>NC_092036.1:6221115-6533487 GCF_003086295.3 Arachis hypogaea | reverse complement strand
GAAGTAGCCACTCAATTGACTCAAGTTGTCAATGGTGATTTTTTTCTCATTGGTTGCATGATATTTGTCATTCTTACTTTTAGATGTAAAACTTATTATTGAATCATTAGTTATATATATCTTAAATATATACATTAAAATAAAAATACTATTTGTATATCAAAATCAGTCATTATGTATTTGTGTATTTTCAACTCATATTCAATATATATTATATATTCTAACATATATTTTATATTAGTGACTGATTTTAATTTACATCTAACATTGTTAAAATTAAAAAGATTTGAAGTTATTATATTCTTCTCTTTCTTCATTAATTAATGATTGTTTGTAATATTAATATCTTTTCACTACTCTATCATAATATATAAGCATTAATGAGAAAAAATAATAGATAAATTGTATATTTACTATTTAATTTATTTTAATATGTATTTTGTATTTTAACATATATTTTATATTTTAACAAGTGAGAGAACATAAAATGAGAATACACTACATCCAACTCAAAAATTTAAGATGTTAAGTTAATGAGTCTCTCATATTATAAACTCCTCACTCTTCCTTGCTTTTTTTGATGTGGGACTAACTTCATACATTGCTCACACTTGTAACATTAACAATACACATTGAAAATAAATTAAACTATACATGTATTTATACATAAATATATTTGTAGCTGATTTTAGTATATGAATAATATTTTTTATTATTTATATAATGAAAAATGGTAAGAATTTGGTTTACAATTTTTTCTAAAATATCTTTCATCATATAAAATTTACAATTAATATATATAATATTTGATTAATAAACAAAGAACAAATAATATTTAAATCCAACCAAACAAGAGAAAGCATCATATGCATTTGAAGTTCAATATTTTTAACCTTGATTTGATATTGAGCAAAGAAAATGTGGCTGGTCAAAAGGATTCAAGTTTGCTTTATACATAAGATGAACATTAGTGCCAATATTGCTCAGCAACCTTATTTGTTTTTCCATTGCTTGCTCTGCTTGTGCTCAATTAACTTCATCATTTCTACTCTATTCTTTTCTACTTCCACTGAAAATTCAACTTGTAAATTAATAATGCAAAAAAAAAAGAATAGATAAATAGAATTGTGGATATACAAATTAATGGAGCCTCATAGATAGTATATTTTTTAAAGAACTCTTTCTAAAAGGAAAATCCATAAAAGTCGGATGTTATTATATAATTTGTAATTGTCTTTTTATATAATACATTTATTTCAAATATTAGGCTCTTAGCTTATTCAACTAAAAAAAATAAAAATCTAGAATGATTACATTCTTGCAATGTATTCTTCCTTTCACTAATAAACATTTGTAGTTTTAGTTTATTTTGCTCCATCAACAATGAAGGATGTTTATCTTTTGAGAGCATCAATTTTTTAAACAAGATTAGCTATCTCATCCAGCGTATCAAAATCTCAAAATCCAAAATTGTCATAATAGAGGAAAAAAGCACATTCAAATCACTTTTATTTAAGAGAGAAGTACTTTTTAAAAAACAGAGCAAAAATTACTTATATATATAATAACAATAATAAGAGTAAAGTATTTTTTTGTCCTTACGGTTTATAATTTTTTTCAAAAATACTCCTAAAATTTAATTTTATACAATTTTGTCCCTAACATTTTTTATTTATTCAATTTTGTCCTTAACATTCTCGATTTATTTCAAAACTATCCCTAAACGTTTTCATTTTCGTCCCTACCATTTCAAATGAAATTAAGATCCAGGGATAATTTTGATATAAACCGAAAACACTAGGGCAAAATTGAATACAATTAAATATTAGGGGTATTTTTGAAGAAAATCACAAACATTAGGGACAAAAAACATAATTTACCCTAACAATAATAACCTCACATTTTGCCTCTAAAGCTTTTAGTTTTCCTTCCAAAATTACCGCAGAGTTCTTTCTTAATTCAGGATTTCTGTTCTAAAACTCGATTTGAGATCAATTTGCACATAGTAGAAAATGAAAAAAAAGTTCAGCAAGAAATAAAAGAATCTAGTTTTCTTTCGCATGTATGGCATGATATTTTTTTTCAGAAATATTAAGGTTGTTTGCTTTTTTTTTGTTTTCAAAAATATTTTATGTTTGCAGGATTTTTTGAGCAAATAGTGAAAATATTGAAAAATGAAATTGTTTTTTAATTTTCAAATTTTGCAAAGAAAACTCAAAATAATAATAACGCTTTCTTTTATTTTTAAAATTATTTTAGAAAATTTAAATTTTAAGTTGATCAAAAAGGTACCCAAAAAAAATCTAAATAACTATATATTTGCAATTAGCATATACTTTTTGAGTCTCTCACCAGCATTCTCTTCTTGTTGAACAACAAAAATTGGATTCACACCAACACCACTTGTGTTGTGAGTTGAATTCACAACATCTTCATAATTGAAAAGTTGGATTTGGATGCCCAACTATTGCTACTTGAACCCGCAAAGGCAAGGCCTTTGTTCCAATAAGGATGCCATGGTTGTGGAAATGACTCAAATATCCTTGGTTTCATAGGCTTTGATAATGGATTTTCAGGTGGCATGCATACTTCATCAATCTTTTTCTTAGAAGACTTTTCCATTTTAACCTAAAAAAACAAAAGAGGATTTTATAGCTTAAATTTATAGAAGTAACACAAAATTCTATAAGAGAAAAGAAATGAGAGCGGAATATCTATTGAGGTATTACACATACTATTAATTGTCAATGCTATTACTGTCTATGCATCTATATATATAGCAGTGACAAACATCCTCAATAGAAGTAATAGTATTAATTTATATGAGTAATACAAAATTCTTTTAAGAGAAAAGAAACAAAAACTAACCATCTATTGAGAGATTACGCGTACTACTGATTGACAATGCTATCACTGTCTATGTAGCTATATATATAGCGGCGACAAACATGCTTTATAGAAGTAATAGTATTAAATTTACACAAGTAACACAAAATTCTATAAGGAAATAGAAATGGATGCGACCTATCTATTGAGGTATTATGCGTACTAATGATTGACAATGCTATCTCTGTATATGCAGCTATATGTATAACAGTGATAAATGCGCTTTATAGAAGTAATAGTAATTTATATAAGTAACACAATTTTCTATAAGAGAAAGAAAATGGAAGCTAAATATCTATTGAGGTATTACACATACTACTTATTGACGATGCTATCATTGTCTATATAGTTATATATATAGCGGCAGCAAACATGCTTTGTAGAAGTAATAGTATTAATTTTATATAAGTAACACAAAATTCTATTAGAGAAAAGAAATGGAAGCTAACTGTCTATTTAGGTATTACGCATACTACTAATTGACGATGTTAACTACAAGTAAAAGCAATATTTATAACAAAAAAATTGTTACAAAAAATCGAAATTTTGAAACAAAAGAATTTTGTAACCAAAAAAGAGGCCGTTGCAGTATGTCCCGTTACAAAAAAGTTTTTGTAACAAAAAATGGAACTGTTACAATTCAAAGTGATATTTGTAACAAATTTTTCTGATACAAAAAACCAGAAGTCGTTACAAAAGTGGTAATCTATTTTTTTCTATCATAAAATTTTGTTACATACACTATGTAAAAAATTTTAATTTTTGAAACAAAATAAAATTATTTTGAAAAAAATATATACACAATTTTTTTACTCTTAAAGTGTTTAACATTTTGAAAAAAAAAATTGTTATAGAATATACTTATATTTTGTGACAAATAATCAACTTGTTACAAACAATATTGAATTTTGTGACAAATTAATTTTTTGTTACAAAACAATTGGAGTTTTTGAAACAAAAAAAAAATGTTACAAAATATTTTGAATTTTTGCAACTTATTTTTTTGTTACAAAATATCAATATTTTGTAACAAAACACCATCTCGTTACAAAAACTAACATAATTTGTAACAATCACTAATTATTATTACAAAATACTATTTTTTTGTAACAATTTTAAATTTGATACAAATTTTTTGTTACAAATATTCTATTTTCTTGTAGTGCTATCACTGTCTATGCAGTTATATATATAGTGGCGACAAACATGCTTTATAGAAGTAATAGTATTAAATTTACATAAGTAACACAAAATTATATAAGAGAAAATAAATAGAAGCTAAATATTTATTGAGGTATTACGCGTACAATTAGTTGATAATGCTATCACTGTCTAAGCTATATATATAGCTTAGACAAACGTGCTTTATGAAGTAATATTATTGAATTTATATAAGTAACACGAAATTCTATAAGAGAAAAAATTGATACTAACTATCTATTGAGGTATGACACGTCCTACTGATTGACAATGTTATCACTGTCTATGTTGCTATAACGTGCTTTATAGAAATACTAGTATTAAATATGTGTGATGTACAACCTTCAATTCTAATTTGACATGGTAAATTGAATATAATACTTTGAAAGAATAAATTTCTTGAATTTAGTATAACATTGGCATTGTCATTATGTAGTAAATATATTGAATATATTGTTTTAAATTTATTAAATGTAAAATGTAAATTCAATGCACTAGTGATTCGCAATAGTGATATCAGTGTGTGATATATTTAAGGGTGATGTTTACTTGTCTCTTCATAATTAGGGATGACAAAAAAAACTCGTAATAGGGGATACCCATAGAGAATATCCATGACGAAAGAACTAACAAGGATCCACGAAATTCCCACGGAGACAGAGATCAGTTCCAGTGAATAAATGGAGATGGAATTGAGGTATCTATCCCGTGGGGACCCGCAAAATTTCTGCGAGAGAGAATTTACCTAAATGCCTGTATATATAATCCTAATTCATCCTTAGTATTTGTTGAAAAATTTTCTATTTCATCTTATTTTAATTTGTATGTAGAGTTTTTAGATATATGTTAATTATTTTGAATTTGTATTTGGATTGTATTTTAATTTATGCATTTGGTTGGATTGTCTTGAATTTCATTATGATTGTGTTAATTTTTTTTATAAAAAATTAAAGCTTAATATTCATAGTTACCTATTGGTATCTGCTTCCTCCATGGAGAGAAATAAGTGAGAATACGTGTTGAAAATAGGACGAGAACGAGAAGCATTTTATTAGACGAGGATGTGGTGATGGAGAGATCTCCATTTCATAGAGATATATTGTCATCCCTATTTATAATGGAAACAACTTTGGTAATAAACTCACTTTTTTACAAAAATATTATATTGCAATTATATTTAAGTTATGGTGATTAGAGAAAGAAAAATGTTTCATGACCTAATTTCATATACTACTGAGCTACTTATACTAATTAATATACATAACATGTTTTGTATTTTTTGCCCTATATTAGTGAAATTTAGGACATTTTGTGTTTTAATAATATAAGTGGTTAATAATATTGACTGCTATTCTAGCATACACATTGTATTATTGTTGAAACAAATATTAAATATCAATATTTTTTTAAAAAAATTTGCAATTTAGTATCACGGTTGTTTAAATTTAAGATCTTATGTACAATATACATTAATCAAGTCTCTTGTTATAGCAAACCATTCATCATGGCTATGTTGTACTGAAAGTATAAAAATATTTTATATAATTATTTAATTATATATTATTATATTAGCAAAAAAATTAATTTTTAAATAAAATAACTAAAATATCATCTAAACATATGAATTTAATTAAATGATCGTATAAAATTTTATGTATTTTTAATACATCAAAATTAAACAATATCAATAAAATATGAAATTAATAATTTATTGTAGATTTATATTTTAGGTATATCATTAAACATTATATATTAACTATGAATTTTTAAAAACAAGTTTTTTTTTCTCTTTCTGCTTTTTAGATTATCCTTACAATTGCTGTTCTAAAATTTAATTCCAATTGCGATTTTCATATTATTCAAATTTAAGTTTGATAACTAAACCAAGCCAAAGTATCAAAACAAAAAAATTGAAGCCAGCTTATTTAAGTTTGACAAACTAAACATAAAAAAAATATAATCTAACAATTGAAGCTAATTTGAGTTCGTTCTTGTTAGCCTCTAACAAAATATAAAAGTTTGTCACGTTGCAAAATGTAAGTTGAGAAACTTGAAACATCAATAGTCACTTGGCTCTAACTTCACAATGTCATAATTTGGAGTTGATCCTTGTCCATTTTCAGTCAAATTTTCCATCCCTACCTGGTTCTCATTTCTTACTCCTCTGTTATTAGCCGTCAAAACTTGCGTCCCATTCTCTGGTTGTAGGTCTATATTAATTTCCCTTGTTCTTGAGGTCGCCATTACTCCATTTGGAACTGTTTAAAACCAAATATACTATAATCAAGGACTAGTAAGGATAAAACTATATATAGCAAAACAAATATGATGGTGCAAAATATATTAATAAGGGATAAATATCTTTTTCGTCTTTATGATTTGGGGTGAAAATCAAAATAATCCCTAAGGTCTTTATTAAAATAGGATCGGTAAATTCATTTCTTAATAATTATTAAGAAGATACTAATGAATTATTGCATATACAAGGCGAGTTCAAACTACCAACATTTGATTAAGTTGACGAGTGAAGTAATCACTCGATCGACTCAAGTTAGTAGATGGTTTTTTTTTCCATTAGTTGCATGATATTTGTCATTCTTATTTTTAGATGTAAAATTTATTATTGAATCATTAATTATGTATATCTTAAATATATAAATTAAAATAAAAATACTATTTGCAAATCAAAATCAACTATTACGTATTTGTGTATTTTTAACTCATTTTCAATATGTATTATATATTCTAAAATATATTTTATATTAGTGGCTGATTTTAGTGCATATCTAACATGGTTATAATTAAAAATATTGAAAGTTATTCTATTTTTCTCTTTCTTCAATTAATAATTATTTGTAATATTAATAACTTTTGACTATTCTATCATAATAATTAAGCATTAATGAGCAAAAATAATAGATGCATTGATATTTATTTTTAATTTATTTTTAATATGTATTTTGTATTTCAACATATATTTTGTATAAGTGATTAATTTAATAGCTGATTTTTGTGTACATCTAGTATAATTTTTATTTATTATATAATAATTTATATAATGAAAATGGTAAGAATTTGGTTTACAATCTTTTTTAAATATCTTGCATCATATAAAATTTAAAATTAATATATAAAATTTAATTAATAACAAAAATTAATATATATAAAATTTAATTAATAATAAAGAAATAATAATATTTCAATCCAACCAAACAAGAGAAAGTAGCATATGCATTTGAAGTTCAAGATTTCTAACCTTGATTTGAGTTTGAGCAAAGAAAATGTGGCTGGTCAAAAGGATTCATGTTTGCTTTGTACATAAGCTGAACATTAGTGCCAATATTACTCAGCAACCTTATTTGTTTTTCCATTGCTTGTTCTGTTTGAAGCTCGATTAACTTCATCATTTCTACTCTATTCTTCTCCACCTCCACTGAAAATCCAAATTTAAATTAATAATGCCAAAAAAAGCAAATGGAATAGATAAATAGAATTGTGGATATACAAATTAATGGAGCCTGATAAATAGTATATTTTTAAAGAACTCTTTTTAAAAGGATAATCCATGAGCCGGATGTTATTATATAATTTGTAATTGTTTTTTATATAATCCATCTATTTCAAATATTAGGCTCTTATTCAACTAATAAAAAATAAAGAATATAGAATGATTACATTCTTGCAGTGTGTTTCCCCTTTCACTAATAGCCATTTGCAGTTTTAGTTTATTCTGCTCCAGTAACAATGAAGGATGTTCATCTTTGAGGGCATCAATTTTTTGAATAAGATCAGCTATCTCATCCTGCATATCAAAATCTCAAAATCCAAATTGTCATAATAGAGGGAAAAAACACATCCAAATCACTTTTATTTAAAAGAGAAGTACTTTTTAAAAAATAGAACAAAAATTATTTAATTATAACAACTTGTTAAAAAAATTTATGTGCAGGATATATATGTATATAAAAACAACAATAATAACCTCATGTTTTACCTCTAAAACTTTTAGTTTTCCTTCCAAAATCACCACATAGAGTTCTTTCTTGATTCTGGGTTTCTGTGCTAAAACTCGACTTGAGATCGATCTGCACATAGTAAAAATGAAAAAAAAAAATTAATAAGGAATGAAAGAATCTAGTTTTTTATGCATGTATGGTACTTGATTTTTTTTTAAATCTTCAGATTGTTTGCTTTTTGTTTTTATTTTTCAAAAAATTTTATGTTTGGAGGATTTTGTGAGAAAATAGTGAAAATATTAAAGAATTAATTTTTTTAATTTTCAACTTTTGTAAAGAAAACTAAAATATTAATTATATTGCTATCTTTTATTTTTTAAATTATTTTATAATTATAAATTGATCTAAAAGGTATCCAAAAGAAAAATCTAGACAACTATATTTGCAATTAGTATATACTTTTTGAGACTCTCATCAGCATTCTCTTCTTGTTGAACAACAAGAATTGAATTCACACCAACATCACTTGTGTTGTGAGTTGAATTCACAACATTATCAAAATTGCAAAGTTGGAGAGTTGGGTTATTAGGTGCCCTGCTATTGCTGCTTGAACTTGCAAAGCCAGGGCCTTTGTTCCAATAAGGATGCCATGGTTGGGGAAATGATTCAACTATCCTTGGTCTCAAAGGCTTTGATGATGGATTTTCAGGAGGCGTGCGTACTTCATCAATCTTTCTCTTAGAGGACTTTTCCATTTTAACCTAAAACAAAAGAAAAAAACAAAAGAGGATCTTATTGCTTAAATTTATATAATTAACACAAAATTCTATAAGAGAAAAGAAATGAAAGCTAACCATCTATTGAAGTATTATGCGTATTATTGATTGACAATGTTTCATTATCTATGCAGCTATATATATAGCAGTGACAAACGCTATTTATAGAAATAAGAAATGGAAGCTAACCATCTATTGAAGTATTACGTGTACTACTAATTGACAATGATATCATTATCTATGCAGCTATAAATATAAGTGACAAACATACTTTATAAAAAGGTTTAATTACTCTGTTGGTTCCTATAGTTTTGCGAAATTTTTAATTAGGTTCCTATATTTTTTCCTTTTAATTGAGTCCTTGCACCAATTTTTTTAATTGGGTTTTTACACTTTTTTTTTCTTTTATTTGGGTCCCTGCACCATTTTTTTAATTGGGTCCCTACACAATAAAACCAATTACTGTCAAGAGGGACCTAATTGAAAAAAGAAGTTGGTGCAGGGACCCAATTAAAAGAAAAAAAATATAGGGACCTAATTGAAAATGTATTTGGATTGTGTTTTAATTTGATACATTTTGTTGAATCGTATTAATTTTTTTTATGATTATGTTAAATTTTTAAAAAATATTTAAAGTTTAATATCCATGATACCTGCTAGTATCCGCCTCCTTTATGGAGGGAAATAAATGGGAATCTCTGACGAAAATAGGACAAGAACGAGGAGCGTTTTAAATTTTTAATAGACGGAGATGGGGTGATGGAGAAATCCCCACTTCATAGAGATTTATTATCATCTCTATTTATAATGGAAACACCTTTGGTAATAAATTCACTTTTTGGCAAAAATATTAATACATTTTTAATAATTATGATTTAAATCGTATTTACAATTATATTGCAGTTATGGTGATTAGGGAAAGAAAAATGTTCCATGACCTAATTTCAAATACTAATGAGCTACTTATACTAATTAATATATGTAACGTATTTTGTAGTTATTGCACCGTATTAATGAAATTTAGGGTATTTTATATTTGAATAAAGTATCGTTTTTATCTCCAACGATTGGGGCAAGTCTCAAAGTTGTCTCTAACGTTTAAATCGTCCTATTTAACTTCCTAACATTTCAAAATTAACTCAATGTTGTCCTGCCGTTAGGGATTTGTTAACAGAATTGACGGCGGGACTAAATTGAAATTATTTTAAAACGTTAAGAACTTAAATAGGACGAATATGTTGAGGATAAAAATGATACATAAAAATAAATTTTAATTTTATCCTTCAATAATATCATTTTTTTATAGTACATAGTTATTCAATTATTTTTTAATTACATCCAAGTAAATTATACTTAATCATGTTACTTTTTAGAAAATTTATTTATTTATAATTTTACTATTAAAGATGTTTACTCATTATGAAATATTTGTAAAATGATTAGTACATAAACTTGTGAAAAAAATGATACATATACAATAAAGTAATGTGATTCTAGTAATTTTACAAACATTTCATGATGAGTAAAATTTTTAAAAGAAAAATTATAAAAAAATTAAATTTATTTAGAATGAAAATAATATAATTAAGTGTAATTTATTTAGATGTGATTAAAAAATAATTGAATAATTGTGACTGTAAAAATTGATATTATTGAAGGATAAAATTGAAATTTAATTCTATATATCATTTTTGTCCCCAACGTTTTTGTCCTATTTAAGTCGCTAATGTTTCAAAATCGTCTCAATTTTGTCCTGCCGTCAACTCTGTTAATAGATCCCTAATGGCAGGACAACATTGAGTCAATTTTAAAACGTTAGGGACTTAAATAGGACGATTTAAACGTTAAGGACAATTTTTGGACTTACCCCAAACATTGGAGACAAAAATAATACTTTACTCTTTATATTTTATTAACATAAGTGGTTAACAATGTTGACTGCTATTCTAGCATACATATTGTATTATTGTTAAAAAAAACTATTAAAAATTAATAGTTTTCAATATGTTCTAAAGTAGTTGCACAAAATAGTATTGGGGTTGTAATTGCAATTAAAATTTTGGCACATTAGTAACATGAATGTTTAAATTTAAGATCTTATATATATTAATCAAGTTTCTTGTTAGCAAACCATTCTTAATCGCTATGTTGTACTGACAATAAAAAATTTAAATAATTATCTAATTATATATTATTATATCAATAAAAATAATTAAATTTTAAATGAAATACTTAAAATGTCATCTAAACATAAATTTAATTGAACAATTGTATAAAGTTTTTTTATATTTTTAGTAGATTAAAATTAAATAATATCAATAAAATATGAAATTTATAATTTATTGTAAATTTATATTTTAGGTATATCATTAAATATTATACATTAATTACACAGATTTTTAGAAAAGAGTTTTTTCTCTTTTTGTTTTTAGATCATTTTTACAATTATTGTTGAAAAATTTAATTTCAATTGAGATTTTCAAATCACTCAAATTTAAGCTTGATAATTAAATCAAGCCAAAGTATCAAAACAAAAAAAATTGAAGCCGGCTCATTTAAGTTAGACAAACTAAACATAAAAAAATATAATATATCATAAACAAATTGAAGCTAATTTGAGTTCTTGTTAACCTCAAACAAAATATAAACATTTGTCATATTTCAAAATATGAACTGAGTAACTTGAAACATCAATAGTCACTTGGCTCTAACTTCACAATGTCATAATTTGGAGTTGACCCTTGTCTATTATGGGTCAAATTTTTCATCCCTGCTTAGTTCTCATTTCTTATTCTTCTGTTATTAGCCATCAAAACTTGGGTCTAATTAGTTTTCCTTATTCTTGAGGTTGCCAAACTCTATTTGGAATTGTTTGAAACCAAAGATACTATAATTAAGGACTAATAAGGGTAAAACTGTATAGTTAAAAAAATATAATGCTACAAAATATATTAATAAGGATTAAGTATTTTTTCGTCTCTAATATTTGTGGTGAAAATCAAAATCATCCCTAAGGTCTTTTTATTATTAAAGTAGGAGTGACAAATTCATTTCTTAATAATTTTTAAGAAGATACCCATAGATTATTGCATATACAAAGCAAGTTTAAACTATCAATGTTGGACTAAGTTGACGAGTGAAGTAACCACTCGATTAACTCAAGTTAGTCGATGGTGTTTTTTTCCTGTTGGTTGCATGATATTTGTCATTCTTACTTTTAGATGTAAAACCTATTATTGAATCATCAGTTATGTATATTTTAAATATATAAATTAAAATAAAAATACTATTCGTATATCAAAATTATTCATGATGTATTTGTGTATTTTTAAATCATATATTTTATATTAGTGATTGATTTTAATGTACATCTAACATGATTAAAATAAAAAATATTAGAAGTTATTCTATTTTTCTCTTTCTTCATTAATTAAGGATTGTTTGAAATATTAATATTTTTTGACTACTTTATCATAATAATTAAGCATTAATGACCAAAAATAATAGATACATTGTATATTTTTTATTTAATTTATTTTTAATATATATTTTATATTTTAACATATATTTTATATAGGTAATTAATTTTGTAGCTAATTTTTTGTATACATCTAATATCGCTTATGCTACGTGTATACCAAAGTCAGCCACCAATATAAAATATGTAACACCCTACCACACAGAGCTTTACGCTATAGTCGTAAATCAAAGGTGGTGAGGCGCTATACATATACATATATATTCAAATGATATTTTTACTAGGAGTCTTGAAAGAAAAGATAGGTAAAAATGAGAATTGCATCGCCCTCGAAAAACGATAGAGGTAGAAAGCTTGATCCAAAAAACCAAAGAAACATAAATATAGATATAGAATTCCAAACGATTTATATAACAAACTCTAGTCTCGACTTGTGAAGCAAAGGCCCGCTAGAAATATATATATATATATATATATATATATATATATATATATATATATATATATATATAGCCCAAAATAGTTAACAACTATAAACATAAATTTTGTTTTCTCCAAAAACCAACCTCTAAAAGGAATATGCAAATTTTTTTATAATACAAAAGTGGAGAATAGGAACATAAACTAAATACAAAATACAACTCCCAAAATTGATCTTCGCTTCCAAAAGAGCATCTTGCACGCTTAGCGAGGTACATCACGTCCTGTATATGAAAAATAGAAATTTCCGAAATGGGTGAGAACCCTTCCGGTTCCTAGTAGGGTTCCCAACAAGGTAAAAATTTAAATAGAGATGATGTAAAATCACATGAACTTTCTAGGCAATCCTAAAACTTCAACAGACAAGATCTAAGCCTAGGATTCTCTCTAAATCCCAACAGGGTAATATACTAACTCTCAGCTACATGATAAACCTCTAATCTCATCCCTTTTTTTACTTCATTCTCGGCATCCTTTTTTCCAACATCACAGTTGATCAGTGTTCAATATCTAATTCAGTAGTAGCAAGCACATGTAAAGCAATACAAGTCAAGCACAATTAGGAAAATAATACAGATAATATAAAACCCGGTTAATTAACGGCTAATTAACCCATAAATGAGAATTTATTCTAGAAAGCCCAAAATGTGATTTTTTTTATGGCTAAATGTGATAGAGGAGATTGAGACGAGAATTTTGGTACCAATTTTATAGAATTCGGACCAAGATTGGACCGAACGGGCCAGACCGGGCCAACCGGACCCAAAGTGGGCCCTTGGCCCAATATAACTAAACCAAAACCCTAGTTTTCAGCACTCTCTCTCCTCATTTGTTACACACACACGCTGAAATGGAGTGAGGGAGGAGAAGAATACTCTCTCAAACTTCTATCTCTCACTTGATCTTCAAACCACCATAACTTTTGATCTAGAGCTCCGATTGCCGCACCGTTTATGGCCACGCGTTCACCGCGGAGAGCTCTACAAAACCCATACAATTAATTTTGAGGTAAGCCACGTTTTGTTCTTCGAATTACCAGTTTTGATTTCGAGTTTCATGAGCAAAAATGTTGAGATTTTGGGCTCTTTGATGTTATAAGACCCAGCTCTCTTGAAGGAGAAGGTTAATCTTGTCTCCGTGGACCTTGGGTGTGGTAAGATTCTCAACCATAGTGTAATTTGTTGTTCTATGATGTTTGGGTATTGAGATGTTGTGTATGGGTATGATGATTGTGGCTTAGGTTGTGTATGTGTGAATATTAGAGCTTGATTGGTGATTTTGAAAAGCTTGAAAAAGGATTTGGTGGTGAAAAATTTGTTCTTGGAGGTGTTGAGGCCTTGAGAGCTTGAGGAAAAGTGGTTTGGAAGTGCTCCGGTTGAGCTTGGGAAATCGGCTAAGGTATGGTCTCGGTTTTCCGTATCTAATATGTAATGTGGTAAGAAATACTTAGGCTACAGGCCCTAAGATAGGCATTGAATTGTTGGTGTTGTTGAATGGTCGATATATATGATGTGGTCATATATGTGATGATGATTATTGATGCCTTGATGGTATGATGTATGAGAAATATGCATGTTGTGATATATGCTTGATGATTGATTATGGTTGAATTGTGGGTGGAACCATGTTGATGGTGAGTATGATATTGATTGTGTACCATGATGATTTATTGAAATTGGTGTTGTTGAAAATTGACATGAGGAAGAGTATATGATATGTCAATGTGTTTGAGTTTGAGCCACTTGGGTGAAGTGGGTTAAAATGATGGGATAGTGATTTTGTGAATTGTGGTAAAATGTCAATGTGTGAGTTGAGGAGGCTTGATATTGAATTTGATATATTTTGATTGATTTCAAAGAAAAGGGATGAAATTGGCATGTTTTGATTGATTTTGAAAAGAGTTGAAAATGGCTTGTTTTGAAAATGGCACTTTGTGATTTTGTATGAAAAATATGGTTTTTGGGCATACTTTGACGGGACATAACTTGGACTACGGATCTCTGTTTTGTGCCAAATCTGTTTAGAAATGAAATTGGATCCGAGATGTCTATGCCGTTCGAAGAACGAGTAAAAAATGATTTAAAATGAGAAAGTTATGTCCGTCGGAAGATTGGGGGTTGAATTTGTGAATTCTGCAGCTTTTAACTTAGAAAATTTTTAGCAGAATGACCCCCCGCGCGTAGGCGCACTTGGCGCGTACGGGCCATTCCTCTAGAAAGCGCCATCCACGCGTGCGCGTGATGTGCGCGGGCGCGCCGAATGTGCTGCACCCAATGCCTAGCCATTTTCCAGAGGGTTGTGCCTGAACTGTGCCAGTTTTGTGCCTGGGGCACGAGAGCACCCACGCGTACGCGTGGCGGACGCGTGCGGGTCGCTTGGCTATTTTTTAATCCACGCGTTAGCGTGCATGGCGCTTACGCGTCGATGAGTTTTGTGGCTATCCATGCGTGCGCGTGGAGTGCGCGTACGCGGGGCCCTGTTTTCATCCCAAAGTTGATTTTTGAGTTTTAAAAGCCAAATTTCATACTTCTAAGCCTTTGATCTCACCACTTATGTCTTAAATCATTATGATATGCCTAGCTATTAGAAAAAGGGCTAGGGGATGTGGTAACTTGCGAGTGAAGCAAGGGAAAAATGAATGATCAATAAGGATCAAGGATGATTATGTGAGAGGCGGAGGATGGCGGTGGAAGTGCTTGTTATGCCATGGGCTGAAGGGCCGTGATTGTTAATGAAATGGCTGGTTATGGATTTAACCGTGAGTCGAATGGCTGGTTATGGATTTAACCATGAGCCGGATGGCTAGATTATTGCCGTGTTACGGCGGAGCCATGATTATGGCTAAGTATAAATGCATATATACTGTTGAATGAATTGTGAATGTTACACTTCCACTGTTGGAGATGAGAGTTTCCCTGGAAGGAAGCAGTGGCTAGCCACCACGTGCTCCAGGTTGAGACTTGAAGCTCTTTTGACCCTATGTCGTAAGGGTGGCTGGGCAATGTGAAAGCCCTGGATGAGCTCACCCCCGTAAATATTCACCAGTGAAGGTGATGGATATAGATCATGATTATGATCAAATTTATGATGAGTATAACTCGAGTTGGGGATGCGCGACAGAGGGACAGTC
Organism: Arachis hypogaea; assembly: GCF_003086295.3. Taxonomy (NCBI): domain Eukaryota; kingdom Viridiplantae; phylum Streptophyta; class Magnoliopsida; order Fabales; family Fabaceae; genus Arachis; species Arachis hypogaea. The sequence continues at coordinate 6,517,581 of NC_092036.1, read as the reverse complement.
CAATGGTTAGCTACCAGGACTTGTCGGGTTGGCTCTATAACCGACAGATGATATCATCAGCCACTAGGGACAGGCATTCATCATATGCATACTATATGAATTGTTTGAGATTGCCTATTTGACTGCATATTACTTGCTAATTGTCTAAATACCTTAATTGTTCCTATTTGTATATTTCTTGTTTGATATAACTGTGTTTGCTACATTATACTCCTGCTGGTGGATGGGAGTTTGAAGGATTTGGAAAGGGAAGTATTAGTTAGACTGAAGAACCTTTAGTCAGTCGCCACATATGGTTTAGCTTGTTTATAAGTTTCGATATTATCTGGAGGAAGTTCTAGGATTGCCTTTGGCTTTCCTCTGTTATTATGTATTATATATTTGGAAGTTGTTACCATGCTGGGGACCTCTGGTTCTCACCCATGCGGATTTTGTGGTTTTCAGATGCAGGACGTGAGGTTTCCCGCTGAGGCATGCTGGAGACTTCTAGATTTGCGAAGATCCTTTGTTCTCAGGACTATGATTTGGTTTATATGTTTTGCTTAGATATTTTTATCTCCATTAAATAATACAAACTGAGATGACTCCTCTTATGGGAGATTTTGGAGAATAGGTTTTATGTATTTGTGTCCCTTTGGGTTTCCTTGGGGTATCTTATTCTATTTATATGTATATATTGCTATGCTCGGACCGGTTATCTTCGCAACCGGATTTTGAGTCTTGATATTCCTGTTTTTGACACTCCTTTGTATATATATAATCTCGTGTTGGTATATCCTTCTTCGTTATGTTATCGATTGGAGTGTTGCGCTTTCGAATTGCGATTTTTGTTTACCCCTTTTTCTACAAAGGCTCCTAGTTATAATCAATCATTCATACAACTATATGTACTAAATTTTTATTTTAGAGGTCGTAATACCTTGCCATCTCTAAATTATGACTTAAGCATAAGACTCTGTATGGTAGGGTGTTACAAATAACAACTAGTCAGAATAAGCAATTAGGCAAACTAAAGACAATTAAGCAATTCCAAACAATGGCAAACAAATGCAGTATGGCATGTCTGTCCTACTGGCCATGAGCTCACATGTCGGTTAAACTGCCAGAACTCAATACATCCAGTAGCTAACCCGAACATTATCTCTTTGTTTTACTTCCACACTCTTGGGATATAGTGCCCATGACATTCTTAGGATATAGTTCCCGCCATACTCTTGGAATATAATGTCTGCCACACTCTATACAAATAGAGAGAGAACCACGAACAAGCGGTATTTCACCACCATCCTTACTCGGGTTACAACCACCAAGTCAACCTGCAAGCGGGATAACACCATCGTCCTTGCTAAACCCAATTCAATAATATGCAAGCAAGATAACACCGCCGTCCTTGCTAAACACAATTCAATATGCAACTGGAATAACACTACCGTCTTTGCCACTCCAGCCATTCAGGCTATAATCATTCGTTGTTAATATCTTTTAGCAATTTCATAAGTTATTTAACTCATTAACCCCAGTCTTTCATTAATTTGTCAATTTCATTAACACATGAGTTGGATGAAATCTCCATCCTTACCATGAGCGGGATAAAACCACCATCTCCGCATAATGGTTTACACACTGAGCAAGCGGGATTACACCAGGGTCCTTGCTAGGCAAAAAACCAAGCATAGTGGTTCATGCACTGCATAAGCGGGATTACACCATCGTCCTTGCCAGGAAAGAGACCTTCATCATATCCTAAACCAGTTTACAATTCCATCCAATTTCGAAAGATTCGACCTAATTAACATAACCCCTTTCATACAGAAATTCATCTATTTAAGTCTCTAACTCATCTTTAATAGTATTTGGACCTAAGCACTAGATAGTATTCTTAAACGGCATTTAAAGAATGTTGGAAAGCTAGAGAACCTTTGAAAATGAAAAAAAAAACAATTTTTTTTAGCATTAGGGCAAAAACCAATAATATTCCAATGCTAGATCACTCCTAAATAAACAAAACCATGAAAATCTCAATCTAACAAAGCCACAACTCAAATTTTTCAAAGAACAGAAAACTGGAGTTTGAAATTTGAGTTGCTTACCGCTTTGTTAAGATAGAAATGAAGAGATCGATAAGAGTTTCGCGTGGCCGCAAATGACTTGTCAATTAGAGCACTATAACTCAAGTTATGGCTCCTAGAAGATGGTGATGAATAGTAACATTACCCTCTTCTCCTCTCTTCTCCATCACCGTCCCTCTCTCACTCTCTATGTATAAAAATGAGCTAAAATGCTCATTAACTAGCTTTAGTATACTCACACTCATCCAAGGCCTTGAAACTAGTTAGGAGACCTTAAACAGGGGTTACAGAGGTGAAAAAACATATGGGATAGGCAAAACAGTTAAAAATCACACTTTCTACAAAATAGGACAGTCATGCAATGTAGGCCTCGTGTGTACACACAAGTTCCCTTTTCACGTATGCGTGGAGTGTGCATGAAAAATGTTCAGTTCTAGAAATGAACATGGTGCATACGCACAATTCTATTTTTGTGCGCACGCATGAAACCCGCACGAAATCATTTCACTTTTGTAATGCCCCTCATGCGTACGCATGGGTCATGCGTATGCAGAACCCCCAGTTTTCTGCAGAATTCAGTTTTTTAACCAAACTTTAAACGCGCATAACTTTTTTGTTAGAAATCATTTTCCATCCGTTCTTCAAACGTCATAAACTCCACATATCCACTTTTTATTTTAGACAAGTTTCACATGATTTGAGGGTCTGAAAAACAAGTTATGACCCGTCGAAGTTGGTTGAAATTCTAGTTTTACCAATTTTGAACCATCACTTAATTTAACCAAAATCTCAATCCAATTCGAACCAAACCATGCTAAAATCATCCCTAAACAATCTAAACATACATCTATCCATTTCTCTACCATTCTAACCACTCAATGCTTAATAAATCAATTTCCAACCCATCAATCAATCCACAATTTTACTCATGTACTAATCAATTCATCATTATTCAAATCAACAAAGTCACACAGACTTACCTCATGGGGGACTCCTCACCCCATCACGGCTTCCAGCCCAAATTTCCCCAGTCACTAATGGTATCATTATACATCAATTTTCATTCAACATACAACATAATCATCATGTCTCATATCCAAGCTCACAATATTTAAATTCATAATTCACAACAACAACTATCAATCGATATTCAACCAACTAATCACAAACATAAGCAATTCCCTTCAATCCTATTCTAGAATAATTAACTTAGACATTCACATAACTTTCCATAATACTTACCCGAAACTCAAACCCGTACCTTTTGATGGTGGTTTTCCTAACACTTTGATTTCCTTCCCAATAACACCCAAGCTCGGCCAAAACCTCTTCCAATCAAGAGCTCCACAGTCAATCCAAGCCTCCAACTTGCACCAAATCAATCAAGCAAGTCCAAGCTACTCCATACAATCTGATTACATTAATTATTCAACATTCACACTATGATTTTCACTCAAAATTGGAGCCAATGGAGGGATTGAATTTTCTTACCTTATACCATATAATCTTGGGTTAAAACGTAGATAGAAATTGTGCTTGAACTTCTCCTAAAGCATCAAAATCACAATATTTCTACACCTCAAATCCCAAACTCGAAAAATAGAGTTTAACAGAGAAATGGGCAACAAAAATTGGGACTACTCACCGCATAAATGTTATAGAATTGAAGAGGACAATGAGAGATTTGCGTAGCAACAAACGAGTCATCAATCAGAGCTCCGAATTAAAAGTTATGAGAATTGAAATTGAAAGTAAATAGTGACCAAGGTTTCTCCTCTCTTCTCTTCTCTCTTAGGGCTGAGTGTTTGTTTTCATGAATGAGGAAGGAGTGAGCTGAAATGTTTGTGATGGAAGGTGTTACTGAGTGGGCCTTGGGTCTGTAAGGTCCCACATCGGTTGGGGAGGGGAACGAAGCATGCCTTATAAGGGTGTGGATACCTCTCTCTAGCATGACGCATTTTGACGAGTGAGTGTGGTGGGCTTCGGCCATCATCCCTATCGTCAAAGGCAAAACCGTGAGGCCTTGTGTGCCAAAGCAAAATATATCGTGTTAGCGGGTGGTTTGGGCTGTTACAGATGGTATCAGAGCCAGAACCCGGATAGATGTGCCAGCGAGGGCGCTGGACTCCCTTAGGGGGTGGATTGTAAGGTCCCACATCAGTTGGGAAGGGAAACGAAGCATGCCTTATAAGGGTGTGGATACCTCTCCCTAGCATGACGCGTTTTGACGAGTGAGTGTGGGGGGCTTCGGCCATCATCCCTATCATCAAAGGCAAAATCGTGAGACCTTGTGTGCCAAAGCGGACAATATCGTGTTAGCAGGTGGTCTGGGCTGTTACAAGGTCCAAGTGTGGCCCAAGTCCATTTCTCATCCCTTTGGTCTAACTTTGAGCAAAATTCTTTAAGATAAACACTTTAATTCGCGTCCTAATTATTTTTAGGTTAAATTACAGTTAGTCCCTACACTTTCAGTGAAATTGTAAATTGGTCCCTATACTTTAAAAGTTTGTAATTGGGTCCCTAAAGAGAATTAAAATTTGTAATTTAGTCCCCGCCGGTCAAAAAGTATTGATTTAACAGAATATACTAAGAATATTCTATTAAAATAGAGAATATACTAAGAATATTCTGTTAAATCAAACACTTTTTGAACGATGGGGACTAAATTGCAAATTTTAATTCTCTTTAAGAACTCAATTACAAACTTTTAAAGTGTAGGGACCAATTTACAATTTCACTGAAAGTGTAGGGACCAACTGTATAATTTAACCTTATTTTTACTTTTCCAAAATATAAATTTTAATTCCTTAGTCATTTTCACTCATAATTAATTTATTAATAATAGTTTAATCGAGTTTTACAAAATACACGTCGGTTGGAATATAAATACATGTTGGGCCACCATCGGGAGCTTTCGACCACCAGAGAGACTTTAGAGAGAAACCAAGTGAGACAACATAAGATGAGAAGACACCACATCCAACTCAAAACCTTAAAGTGTCAAGTTAATGAGTGACTCATCTTAAAAACTCTTCACTCTTGTATTTTTTTATGTGGGACTAATTTCATGCACTCCTCACACTTGCAACATTAACAATCTTCCTCTCAAGTGTACGTCGTCCAGATCACCCTTGCCAGAAAGACTTTCGATGCTTTACTTTGAATTTTCCTTAAACCACCAGACAAATTAACAATCAGCTCTGATACCACTTGTTGGGCTATCAAGGGGAGCTTTTGACCACTAGGAAAACTTCATGGAAGAACCAAATGAGAGAACATAAGATGAGAATACATCACATCCAACTCAAAAACTTAAGGTGTCATGTTAATGAGTCTCTCATCTTGTAAACTCCTCACTCTTTCTTGTTTTGTTTGATGTGCGACTAACTTCATGCACTCCTCACACTTGCAACATTAACAATAAATATTGAAAATAAATTAAATCACATATGTAGGGTTAAGTACTTTTTCGTCCCTAAGGTCTGAGGCCAAAATCAAAATCGTCCCCGACCTTTTTTTGTTATTAAAATCATCCTCAATGTTACAAAACGTTATAAAATCATCCTTTTCTACTTTAATTTTATTTTTTTACCAAATTACCCTTAATAATTAATATAAATAATAAAAATAATATTAAAAAATAAAAAACAAAACCCTCCCCCCACCTGCACTCCCACTCTGTAACAGCCTAGACCACCCACTAGCATGATATTGTCCGCTTTGGTACACAAGGCCTCACGGTTTTGCCTTTGACGATAGGGATGATAGCCGAAGCCCCCTACACTCACTTGTCAAAACGCGTCATGTCCCACTCGCTAACCGATGTGGGACCTTACAATCCACCCTCCTTAAGGGAGCCCAGGATCCGGGCTCCGACTCTGATACCATCTGTAACAGCACAGACCACCCGCTAATACGATATTGTCCGCTTTGGCACACAATGCCTCACATTTTTGCCTTTGACGATAGGGATGATAGCCGAAGCCCCCTACACTCACTCATCAAAATGTGTCATGCTAGGGAGAGGTATCCACACCCTTATAAGGCATGCTTTGTTTCCCTCCCCCAATCGATGTAGGACCTTACACACTCCCGTATCACATTTTGCCTCTAAAGCTTTTAGTTTTCCTTTCAAAATTACCACAGAGTTCTTTCTTAATTCTGGATTTCTGTGCTAAAACTCGATTTGAGATCGATCTACACATAGTAAAAAATGAAAAAAAAAAGTTCAGCAAGAAATAAAAGAATATAATTTTTTATGCATGTATGCCTTGATATTTTTTATAGAAATAGTAGGGTTGTTTTCTTTTTGTTTTATTTTTTAAAAATATTTTATGTTCGAAGGATTTTCTGAGCAAATAGTGAAAAATATTGAAGAATCAAATAAATTTTAATTTTCAAATTTTGTAAGAAAAACTCAAAACAATAATAATAATGGTTTCTTATATTTTTAAAATTATTTTAAAAAAATTAAATCATAAATTAATCTAAAAGGTACCCAAAAAAAATCTAAATAACTATATATTTGCAATTAGCATATACTTTTTTAGTCTCTCATCAACATTCTCTTCTTGTTGAACAACAAGAATTGGATTCACACCAACATCACTTGTGTTGTGAGTTGAATTCACAACATCACCAGAATTAAAAATTTGGAGATTTGGGTTATTAGGTGCCCACTATTGCTGCTTGAACCTACAAAGCCAAGGCCTTTGTTCCAATAGGATGCCATGGTTGTGGAAATGACTCAACTATCCTTGGTCTCTGATGAGCGGATAATTTATACGCTTTTTGGCATTGTTTTTAGGTAGTTTTCAGCATGATCTAGTTACTTTTAGGGATGTTTTCATTAGTTTTATGCTAAATTCACATTTCTGGATTTTACTATGAGTTTGTATGTTTTTCTGTGATTTCAGGTATTTTCTGGCTGAAATTGAGGGACCTGAGCAAAACTCTGATAAGAAGGCTGACAAAGGACTGCTGATGCTGTTGGAATATGACCTCCCTGCACTCGAAACGGATTTTCTGGAGCTACAGAACTCCAAATGGCGCGATCTCAACGGCGTTGGAAAGTAGACATCCAGAGCTTTCCAGCAATATATAATAGTCCATACTTTATTCGTGAGTAGACGACGTAAACTGGCGCTCAATGCCAGTTCCATGTTGTTGTCTAGAGTCAAACGCCAGAAACACGTCACGAACCGGAGTTGAACGCCCAAAACACGTTACAACTTGGCGTTCAACTCCAAAAGAAGCCTCAGCTCGTGGATAGATCAAGCTCAGCCCAAACATACACCAAGTGGGCCCTGGAAGTGGATTTATGCATCAATTACTTACTTTTGTAAACCCTAGCAGCTAGTTTATTATAAATAGGACTTTTTACTAGTGTATTAGACATCTTTGGTCTTAGTTTTGTTTTATTCTTCATCTTAGGAGACTATTGATCACGTTTTGGGGGGCTGGCCATTCAGCCATGCCTGAACCTTTCACTTATATATTTTCAACGGTGGAGTTTCTACACACCATAGATTAAGGGTGTGGAGCTCTGCTGTACCTCAAGTTTTAATGCAATTACTACTATTTCCTATTCAATTCTCTTTATTCCTATTCTAAGATATTCGTTGCAATTCAACTTGATGAATGTGATGATCCGTGACACTCATCATCATTCTCACCTATGAACGCGCGTGATTGACAACCACTTCCGTTCTACCTTAGGCCGGGCGCATATCTCTTAGATTCCCCAAACAGAATCTTCGTGGTATAAGCTAGATTGATGGCGGCATTCATGAGAATCCGGAAAGTCTAAACCTTGTCTGTGGTATTCCGAGTAGGATTCTGGGATTGAATGACTGTGACGAGTTTCAAACTCCTGAAGGCTAGGCGTTAGTGACAGACGCAAAAGAATCAAGGGATTCTATTCCAACCTGATTGAGAACCGACAGATGATTAGCCGTGCTGTGACAGAGCATTTGGACCTTTTTCACTGAGAGGATGGGATGTAGCCATTGACAACGGTGATGCCTTACATACAGCTTGCCATGGAAAAGAGTAAGAAGGATTGAAGGAAGAAATAGGAAAGTAGAAAAAGAAAGGGCACAGTATCTCCATATGCTTATCTGAAATTCCCACCATTAATTTACATAAGTATTTCTATCATATGTTATTTATCTTTATTTTATGTTTATTATTTATTAATTTTCGAAAATCCATAATCAATTACTATCCGCCTGACTGAGATCTACAAGATGACCATAGCTTGCTTCACACCAATAATCTCTGTGGGATCGACCCTTACTCACGTAAGGTTTATTACTTGGACGACCCAGTACACTTGCTGGTTAGTTGAACGGAGTTGTGTCCACACATAGCAAAGAGCCATTATAATAAATTTCATACAAGAACAAAGAGTCCAACTTTGATGATCACAATTTCGTCCACCAGTCTTATAGGCTATGATGATGGATTTTCAAGCGGCATGCATACTTCATCAATCTTTCTCTTAGAGGTCTTTTCCATTTTAACCTAAAAAGAACAAAAGAGGATTTTATAGCTTAAATTTATTGAAGTAACACAAAATTCTATAAGAGAAAAGAAATAAAAGCTAACTATCTATTGAGGTATTATATGTACTACTAATTGATAATGCTATCACTGTCTATGTAGCTATATACATAGCAGCGACAAATGCGTTCAATGGAAGTAATAGTATTAAATTTATATGAGTAATGCAAAATTCTATAAGAGAAAAGAAATAAAAGCTAACCATCTATTGAGGGATTAAGCATACTATTGATCGCCAATGCTATCACTGTCTATGCAGCTATATGTATAGCGGCAACAAAAACGTTTTATAGAAGTAATTGTATTAAATTTACATAAGTAACACAAAATTCTATAAGGGAATAAAAATGAATGCTAACTATCTATTGAGGTATTACGCGTACTACTAGTTGACAATGCCCATTAAGAAGATACCCATGGATTATTGTATACATACACAAGGTAAGTTCAAACTATCAACGTTGGACTAAATTGACGAGTGAAGTAACCACTCGATTAATTCAAGTTAATCGATCGTGTTTTTTTTCCATTGGTCGCATGATATTTGTCATTCTTACTTTTAGATGTAGAATTTATTATTGAATCATCAATTATGTATATTTTAAATATATAAATTAAAAATAAAAATACTATTTGTATATTAAAATCAGTCATTATGTATTTATATATATTTTTAACTCATTTTCAATATATATATATATATATATATATATATATATATATATATATTCTAACATATATTTTATATTAGTGACTGATTTTAGTTATATCTAACATGGCTAAAAATAATTATTAAAAGTTATTCTATTTTTCTCTTTCTTCATTAATTAAGGATTATTTGTAATATTAATATCTTTTGATTACTCTATTATAATAATTAAGCATTAATGAGCAAAATTAATAGATACAGTGTATATTTATTATTTAATTTATTTTTAATATATTTTATATTTTAATAAATATTTTATATAGATGATTAATTTAGTAACTGATTTTTTGTGTACATCTAATATCGATTATGCTACGTGTACACCAAAATTAGCCACCAATATAAAATACATGCAAATACATGTTGGGCTACTATGGGGAGCTTTCAACTATCGGATAGACTTCGAAGAGGAACCAAAAGAGAGAACATAAGATAAAAAGACACCACATCCAACTCAAAATTTTTAAGTGTCAAGTTAATGTGTCTCATCTTATAAACTCTTCACTTTTTCTTGTTTTCTTTGATGTGTGACTAACTTCATGTACTCTCCACACTTGTAATCCTCAAGTGTGAGCCTCCACATCAAGTATCATCTCCCCTTCTTTCTAACTCATTCACTACATTTGAGTATTCGTCCATCACACCGCTGAACATACTGCCTGGATTACCCTTGCCAGAAAGACTTTCGATGCATCACTTTAAATGCTCTTTAAACCACCAGACCATTTAACCATAAGCCCTGATACCACTTGTTGGGCTACCAATGGAAGTTTTCGACCACTAGGGAGACTTCAAGAAAGAACCAAGTGAGAGAACATAAAATAAGAAGGCACCACATCTAACTCAAATACTTAAGGTGTCAAGTTAATGAGTCTCTCATCTCATAAACTCCCACTCTTCCTTATTTTTTTCTTATGTGCAACTAACTTCATGCACTTCACACACTTACAATATTAACAATACACATTGAAAATAAATTAAACCACATGTATTTATATACAAATACATTGATGACTGATTTCAGTGATTATTTTAGTGTACGAATAATATTTTTTATTATTTATATAAAGAAAATTGTAAGAATTTGGTTTACAATTTTTTTAAAGTATCTTTCATCATATAAAATTTATAATTAATATATATAATATTTAATTAATAAACAAAAGACCAAATAATATTTAAAAACCAACCAAACAAGAGAAAGTAGCATATGCGTTTGAAGTTCAATATTTCTAGCCTTGATTTCAATTTGAGCAAAGAAGATGTGGCTGGTGAAAAGGATTAAATATTTCTAACCATGGGGAGCTCTCAACCATCGGAGAGATTTTAAAAAGGAATCAAGCAAGAAAACATAAGATAAGATGACACCACATCCAACTCAAAACTTTAAGGTAGTAAGTTAATGGATCTCTCATTTTATAAACTTCTCACTCTTCCTTGCTTTCAATCTCCCTCTTAAGTGTGAGCCTCCACATCAAGCATCAACTCCCCCTTTTTCTAGTTCCTCTTCCTTGCTTTCAATCTCCCTCTCAAGTGTGAGCCTCCACATCAAGCATCAACTCCCCTTTTTTCTAGTTCCTCCACCACGAGTATTCGTCCATCACACCGTGGGACACGCCATCCGGACCACCTTTGCCAGAAAGACTTTCGATACTTCACCATGAATACTCTTTAAACCAGACCGATTAACTATCGGCTCTAATACCACTTGTTGGGTCACCATGGGGAGCTCTCAACCACCGGAGAGATTTCGGAGAGGAATCAAGCGAGAGAACATAAGATGAGATGACACCACATCCAACTCAAAACCTTAAGGTAGTAAGTTAATGGATCTCTCATCTTATAACCTTCTCACTATTCCTTGCTTTCTTTGATATGGGACTAACTTTATACACTACTCACACTTGCAATATTGACAATTTCTACTCTATTCTTCTCCCCATCCACTGAAAATTCAATTTTTTAATTAAAAATGCCAAAAAAAGGAATAGATAAATAGAATTGTAACGTATTTTGTATTTTGTATTTATTGCACTGTAGTAGTGAATTTAGGGTATTCTAAATTTGAAGGTTAAGTACTTTTTTCGTCCCTAACGTCTTGGGTGAAAATCAAAATCGTCCCCGACCTTTTTTACTTATTAAAATCATCCTCAATGTTACTAAACATTTTAAAATAATCATTTTTCAAATTTTTGGACTAAATTACCCTTTATCATCATCTCTCCCCTTTACTCTCCTCTGTTTACCTCCTCGGCTCCTCCCTTCTCCCTCTTCCCTGTTCCACTCTCTCCACCCAAATCTTCTTCAACAACAACTACATTTTTTTAATTTAAAAAAATTAAACAAAGCTAACTCAACACCAACAATAATATATTCAGATTCCACCCAAATCTTCAACAGCAACAACTATTTTAGATTCAAAAATCCATCAATAACAATAACACCAATTCAAATTTAAGATAGAAAATTCAAGAGAAAAGAACGCAGAAAAAAGAGAAGAGATAAGAGGAAAACTCAGAGAAGAGGGGTGGTGTTGCTGTCGTCCGTCGCCATCGCGGTTGAGGAAAAGAGGAGGAACGATGGTGCGGGAAGCTACTGCTGCTGGAGCTGTCGTAGCTGTGGCTGAGGATAGGAACGACGGTGATGGAGAACAACGTGATGGCGGTGGCCAGAGCTGAAATGACGCCATTGAAGTCGATGCTGATATGGTTGTCGTTGAGGGCTAAGGAGAGGTCGGGATTGCCGAAAAAATGGTCGTCGTGAGAGATGAGGAAGGTGAGGCCAACGTTAATGGAGGAAGGGTTGAGGTTGGTGATGGAGAGGGAGAAGAAGGTGGAAAATGAGGTAGGGGCAGAGATGGTACAGTGGCGAAAAGAGAGAGAAGAAGAATTGGGGTTGTGGTTGAGAGGGGGGTTCCGAAGAGAGGGGTAGGAGGAAGGGTAGGAAGAAGGGAGGATGGGAGGGAAGAAAGGGAAGAAATACAGAGGCGGGGGTAGAGGTGGGGGTGGGGGTTTGAGGGGGAGGGGGTTTGTTTTTATTTTTTAATATTATATTTATTAATTTTAAGGGTAATTTGGTCAAGAAAATAAAATTGAAGTAGAAAAGGATGATTTTATAATGTTTTGTAACATTGAGGATGATTTTAATAAGAAAAAAAGGTCAGGGACGATTTTAATTTTCACCCAAGATGTTAAGGACGAAAAAAGTAATTAACCTAAATTTTAATAATTTAAGTGGTTAACAATGTTAATTGCTATTCTAGTGTAGACATTGTATTATTGTTGAAAAAAACTATTCAAAATTAATAGTTTTCAATATGTTCTGAAGTAGTTGCACAAAAGAGTATTGTGGTTGTAATTGCAATTAAAATTTTGGCACATTAGTAACATGAATATTTAAATTTAAGATCTTATATACATTAATCAAGTCTCTTGTCAGCAAACCATTCTTAATGGCTATGTTGTACTAATAATATAAAAATATTTTAAACGATCATCTAACTATGCATTGTTATATCAACAAAACTAATTAGTTTTTAAATAAAATACTTAAAATATCATCTAAGTATATGAATTTAATTGAATGATAGTATAAAATTTTTTATATTTTTATTAGATTAAAATTAAATAATGCCAATAAAATATGAAATTAATAATTATTGTAAATTTATATTTTAGGTATATTATTAAACATTATATGTTAACTACACTGGATTTTTAGAAACAAGTTTTTTTCTCTTTCTGTTTTTAGATTATTTTTACAATTATTATTCTAAAATTTAATTCCAATTGAGATGTTCAAATCACTCAAATCTAAGTTAGATAATTAAATCAAGCCAAAGTATCAAAATAAAAAAATTAAAGTCAGCCTATTTAAGTTTGACAAACTAAACGTAAAAAAGATGTAATATATCATAAACAAATTAAAGTTAATTTGAGTTTTTGTTTGCCTCAAACAAAATATAAAAGTTTGTCATGTTACAAAACGTGAGCTTAGTAACTTGAAATATCAATAATCACTTGGTTCTGAGTTCACAATGTCATAATTTAGAGTTTATTTTTGCCTATTATTAGTCAAATTTTTCATCCCTGCTTGGTTCTCATTTCTTACTCCTTTATTATTAGCCATCAAAACATGGATCTAATTCTCTGATTATAGGCCTATATTAGTTTCTCTTGTTATTGAGGTTCCCACTACTCCATTTGGAACTGTTTGAAACCAAAGATACTAAAGTTATTAAGGACTAATAAAGGTAAAATCATACTGCTAAAAAATATAATGCTACAAAATATATTAAGAAAGGATTAGTATCTTTTTTGTTTCAAAGATTTGGGATAAAAATCAAAATCATTCCTAAGGTCTTTTATTATTAAAATAGGAGTGAAAATTTTATTTCTTAATAATTATTAAGAAGATATCAATAGATTATTGCATAAACAACACGAGTTCAAACTACCAACACTGGATTAAGTTGACAAGTAAAGTAAGTAACCACTTAATCGACTCAAGTTAGTAGATGTTTTTTTTTTTGGTTGCATGATATTTGACATTCTTATTTTTAGATGTAAAACTTGTTATTGAATCATCAATTATGTATATCTTAAATATATAAATTAAGATAAAAATATCATTTGTATATCAAAATTAACCATTATGTATTTGTATATTTTTAACTCATTTTTAATATGTGCTATATATTCTAATAATTTCGCTAGGTAGACAATAGAAGTGTGACAACACTGAACAACAGATCTATTAGGGTTCATCCCAAGACCACTAAACATGAAAAAAAAAACATCCCAATTAAACTTTCACCTTTCACCTTCTCCTTTACCCTCTTTTCACTTTTACCATTCACCAACCCTTAACCCTATTTTCATCGTATCCATCTTGCACCACCCATTGCTGTCACATCGTTGCCATCACCGGCAAGGAGGTGTCTTAGCGCCGTTGCATTCACCCAGGTCGTCTCCGATTCTGTGCTGCCCTACCTCGCTCCACACTGGAACCCTAGAAGCCGCGCCGCGTCGTCCCTCAGCAGCATCGTCATTGCCGCACCAGTCGCACAGTGGAATCCACCATTCGCGCGACGTCACTGCCACCGAAGAACCCCACTCAAACGTAGTTGCTACCTCACCAAACTAGGGTGGTTGTGAAGTCTCTGTTGTTTTAGAACATTTTGTACGCGCAGTCTCTACCTTTTCAAACTGGATTCACCACGTCTCTACTGCGCCGTGCCTCCCGAATACTTCCGCTGTTGTTGCCCGTCATCGTATCACCGTTCCAAAAGCTGGTAAGTGTAACTGTTCCTGAAGCTATTATTTGTTATATTTAATTGATGTATGTTTACTCAAAGCCATGAATTATGTTTGAACATAGAATCCACACTGAAATAGTTGGTTTTTTTGTTGCTGCAAAATATACTGTATCATTTTTTATCCTAGATGGTTCTTTACTGATTTGATGGACGAAATAGTTATATTTATTTATAATTTTTGTCACTGTGGGATGTATCTTTTTAGGTAAATTAGATGTTACTTTATTCTTAGATAGATATTTCTTTGATTTTAGGTGGATGTTTCTTTTTTTAAATAGATATTTCTTTGATTAGATGGGGGATGTTTCTTTTTTTGGATAGATGTTTCTTTGAGGAGGATGGGTGTGCGATGCGGTGGAGGACGACGATACGAGAGAGGAAAAGGCAACACCGGCACTGAGAAGGGAAGAAGAAAAAGAAGATTAGGATGGAGACAAAAAAAAGTTATTTTATTTTTCTCTTTCTTCATTAATTAATGGTTATTTGTAATATTAATATCTTTTGACTAGACTATCTTAATATTTAAGCATTAATGAGAGAAAATAATAGATATATTATATATTATTTAATTTATTTTTCGTATATATTTTTTGTATTTTAATGTACGGTTTATATAGGTGATTGATTTAGTAGTTAATTATTTGTGTACATCTAAGATAATTGTTATTTATTATATATCACTTATATAATGAAAATTGATAAGAATTTGGTTTACAATTTTTTTTAAATATCTTTCATCGTATATAATTTATGATTAATATATAATATTTAATTAATAAACAAAGAAATAATAATATTTAAATCCAACTAAATAAAGAGAAAGTAGCATATGCATTTGAAATTCAATATTTCTAACCTTAATTTGAGTTTGAGCAAAGAAAATGTCGCAGATCAAAAGAATTCAGTTTGCTTTGTACATAAGCTGAACATTAGTGCCAATATTGCTCATAAATTTTTTTCTCGTTACTTGTTCTGTTTGAAGCTCGGTTAACTTCATCATTTTTACTCTATTTTTCTCCACATCTGTAACACTTTCATTATCAGAAGTCACGCTTTCGGCTGTACTACTCTGATAAGAAGTATTACAATTACTTTACATACTAAATACTAAAAATAGGAGCCTGTGACTCGACATTATATCGCTGATTTCTTTTAAAATCGGAAATAAATAAATACTTTATCTTAAGAAAAATACAAGCAGGCATAGATTCATATACAAGACTCCTTACATAATAACTCATAATATAATATACATATAAAACACACAATTTCTATCCCTCTTACAAACTTGTAATAAGACGGTGGAAGAAAATAATCTAATTAATACAACATATAAACCAAACGCAATATAACTCTTCTTAATGCTTCTTCATCCAATTCCTAAAAAGGTAAAGCTGTAAGGGGTGAGAACCTAACCACACGGTCTCACCACGGAGTTTCAAAGTTGTCATAAGAAGATACTCAATAAGAAGATTGTTTTCAAGCTCAGTGATTATCATTGCCTTGTGAATCTTTTAAAAGCCAATAGGAAATCGTTCAAAACCTTTTCAAAGAAATCAATGTTTAATCTTTCAGAAATCTGAAACATTTCTTTTCTTATAAGAAAATCTTAATCAGAAATTAACCAAGCAATCAAACAACACAATCATTAGTTCAGCATCAAAGTTCATTCTCAAATGTGGTATGCCAGGACAAACACATGCAAGACAGACAAGGAAAGCACAAGTAGGTAGCAGTTACAGCAAATAACTCAAGTAGCAGTTAAGAACAATTTAGCAATTAGGCAAGTCAAAACAAGTTCAAACCCAAACAAAGCACACAAATGCATATGATGCATGCCTGTCCTATGGCTGATGAGGCTCATCTGTCAGTTATCCAGCCAACCCGACAAGTTTGAATTGTCCTTAGACTGTCCCCCAACATACATCCCCAAGAGTCTATGCATAGCTTTTTCTCAAATAATCAATATTGCTCATTTTGGGTTACATTCCCGGAAATTTATATAGTGCCCAGTCACACTTACGTCATAGGGTCAACAGAGTATCGAGTTTTTCAACCTAGTACAGGTGGTGGCAAGCCAGGTAATTTATCTAGGGAAACTCGTATCTCAGATAATTCAAATTCATAAGCCTTGTGAATAATTCAAAATTCATATCTCAATATTCTCAATATTCTCAACATCATAATCATTCACCAATCCAAATCTCATTTCCAAATTCATTTCGAAAACTATATTTCAAAGAAAATCCTCATCATCCTTCTTTCTATTCTATCCATTAATAAATCACAATCCAAAACATAATCCTTTCTCTGATAAATAAATAAATCTTAAAACATATAATATTTAAAAAAAAACAAATCTTTCTAATAAGTTACTTCAAATAAAACTTCTAATTTTTATAAAATTTCGACAGCATCTCCTCTAAAACCTGAACACTGCCACCCTTTTCGGGTCCATCCAAACTTTTCTCAACCTATTTCTCAACCATTTCCAGATCTCAATTATTTCCAAAATTCAACCAGTCCCAATATCAAATAATTTTCAAAGCGAAACAATGCCAATAATAAATCTCTTTTTAAAATCAAACCAGCTCATATACTAAATCATTTATAAAGTCAGACTAACTTAAAATTAAACCGCTTCCAAAATTAATTCAGTTTCATATAACTTAAAATTAAACCGCTTCCAAAATTAATTCAGTTTCATATTTCAAATCATTTTTAGAGCCGATTCATTTATACTATCAAAAATGGCTTCAAAACCAAGAAAGCCACTTTTCATAATAATCAACTAAATAACCTTTCAAACTAATTTCTTTTCAACAATCACAAACTACTCAAACAATCGAGCAATCAGTCATTCAGTCCAGCAAACAACCACATTTATAAGACAATCATAATCACAGAGATATGTTTCTCACATTAATATATATTTATAACAACTTTGTAATGTAAAATAGATTTTAAGAAAAACCCTACCTCGAATAGTTGCAACCCAAGCCCAACGTGTCAATTAAATTTCTTTCCCTCAGTCCGAAAACAACAGCGTCAACTCCAACTAGATTTCGCAGCTGCAACAGCCATAAAGGCACCAGCCAACAACAGTAGCTCCACCTTAAAATATTATCATCACGTAAAATTCAACAATCTATAATAGAACAGTAACTGAAAGAGTTTGGAACAAGGAACCTGGGCTTATGAATAATCGAGAAAACGGAGCAACAGCAGTTCCATGGACGACGCAGCACCTTGATGTTGTATGCAACAACCATAGAACTCAGCAATCAAGACCCGTAACTTGATCCTATGACACCAAGACCTTAGATTCTCAAATAACTTAAAACAAAAATTCGGAACGCACCGCTTACCCAAACAAGGACGAACGACTGAACTGAAATAACGGTAACTCCGATGGTGGTTCCGGTGCTCACTGCCACGTTCCTAATGACCCTAATGGCGGCAACGATGATGCAACAGTTCAGAACAACAAGCAGCGACGGCAGATAACTAAAATAAACACGCAGTGACGATAAAGGTTCCCAGAATCCAAAAGAATAAAAGCCAAAACTAAAAACCCTTATCGGTAGTGCACACTCCAGTGGCGGTAGCGGGGTTTCGAGCTGCAGAAATGGCGGTGGCTGGCACGGGTCTCTCTTTTTTCTCTTCTACCCCCGTGCTTTCCCTTTCTCTCACTCTGTGCGACCCGACGGCTTCCCCCTCGACGACACGGCGGCGGCAAATCGACGGTGATTAAGGCACGACAGTGGCGGCTCAACCCTTCTCCGTGATGGTCCTGCCCTCCAACAGCAGCAACGGATGCAAACTCCCTTTCTCTTCCTGATCTCCCCCTTCGTGGAAACCTAGCGACGGCGACCATGGAGGCTGGAAGACGAAGCGACTCGACGATGACGGTGCTGGCGTGGACCAACTCAAAGACGACGGTGCTGGTGCAGACCCTCGACGGCAGCGGCTTGGCAGCAAGCTGACGCGGCCTTCCCCCTCTCTTCTGTTCTTGCTCATGTCCTCCTCTCTCTTCGGCGCCGCTCTATCTCGGCCTCCCTCCTGGGGCGAGACGATGGCGTGGCCTAGCAGCTCCGGCGCCCTTCCACTGGCGCTCTCTCACCATCGGGTCTCTCCTCCATTTATGTGAATGTATTTGCTTTGTGTGTGAATGGTTTCCTGGAAGGCAGAAAGAGTGAGGAGGGAAAGGTTGGGGGCGGCGCAGGGTGAAGAGGAAAGAGAGGCGGTGAGGATAGAATTAGAGTTAAGGGCGATTTAGTCATTTTACTAAAATTAGGGGTAGTACAGTAATTAAAAATCAATTTTAATTCAATTGAATTATTTTTAAAGAAAATATTATTTAATTATAAATTTATAAATCAATTTCAATGAAATATTCTAATTATTTGAATTAAGTCACATAAATATTCTTATCATTCCATAACTACTAATTTTGTAATTTAAATATAAAAAATAATTCAATAATTACAAAATTAGATAAAATTCTAATTAATTATCAAAAATTGATTTAATTTCTGATTTAATTAGCTTTAATAAAATAATTTCTGAAGATACAATTTCTAATGAATTAAATGAATAAAAATTAATTCATAATAAGATTTATTCAAAAATTTTGGGTCTTACATTCTCCACTGAAAATCTAATTTTTTAATTAATAATGCAAAAAAAAAACAAAACAAAAGGAATAGATAGAATTGTATGGATATACAAATTTATGGAGCCTAATAAACAATATATTTTTTAGAGTGAATACCCAACTCGATTCTTAACAATTATCTCGAAAGGACTACGAGATTCTTAACAAAAAAAATTTTAACTTGGCTCCTGAACTTTATTTTTATAGGACTGATTAACCCTTTGAAAAAAAAACACTGATACAGAAACTAATCAGTCCCATAAAAATAAAGTTCAGGAGCAAAATTGGATTTTTTTTATTAAGAGTCTTGTAGTTTTTTCGAAATAATTGTCAGAAATCATTTAAAATTTCTCTCTATTTTTTAAAGAACTCTTTTAAAAGGGTAATCCGTAATCCATATGAGCGGAATGTTATTATATATATAATTTGTAATTGTTTTTTTATATAATCTATTTATTTCAAATATTAGGTTCTTATTTAACTAAAAATAAGAAATCTAGAATCATTACATTCTTGTAGTGTATTCCCTCTTTCACTAATAGCTAATTGTAGTTTTAGTTTATTCTACTCCAACAACAATGAAGGATGTTTATCTTTGAGGGCATCAATGTATTAAACAAGATTAGTTATCTCATCCTGCATATCAAAATTTCAAAATCCAAAATTGTCATAAAACAGGAAAAATATACATCTAAATCACTTTTATTTAAGAGAGAAATATTGTTTAAAAAACAGAACAAAAATTACTTATAACAACTTGTTAAAAAAAATTACCAAAAGAATATATATATATATTAACAACAATAATAACTCACGTTTTATCTCTAAAGTTTTCTTCCAAAATTATCACATAGAGTTTTTTTTTATTTTGGATTTATGTGCTAAAACTCGATATGAGATCGATCTACACATAGTAGAAAATGAAAAAAAAATCAAGCAAGAAATAAAAGAATCTAAATTTTTACCGATGTTTGGCTTGATATTTTTTTTGGAAATTTTAGAGTTGTTTGTTTTTTGTTTTTATTTTAAAGGATTTTATGAGAAATAAGTAAAAATATTGAAGAATTAAATTGTTTTTTAATATTTCAAATTTTTTAAAGCAAAATGAAATAAATAATCTTAATAAAGCTTTCTTTTATTTTTAAAATTATTTTAAAAAATTTAAATTATAAATTGATCTAAAAGGTACACACACAAAAATCTAAATAACTATATATTTACAATTAGCATATACTTTTCGAGACTTTAAAAAGTATTTTCTTCTTGTTGAACAACAATAATTGAATTCACACCAACATCACTTGTGTTGTGACTTGTGAGTTGAATTCACAATATCATTAGAATTGAAAAGCTGAAGCATACTTGTTAGAATCGAACTGATCATACTATAAATTTATTAATTATATGTATTAACTACACAAATTATTAATAAGTTTTTTTTCTTTTTTTGTTTTTAGATGGTCTCTATAATTACTGTTCTAAAATTTAATTCCAATTGAAATTTTATCTTTAGTAAAAATTTATTATAATTTTCTCATATAAATTTAATAATTAAAAATTGTTTGACAATTTAACTTAATTGATTAAATTATTGTCTAATAAATGAAGTATAAAATAAATTGTAATCTTTTAGCTAAATTTCTTTAGTTGCAGTAGAGAGCTATATTAGAAGAAAGGGGGCAATAGTCCCCCAAAATTAATAATTTATATGTATAAGTTTTTAATTTTTTAGTTTGATTTTTTTATTTTTAATTTTTTAATTTATATTTTTCATGTTGACTTTTCCAAAAACAGTTTTCTAATTTCGCCCGTCTAAGCGGTCCTCATTTAATTTGATCTTGGTTGATAGCTCCTAGTGATGTAAGCCGGTCTGTCATTCCTTCATTTTACCGGAAAAAACAGCAATGGCCATCAATTTGACTTGGCTTTTTGTGAACCTTCTCGGGTCCAATGAGATATAGTTTTCATTATCTCCACATAAAGATAAATACATCTTTATTATTTTACGGAGAGTATATTTTGTTCACTATGATATGTAAATCTTAAGGTATGTTTGGTTTAGAAGAAAAACATAAATAAATTTTAGAGTATTTATCAAAATTTCTAAAAAAATTTAAAGTAGGCATTTTAGTCTCCAATTAAAATTAATTATTCCGTTAATTTTCAATATTTTCTAGTGTCAGACAAATTGATCCTTCCTTTAGATTGGTCTGTTAAAGTCTAACGGCAAAATTCAACGTATCACGTTAAGTTGATGACGCAGATGGTAAATGACACGTGAAAAGAAGACAAAGTAGTCCCTGGATTGGATTGTACAAAAATGACAATGAAAAACTGCAGATAGCTATGAAACAATGTGTGAAATCAAATTCTTCTTTTTCGTCTTGCCAAAATCCTAAATTATCGAAGGCTATAGTTGTTAACAATGACAACCGGAGAAAGTTATGGAAGTTCATATTGGAGGCGAGTTAAAGCTAGTGGTGACGGCAGTGTTAGCAGTGGTTCTACCCGTGGCAGTAGCTTTAGAGTTGCCAGAGGAAAAACTCCAAGATGCTATTGTGGAGCCTATGCTATAGTTGTAGAGATCGGAACGGAGAAAATCCGAAAAGACCTTTCTTTGGCTGTCCTTTTTACAGGGTAATGTATCGATGATTTTAAACTTTATTTGTATGCAAAATATTATTTCTGATAATGCTGTACCCTAAACTCTTCTATTTGTATGGGCATGAGAAAACTCTCCACTGTTATTTCTTTTGTAGTTTGATAGGGTATTTCAATGTGATGGTCATGGTGGAGAGGATGATGATGCTCTGGCGGAGAAGGTGAAGAAGCTAAAAGAATCGGTTGATGCATTTGAGAAGAAGAACAAGAATGCCGTTGAGAATAGACGATGGTTCGGGTGCTGCAGTCCTGTGTTCTTTTTCATTCTAGGATTTGTGGTCTGATCTGTCTTCTTGTAGGTAGGATTTAGGTAGTTTGAAGAAGATTTTATCTTATGTTATGTAGTTGAACAAGTAATTAGAGTGTTAGCTTTTGGTTTATGCAACACTAATCTGTAAGTGTTAGAACAAGCAATGAACGATGAGTAGGTGAACGATGAGTATTTACTAAAAAGAGAAAAGTTGTATTGGAAATTAAATAAAATCAAACGTACTTAAATACAAGTACCATACTTTCATTCCACACAACCAAAGTTTTAAACAAAAAGGTAGCTAGTCTTTAAGTTTTTACCAGGGCTAATAAGATCTTCCACTAAAAAAGTGCAGTGACATGCAATATCAACAAATAACCAAACATAGACAGACCACACTGTCTCAATAAAATGCACTAACAACATAACAAAATATGACAAAGTTGTATTAAACTCATAAAACTATGTTGACATAGTGTAGGATTACCATGTGTTCATAACACGCAGCGGAAGAAAAGAAAGTAATCCTAAAGATCTATTTTGTGCTTAAACTTTATTCCAATAAACAATATATATTTTAGATCAGATTTAAATACTTGTGTACGCTAGTAAAAATCTTTTTCTCCTTCGATGGTACGAAGGCACTATGCGTATCCACACCGAGACCAATCTTTGCTGTCAACTCCTTGACCAATGGATATCTGATCTAAATTGAGAAACTTCTTGCAACTCTTTGCACGCCATAAAATTCTTCTCCAAGAATTAGGCTCACATACATTTATGTTTGTAGAGGTAAAAGAATAAAACTCTTGTTATTCTCTTCTCTGTCACATTCCTCTACTCTTGGCATACATATATATAGTATGAGATTTGTTACTGATTTTAAATTTGATTCTCAATTCAAATTTAAATCATATCTTGTTATTTTAAACTTGAATCTTTCAAATTTATGAATCATATCATAACTCAATTTGAAACAGAATCAGTTAGGATCTCATCCAAATTTAGAAATAGAATAACTAATTATTCTCAAATCTCATTTAATATTCTCAATTATCATACTATTATTATATTCTTGGTGCTAGCAAAGAATATAATAATATTCCATTTTGAATTAATATAATTATTTATTTGATTAAATCAAAATAATAATTAAATAATTCTATAGCAAATATTAGAACACTCGTTAGTGTGTGACCCCATAGGTTCAATACTAAGCGGGTAGTAAATTAGTCATACTAAATTTACTAATCAAGGTTGGCGTCTAGCAACACTCCTCAATGACCTGATAGTATGAAGTAATATATTTTTACTAAGAACCTCAGAAGAACAAAGTATAATTCCTTCCATCTTTCTACCTCTTGGTTAACCCTTAGAGTATGGTTTAATTGTCAAACTCTAACTTGTTACCATTATTATAATGAACTGTGAATGACTTAAGAAACTCATTTCTTCATTCATTCAATCTCCTTGGCCAAGGTTTTATTCATTTCAGACATTATAATCATAGAGCTCAAACTCTTTACCGAGAGTTGATGGATTCCTTATTGACTAATCATTAATTCTACAAGTATTTAAATCATACCCAATATCCATTCAACTAGCACCCTAGGGTATTAGGTGTCCGGAATCAAAGTATAATAAATACATTGTTAATTACTATGATAGTCGCAGGTCAAAGGAAACTCTATTACCATGTTCATCTTGATAATATCCTATTGACAAATATGCGGTAATTATAACCATTAGGAATTCTCAGAGTGAGTCAGTTCAATGGTCATATCTCTATATGCACCATCTATATATATAATTTAATAAATGAGATCTATTAATCTTCATCCAATGAAGACCATCATATATATATTGATCTTTCCGGATTATTAATGTCCTTTTTAATAATCCTATGACCAAGAACAATTTAGATTAAATTATAAAAGATTTATCTCTCAATATTGTGATCATTATCACAATGATAAATCTCTAAATTTAATCAAGGACATTATTATATTAACATTTTAATATAATAACGATAACAAATTATTTAACACGTGATTGATTAGATTGTGGTCATACTACTTATTCCCAACAATCTCCCACTTGCACGAGAGCCAATCATGATAGATTGGATCTTGGGCATACTATTATCACAATAATCTTCAATGCACATTTGTGTTTATCAAAACTCTTTTGACCTTAAACACCTTTGCTCTTGAGCATGTTTGCTTGACATTTTGTAAAATACACCTAGTGCATAATAAATATCACGTTTTCTCAAAACATGAAATCTCCCACTACAATAGTGTATAATTTTATTTTAAGGACAATCCTTATTGAACATGATTATAGAAAATCTAAGTAACCATTAGATCTATCTTTATAAAATTGTATCATTATACAATAGGCTATTTTTTCGAAAAGTTAGTTTGACGATCAGACATTTTATACTTTCAGGAAAAAGTATATCCTCTATTGAGTGGTATACGATTCTAATAAAAGTAATTGTACTCCCATTCTTTCTTTAAGATGGAATCCCTTCTCTAAAAAAGAGTTTAACCTCCTATCACAGACACTTTGTCATAAGAAGAGTGATAAAAATAATCTCATTATTTATTTAGGGTAACCAATAAATCTCATTTATCGGACCTACTATCAAGTCTATTGTTGTGCAATCTCCTAACACATATAAGATATCTCTAAACTCTAATGTTCTTGAGTTTGAGTTTATGCCCTTTTCATATCTGATATGAAAAAAAATTGATTTAGTGAGAAATTTGTTAATTTAGCAACATTTTAAAACGTAGTCTAAATATTTAAAAAACAGTGACCCTCAGCTAAATCAAATTCCATGTTTCTTTAAACATGATGGAGTACATAGAGTACTATTATTTGTGCGTTGAGAGAATCTCATTCTCTATTTGAATAGAATATCAATTAGATGTTAGATATTTTACTTTAAGCTCTTATAATAAAAATACTCAATATCTTTATTATTGGTCAAACCAACCCTTAAGAGCAATTTTGATTGGCATCCTCAATACTCATCTTGGATTTTTCAAAAAAGACCACAAACTTTAATTATATTAGGGCCAATTATAAATTGTATGTAACAAAACAAATCTCCAAAAATGCTTGCAAGAACAATTCTCGCAAAAGCCATTTGCCTAATGGCATTTCAACTTCTAAAGTTGTTTAATTCAAAATATATTGCCCAATACTCCCACTAGTTCAAATAAAATCTTTGATAGTCATACTATCTTACTTTGGGCATCATACATCTTATCAAGATGTTTAATAATAAATAGTAAGTATATGCTTTTGAAATTGGAACTCATGGTTGTCAAAACAACCCAGTAAAGCAATATTTCAAATACTTCACAAATACTGACTATTCCATCACAAATTTTATTGGACAATATTATTTCAATAGAATTATCATCTCCATGATAACCCTTTAATATATGAGAACAATTCTCAGATGTTAGCCATTATATTACTTTCAAGTATGCCACACCAAAAGTAGACATATTTAAAAATTTAAAATATGAAAGTAAATTAAGAAATCTATATTTCTATTAAAATTATTTAGAATCATGAATGAGTACCTTGGTTGTCAAGTTGCTACTCATACCTATTCCAAATAAACATGATTAAATTGCATCTCATGCAATTATAATCTCAAATAATTATCTGGTTGTCAGACAATTATTTAACTGAATTATATTTTATACCCCTAGGTTGTCTAGGTTCAAGTATAAAATTAATTCTCCTTATGTATCATCATATACATCAATAAATTCTATCCGTGATTACAAGTCTCCTGGTTGTCAGGTCGTTCCTTGTAAACAAGAGATAAATTTATTTTTGACAATATCCTAACTTTTAGGACTTATCTCTATTATTAGAGAATTTTTACCAGTATTTTTGGATTAAATTTTTATACTCCCAGGTTGTCTAGAAAAAACTATAAAATTTAATCCTTAATACATCAAATGTATACACTGATTATTATCTTGAAAATAAAACTCCTGGTTGTCAGGCCGCTCTTTATAATCAAGAATATTAGAAAAAACTAATTTCTAAAATTATAGTGTTCAAAACACATCAATCAAATCAAAATTTGATTTTTCATGTACTAACGTTTAGCCTTAAAAAATTATCAAATCAAATTTGACCTTTATATATACACTTATATATATAAGAAACAAACAAAAGATATTTTGCATCTTATTCCTTTTATTGTGATCAAAATCACACTAAAATTTAATAAATAAAATTAAACAAAATATTTTATTATAAATATAACTTTTATATTAAAAGAATGATCATTTAATCACGATTAAATAATTAAAATAAATTAACTATTAATTTATTAAAAGACTATCTCAATGGAAATAAATACATCACATGCTTAACAAACAATTTGAATTAATCCTATTAATTCACAAACTTTAAGAAAATAGGAATAAAAATTTAAACACAAAAAGCCAATGCTCTGATACCACTGTAGGATTATCATGTGTTCATAACACGCAGCGGAAGAAAAGAAAGTAATCCTAAAGATCTATTTTGTGCTTAAACTTTATTCCAATAAACAATATATATTTTAGATCAGACTTAAATACCTGTGTACGCTAGTAAAAATCTTTTTCTCCTTCAATGGTACGAAGGCACTATGCGTATCCACACCGACACCAATCTTTGCTGTCAACTCCTT
This sequence comes from Arachis hypogaea, assembly GCF_003086295.3. Taxonomy (NCBI): domain Eukaryota; kingdom Viridiplantae; phylum Streptophyta; class Magnoliopsida; order Fabales; family Fabaceae; genus Arachis; species Arachis hypogaea. The sequence goes on along the minus strand of NC_092036.1, from coordinate 6,490,640 downwards.
GACCAATGGATTTCTGATCTAAATTGAGAAACTTCTTGCAACTCTTTGCACGCCATAAAATTCTTCTCCAAGAATTAGGCTCACATACGTTTATGTTTGTAGAGGTAAAAGAATAAAACTCTTGTTATTCTCTTCTCTGTCACATTCCTCTACTCTTGGCATACATATATATAGTATGATATTTGTTACTGATTTTAAATTTGATTCTCAATTCAAATTTAAATCATATCTTGTTATTTTAAACTTGAATCTTTCAAATTTATGAATCATATCATAACTCAATTTGAAACAGAATCAGTTAGGATCTTATCCAAATTTAGAAATAGAATAACTAATTATTCTCAAATCTCATTTAATATTCTCAATTATCATACTATTATTATATTCTTAGTGCTAGCAAAGAATATAATAATATTCTATTTTGAATTAATATAATTATTTATTTGATTAAATCAAAATAATAATTAAATAATTCTATAGCAAATATTAGAACACTCGTTAGTGTGTAACCCCATAGGTTCAATACTAAGCGGGTAGTAAATTAGTCATACTAAATTTACTAATCAAGGTTGACGTCTAGCAACACTCCTCAATGACCCGATAGTATGAAGTAATATATTTTTACTAAGAACCTCAGAAGAACAAAGTATAATTCCTTCCATCTTTCTACCTCTTGGTTAACCCTTAGAGTATGGTTTAATTGTCAAACTCTAACTTGTTACCATTATTATAATGAATTGTGAATGACTTAAGAAACTCATTTCTTCATTTATTCAATCTCCTTGGCCAAGGTTTTATTCATCTCAGACATTATAATCATAGAGCTCAAACTCTTTACCGAGAGTTGATGGATTCCTTATTGACTAATCATTAATTCTACAAGTATTTAAATCATACCCAATATCCATTCAACTAGCACCCTAGGGTATTAGGTGGCCGGAATCAAAGTATAATAAATACATTGTTAATTACTATGATAGTCGCAGGTCAAAGGAAACTCTATTACCATGTTCATCTTGAGAATATCCTATTGACAAATATGCGGTAATTATAACCATTAGGAATTCTCAGAGTGAGTCAGTTCAATGGTCATATCTCTATATGCACCATCTATATATATAATTTAATAAATGAGATCTATTAATCTTCATCCAATGAAGACCATCATATATATATTGATCTTTCCGGATTATTAATGTCCTTTTTAATAATCCTATGACCAAGAACAATTTAGATTAAATTATAAAAGATTTATCTCTCAATATTGTGATCACTATCACAATGATAAATCTCTAAATTTAATCAAGGACATTATTATATTAACATTTTAATATAATAACGATAACAAATTATTTGACACGTGATTGATTAGATTGTGGTCATACTACTTATTCCCAACACATAGTAGGATCAAATCTATTTTGGAAGCCTTAGTCCAGGTGTTGGCATGAACTTGAAGATTCTTGAAGCTGTGCCAGGACTTGTAGCAACAAGCGTTTCTGGTGATGCTGACTGGGTAGCCTCTGTGGTGCTACAGAGATGGTTGGACCTGGAGAGGGTGCTGGAGCAGATGGTGGGGTATGTACTGGAGTAGGAGGTGGCCTCCTAACTGGTTGTTTGTGTCTTGGAGGCCTAAATGTTGATAGAGGTACAACGCGGCTTGACATGTTAGTTGTCTACTCCTAATACAACACAAAATAACCAAATCACTAGACACATTAATCCCCAACTAAACATTTTATCTGACACATATATCCCTGAATAAGAAATATATTAGGCAAATGGGTCATAAGGATTAAGCCAATCAGTCACTAGTACTATCACATTCAAGATCACATAAATGCTGGTAGCATGACAACAATATGATCACAACAACAAATTCAACTAATATTTTACCTGTGGCAGTGGTCGAGGTGTTGTTTGGGAGACTTGAACTTCATCTTGTGATGGTGGAACAGATGAAGTATTTTTCTTAGTTGTTGGTTGTCTATTTCTCTTAACTCTTAACCTTTGGGGGTGGTTTAGGCCTTGGTGGTCCTTTGCACGTCTTTGCATTGTGACCACTCTGACCATATTTTTGGCAAGTGACCATGAATGTCCTTTTTCCCTTTGTCGCATTCGGTGAATCCTCGACATGATCAGGTTTTCTCTTTTTCTTGGTTGGACGTCCAGGTGATCTCTTAATGGTAGGTGGCTTTGAAGCCAAGAGACCAGTCTTTTTCCAATACTCTTCTGAGTTGACTGGTCTGATTACATGTTCATACGTGACTCTAAAATGCATCCATTTTGAGTCAAGGGTGCACATAAGGTTCTGGCTTATCACATCTCTTCTGTATAGCTGTCAACGCATGAACACATGAAATTCCTGCTCAAGATTATCAGGCAGTAATATAAGATCAACAAGTACATGCTAAACAACAAAACAAATTATTACATGTTAAAATCATAACTCACAAAAAAACAATACATCAAATTATTACCTGTTAGTTTGCCAAAAGTTGCAACTACAAATGTGCCTTCCAAGATGCACACCAACTTTCTTTGAGTGTCTCTGGACTTCCAAAACATTACGATCGTTGTCACCAGTCCATTGAGCTGTCTAAAACTTAATATCCTTCATAATATCTTTCATTTTTCTCTGTTGAACTGGTGCCAATATTCCAGTGTAGGTGTTTAGAACCTTCTTGTGCTTGACCATTCTCCTCACCAAGTAGCAACGGATCTCTTCCAACATGGTAAGAATGGGCTTTCTCCTGTAGTGGTTTATTTTAGCGTTTCAGACTTCAGTCACGTTGTTTGTCACGTTGTCAAGTTTGGGCCAATGACTGAAATGGTAGACTTTGGTCCAGCAAGATAGTTGGAATTTTGCAAGATAGGCCCATGTACCCTCATTCATTCTCTTTAGCTGTTGTATGTGATGCTGGTCAGCATCTGTGCTACTCCTTGTATATGCCTAGACCATATTTTTCAATTATTTATCTTTAAACCTTTATATAAAATTATTCCAAATGTGTAACACAATTTCTGTGGTGTATATTTGACATCATTTTCTGCCAAAACAGACAGCAAATCCTACAGGATAGGTACATATAGTATATGAAAGACATACAAAATTTAATTCCTTAAATAAAACTTTATCTTTTTTTTCAAACAATGTATTTCATGCCCAATTATATTTAGCTTTTTAGATATGTTTGGTTTAGCGATAAAAGGGAAGATAAATTTTACCTCAATGAGTTTTCCTTTTTTTTTATAAAATGAAATTTATCCCACAACCAAACAAACCTTAGAGGTACTAATATACATGTTTAAGAACATTGTCTACAAATAAATCTCCTATGAAAATGCTTAGTACATTGATTTTGATACGTCATTAACATACACTTTGCAACATACATACTTGCATTGACAATTGATATGTATGGTAAAGACATGAAAATATTTAATTTTTAATGAGAATTTCTTTGGTAAATAATAAATTTAGATGAAAAATAAATATTTTAATTAAATTTGTTTAGAGAAGTGTGCATTGTATGTTATATATTTATTTATTTATTTCTATTGTAAAAACGATAATCATTACTCTTAGCTTCATTCAAAAACGACCTCTTCACCATTAAACAAATAGTGATTTTTATCTCCACATTAACCGATTATAAAAAAATACCACAAAATAATTGAAGAAAAAGAAAAGTGAGAACATATAATGAAAAAAGATGAATGAAAATTTTAATCAAATTAAATGTAGAATAAAGATTTTGTACTCCATAAAGCCATGTAGCATCATGAGGTGAGTCTTCTTTTTATTTTTATTTTTTATTTTTTGAAAAAAGTATTGATTTCATGAGTTAAAATTTGTATATATATAATTGAAAAAAAAATTGAAAACAGATTTTAGCCCATCGAAAGCTGCTTTATTTAATATTTTTAAAATAACTAAAACTATTTTTTTTAAAAAGAATATTGCCTATTTTATAAAATTTCTACAAATACGTGAAAAGTCATATTTCCAATAAAAAACATTTTTATTTTATTTGTTAAAAAAAATTAAAATAAACAAGTCAAATACTTTCATAATGCCTTGACCTATTATTTGACATTGATGAAGTGCACTGCAAAATGAAATTTAATTTATAACTAAGCAATGTTGGGATTTTAGAGTGTATATATTGTTTTAGCTAGGGACCTGAACCTCATTACCAATGGTGTACCAAGAAAAATATGTTTAAATAATCTAAATTTTAATACCACGGAATGCAAATAATCTATTTTACTAAAAATGAAATAGAGCTACTTATTCTTTAAACCCAAAAAAGTAAAAATAAAAAAACAAACAACAAGGTCATAATGCTTGAAATGTTTCCAAACTTTAAGGTGTTAGCAAACATTATAAAAATTTAAGTAAATTGCCAAACTCTTAGTACTAATTTGGTGGTGTATTTAATTTGCATTGCAGCTAAGCACATATTCCAGAGCTCATTGCCTTTGATTTTTATTTTGAGTAAACCCAATGATGATCAGAACTGCTGTTCAACATCAAAAACGAAAAGGAGAGGAAAAAACAAAACAATTAGAGATTAATTGAAAATAATAAAAGTGTATTATAAACTAAATTAAATTAAATCTATGTACATAATATAATTTTTTTTGCGCCATTGTAAAATACCCATTAAATCTTAAAATTTTGTCATTGTAAAACAGTACGAATATTTCGTGAATTTCCGTCGAATATTATGACGCCAAATTCGACGGAAATTACAATTAAGAATTCTGCCATTATTGTCTATGATGATATGTTCTTAGTTCTTACCTTGAATTTGAGTAAACATTATCAGAAGGTGGAGTTGGCATTGAATTAATTGCATGTTCTAAGTTTTGAGACTGTTTGATCATTTGGAGTCTTTTCATCACCAATCTCTTCACTTCTGCTTTGTTATGTTCAATTTGATCTGAAATAAAACATAGGTCAAATCAGCTCTACAGTTGAGACATGATAACATTAGGGAAAAGTGAAAGTTCGGATACAGTTAATTTCATGCGAAGTTGTGAGAGTCGTCAGATGATAATTTAGTTAAACTTGTCAAATCATTTAACGATTCTCAACTATCAACTTCACATAAAGTTAACTGCACATGAGTTTCTACCTTAAGAAAATCATCAATTTATAGGATCCAATAATCATTTCTAAGTTTTTCTAAATTAAGAATTATCTTATATATATAATGGAAGAAATTTGGTCTACAATTTTTCTTTTATAAAATATCTTTCATAATATATTTATAAACCGTATATATGGGTGACTTTTATGATGTTTGGTAACTTTTTTTTATTATTCTAAACATATAGCAACACTTTTAAATTTGATCACACTTTTTTTTAAAAAAAATTAATTTGATCACACCTTTTTTAAAAGAAAATCGTTAATTGGTTCTCATACCAAAATTTTAAAACAAAATTTTTTAATTAATTGTTCAATTTCCTTTATTAATGATGTATTTTCTTCAGGATTAAATTTTTTTCTATTTTTATTCATTTATCTTTTTTATTACATGTATACTTTATATTTCTTCAAGAAAATCAGCTATAATATTTAGTTCAAAATAAACGTATAATTAAGATGTGATAAATTACTACATGATGACAATTTTTCAAAGTACCGTGAGAAATACAGGTTAGGATTTTGGATTTTTTTTAAATGAAATTTATTGTAGAATTAAACTTTTGCACAAAATTATTTTGTATTAATTTTAAAAATTTCATGTCATTAGAATTAGCATTTGTTAAATTAGTGTTTTTTATTAATAATTCAATAGGATTGTTTCATGTAATTTTATCTATACTTTTCGAGTGTTGTTAAAATTTCATAATCATAGATAGCAAAATTATATAAGGATAATAGAAGATAGTATTGTTACTTTTAAGAATTGAATCTAAAATTCTTAGTTTTGAGTTAATTTATTTAATTATCATCTGAACTAATTTTATATTTGTTGTTATTTACTTATATTTAACAAATAAAAAGATTAATTAATAAGTAATAAAAGAGCACACACACACACATATATATATATATATATATATATATATATATATATATATAGAGAGAGAGAGAGAGAGAGAGAGAGAGAGAGAGAGAGAGAGAGAGAGAGAGAGAGAGAGAGAGAGAGAGAGAGAGAGAGAGAGAGAGAGAACAATAATAACCTTGGATAACAACTCTATCGTTTTCAAGAGCAGCCATTCGTAACTTCATTTGATGTTGCTCATTCAGCATTGAACATTTGTAACTCTTGCTTTCCTCAATTTGTGCTTGAACGTTGGATATCTTTGCCTTAGGAAAAAGTTAATTACAAATTGTAATTCATACATACATACATACATGATCATTCTAATATGTTTATACTATATATGGTATGTAGCTATGGTAGTTGAAGTATTACTGAAATTAAAATAATATTTTTTTTATTATTCAACAATATTTTTTAAAAAAAAAAAACGTTAAAAAGAAGAGTTTCTACTTTCTAAGATGTAAAAAAAATGAGTTTAATTTTAACAATACTATTAATTATTAACCATCATAAATATAAGCATACTAAAATCTAAATCTAATATATATATATATATATATATATATATATATATATATATATATATATGTTGCTACTATAGTGATTATAGTATTTTAAAAATATTATTAAAATAATATTTTTCTATTATTTAACATTTTTTTAATTTTAACATTTATTTATATATATATATATATATATATATATATATATATATATATATATATATGTATGTAGAGAATGAGAATTTTTTTAATATTTCACACGATAATATTTTTGGTTTATGTTCATATTTTAAATTCGTGACCATAATTATAGATTAATGGTCACTATTTCTTATTCTAAGTCACGATTTTTACTATAAACTAATCCAGCATAATCATAGTTCTATGATCATGATATTTTTTATTTTTTATAATAATTTTTTGTCACGTTATTCAATAACTTATTTATTCTACCTAATAGAATAAAATGCGCTTTAAAAAAAAAACTCAATTTATTTTCAATTATGACTATGCAAATAAAATGCAACTAGATTAAATGGGAGCTAGCTAGTACTCCAAAATTACATTTTTATAATCAATTTTTTGCATGTACAGCAAAAATTACCAGTCAATTAGCTAGTTAGCTACCACTCTCGAAATACCAAATGACATCATATTCATAATTATAATCAATTTTTTTTTATAAAACAATGTAATAAAATACAAAAAAAATTAACTATTTTGCTGTGTAAAAGATTACTTGATTAGTTTGCTGCAAAATTTGTTGTTGTCTTGGTCCTTTGAGCGAAAAGTTTGATTATATTTTTAGTTAATTGCCAGGCTAGAAAATATATATAATAAATATAAATAATTGTATATATAAATATATAATGACTAATTTAATAATTATTTTTTATTTTTATATAATTTTTTGTATAACCAGTTAACTAATCACCCTTGTTCATAATAATAACAATAATAATAATAAGGACAATTCACTTAAATAAAATGTTTATAGTTCAATTTTACTCATACAATTTTTCAAATAGCAAAACGTAAATGTAATTTTTCACAAATTTATAGAAACTGTTACTAGCAGTAACTGTTTAGAGGAGTACATAAACCGTTACTGGTAGCCGCGATTTACGTAGAATAGTGGATAAGCAGAAACTACTATAGACAGCAGCAGTTTCTGTACAAGTGGGCGTGATCAAAAATCGCTATAGACAGTAGCGATTTATGTGCTATGGTGTGTGTACGTAAACTGCTGGAGGTAGCCGCAGTTTACGTTGAAAGTGACTATAAAACCGCGAAAGCCAGCTGCGGATTCTTCGTTTGGCATGGAGTTTGAATATTGTTAGAGAGAGAAAATTCTAGAAAGAGAAAGGAGAACTTTGGGAGCGAATTCGAGTTTTCTCAGCGTTGACTTTCAATTGGACATCAGGGCAGATGAACAGAGATTGTATCAACTAAATGACGTTACTCATATTGTTGGTGCTATTGTCGACGAGGTTAGCTTATTTTTATTTTTTTGAGTATTAGAATTTGTAAAATAGAATCTAATATGTAGGGAATAGGAGTTAGAATTTATATTTTAACCTTTACAGTTGAATATTAGATTTTGGAATATAAAGTGTAATATGTTGTAGCGTATAAGACATGGACAATAGCATAAGATTTATAGTTTAAGGTGTTAGATTGAATGCAGATACAATGTTAGACATTGTTGTGCTATCGTAATTAGAGAGGTTGTGGATGTTATTTAGTGACTATGCATGTATGAAGTATAATAATTTTTAATTATTTAGTGTTAATATGTTTAGAGTTATTTTTAATTATTTATTAATTTTATTTACTGATTTAATTTTCTTAACTGAATAATTATTTAATTGTTTAATTATGTAATTATTTAATTATTTGTTGTAATTAGTTAAGGTTTTCTCGTGTTGCATAATAGAATTTAACTGCGTTGTGGTTATGTTTATTGTATGGTGCAGTTGAGTAGGTGCATCTACAGTGTTTGGCGGCAACAGAATATGCTTATGCATGAACAGATTATACCTTATTTGGAGAGGAATGGTTTGTACCACTTGGCAAGGCTAAACAATCATTTGTTCTGGTTGGATGAGCCTATGGTCAGTGCGTTCATCGAGAGGTGGTGTCATGAGATGCACACTTTTCATATGCCTTTTAGAGAGTGCACTGTCACACTGCAAGATGTGGCGTTTCAGCTTGGGTTGACTGTCGATAGAAAAGCCGTTAGTGGGTGCCTGGCTGAGTTTGAAAAATTCATGGAGGGTAGCCAACCAGCTTGGGAATAGTTTCAGGAGTTATTCAGTGAGCTACCACCGCCGAATAAGGTCAAGCAGATGACAATCCACTTCACATAGTTCCATGAGAGGTTTAGGGTATTACCAGGAGATGCGATCGAAGAAACTGTTCGCATCTACACACGGTCTATATCATGATGTTGTTATCCACTCAGTTATTTGGGGACAAGGGTACGAATCGGGTTCATATTCGGTGGTTGCCCTTTGAGGCGAATCTTAATGACCTGGCAGTTATAGCTGGGGGTCCGCCGTATTGGCATGGTTGGATCGATGCATGTGTCAGGTGGCGAAAAGAAATGTCACCAACTTTGCAGGTCCTCTCCAGCTACTACAAAGTTGGATTTTCTGGCCCGCAGGGTTTGAGGATTTTTCATTTCCGTTGGCATCCAGGTATCATTTATTTGTTTCAAGTTGATGAACTATTATATGTCATGTTAAACCTTCATCTTACCACTTAGTATCATTCAGGTGGCAGTATACTTACCACCAAATAATGAGAAGGAGCAAAGAGTTAGAAATTATCACGTTGCATCAGACAGTTGATTCATCAACCTGATCACCCACTCTAATTGGAGAGGTCTTCAACAAAGCATTCATACCCTCCATGGTGGATGTCACCCCAAGGATCCAAGGGGTAAGTCGCGATAAGACTCCCCCAGTCACCGTATATCTGTGCTACTGCCTTTTGCTTCACCATACAGACCTTTCCGTACCTATGCCTGAAACCATAGGTTGCTTCAGTTACTTCCTGCAACACCTTTATCGTAATCGACGCATCGGCTCTAACCAACAAAAAGTTTCTAGCACATATGACATGATAATCAAGCTACCTGTGATCGCTGGATATCAATGTGACCAAACACGTGTACGGTCCGTTTTACCTCCTCACTTTCCAAGTGCTCTTCCTTTGCCAAACCGTGATATGAATCATCCATGTGCATCCTTTGACGAACTCCTTGCATCTCCTGTGTTATTTAAAATGGTTCAACTCCATGACCCTGTACTCAACTCTACGCCGGATGCTGTAATCCTTTATGCTCAACACAGTTTCTTCCTTGCTCTGAAAAGATTGGCCAATCTGAAATTCTGTTAGAGCAGTTGCATCATGCAGACCCTAAACCCAAAAGGTTGCATCGATGTCCGGCTGTTGGCCTATGACTTCTAAGTTCAATGTTGATAAGTATGAAGGATATTGTTGTGTGCCGGAACCCGATGGCCCATCGGGTATATATGGATTGCTCGGAATATCATCACTGTTCCCAACAATATCAATCGGCTCATCGTCTAAATCATCATCTCCCATCACACTTCCAACTCGATCCGGTCCAGTTTCAACTACAAAATCAGGAACACCACGAGAGACACTAGCAGTACCAACCGCAACACATGGAGGATCAGGGAGTTGACAAGTAGGTGCTACCACAGGCATCGACGTTGAGGTGCCCCCCATCGTCGTCGACTGAGGATTCGGCGCTGATGCCCCGGAGCTGTTGACGCCGTCTTCCAACTTGGCAAACAACTCGGGCATTCTAACTTCAGAAAAACTTCGTCGACAGTGAAACAAGACCTGCATATCTTTATCGGACCCTATCACAAATGTCTCATACTTCACACCGGTTGACACAACAGTAATAGGAATCTTGTAGAACAACTTCTTTATCCACGTTGTTCCACACACCCCCAACTTCTGTAATATGCTGCTTTTTATATTTGCCAACGTACTAGACAACCGAATAAAAAGGTTAAGCGGCTCCCTATCCGTGAATTTAACACCATGCATTTTGCTTTTCTGAATTTTACCAGAACAATGCACTAGAGTTAGAAAACTCTTTTTACTATCCATTTGTGAAAAATGGCACTCCACTGCTATCTCATTGTCTTGAAAAGGTATATATAGACAAACACCATATGCATACAGCACACATAAACTACTATTGCCTGTAGCGGTTTATAACTACACCACTTGAACAGAAATTGCTGCTGCCTATAGCGATTTCTTCTTGCTTACTGTTCTACGTAAACTGCGACTATCAGTAGTAGTTTACGTTTTCTTTTAAATCGCTATTGTTAGTAGCAGTTTTTATAAATTCATAAAAGATTACATTTACATCTTACTATTTAAAAAGTTATATTTAAATAAAATTGATCTCCAAATATTTTATTTAAGTAAATTGCTCTCATAATAATAATAATAATAATAATAATAATAATAATAATAATAATCACCTCAAGAGAACTGACTTGCTTTTCCAAATTGATCACGTGGTTCTTTTCCTTTAGTCTTTGATTCCTTGCATATTCTCGATTTGCCATCCTATAAACAATTAAAACAAGTTAAACAACACAAATATAGAGTAAGAAGTATTTTAAGACTATCTTAAAAGGTTCTTTTTAAATATAGCTTTTACTGATTGTATAAAGTAATTAGATATTGCTTTGACTTTGATCGATTCCACCTTAATTTTTAGAAGTAAGAAACTTAATACATATTGAACGTAAATAAAGAATTTAATTTTCATGCAGTAATAATATAAAAAATTTATATAAATATTTAATCATATATTATCACATTAATAAAGATAATTAATTTTTAAATTCACTATTTAAACAAATATAAACGCATAAATTTAATTAAATAATTGTGTAAAATTCTATATCATTAGTTCATCAAAATGAAATTTGTAAACCATATATATATATATATATATATATATATAATTTAAGAATATATAAAATAAATTAAATTTTTCTAAAATAAAAAATTGATAAAATAAAAAGAATAGAGTTTAATTAGTTTTTTATTCAAAATAATAAAACAGACATAGTATAAAAATGATAAAATTTTTATTTTATTACTTTATAAATAGCTTCATGTTATATAATATTTTTTCTTGTATCTTTTCTTTCCATCATGCGCGTTCACACACTTATTTAAAAAAGATTCATTGACTTCATTAAGTAATATTAATAAATAAAATTTAATTTTTAATGCATGATCAATATAAGTAATTTTCTATGTACTTATAATTGCATTAATAAAAATAATTATATTTTATATTTATCATAAATGTGAATAGCTATACAAAAAAAAGTCGATATAATTAGACGAATATATATATAAAAAATAGTAATTATTTAAATTAGTTCCAACAATTTTAAAAGTAGACATTTTAATTTTTTTAAAAAATTAATACATAGATTGATCTCTAAGATTTTATTCTGACAGATAAATTAGTTTCTAATTTATTTTTCGACAGGGTAATTACCTAAATTAGTCTCCAAGAATTTTAAAAGCAGATATTTTAGTCATAAAAAAAATTAATACACATATTAATTCCCAATATTTTTCTTTGTCGACATAATAGTCTCCCGTCCATTTTATTTTTACTATATGTCAATCTTTATTATTATTAACTTAGCTTTGTACATGTGGATAATGACACTAACATATTAATACACTCTTTTCGTTAAAAACAAGTAAGGTGAATAATGATATTTTAAAATCTAAATTAAAATATTTTTTAATACAAACATATTTTTTAAAATAAAACGTCTCTTGATTATATTAAATACAAAAATATCAAATAGTTTTAATTTTGAATTTTTTGTAGAATAATCTCTAATAATTTTATTGAATATTATTATTATTATTATTATTATTATTATTATTATTATTATTATTATTATTATTATTATTATTATTATTGAGTGAATATATATATATATATATATACTTTTTATATTATAAATACATATATAAGAATCTAATGAATAAATTTATCATTATTTTTGTCTAAAAAATACAAAAAATTATAACACAGTATTATTGTACAATTAATAATAATAAATTTATTTTACTTTTTTTTAGACGAAAAATTGTTATGTCTAACAGAAAAAAATATTAAGAATTAATATGTGTATTAAAGATTAAAATATCTATTTTTAAAATTTTTAAGGACTAATATAGATAATTATTCTATTAAAAAATAAACTGAAAATTGATTTATTTATCAAAATAAAACTTTAAAAATATTTTTATATATTAATTTTTTTTAAACTAAAATATCTATTTTTAAAATTCTTAAGAACTAATTTGAATAATTATTCTGTATAGAAAAATTTGGTACTATCCAACTTATACTACTTCAGCATATAAGTCAACACACTTCTTATCTATACGGTTACTTTATTCCTAGAATAATCCTTGTTTCTTAGACATTTTATATATTTAAATAATTAACATATTTATTTAATAAAAATATTATTTATATATAAAAAATAATTATATTAGATATATTTTTATATAAATACATATATAATTTAATTTATTTTTAATATATATTTTATATTTTAATACATATTCTATATTAACGACTGATTTTCTTGACGATTTTAATGTATACTTAACATGATTATATATTTAATAATCACATTTTTAATCATGTATAATTTTTAGAAAAATATTTGGCACAAATAAAAAATTTATATAGTATATATTACCGTCGCTTCATCTTTTTTATGTGATCTTGATCAATTTCTTCTGGGGTGGGCACATTGAGATTCAAGCCAGTTTCCACTCCTTTGCCTTCAAAAATTGGGACGGTGTTGGACTTTAAACGTTTGGCAGAGGGATTTTGCCACACTTTGAATGCTGAACCAGCACTTGGCAACACTTTGGTTTGGCACGGTTGAACTGACCCAAAACATAACTTCTTTGCCGCAACTTCTCCCATGATTCACAATTTTTATTTTCCGCTGCATAAAAGAGATATATATCGTTAGATTCTACATTCCAAGACACATCTAACACATACATATCTGGAGAAAATGGAAGTGTTATCTTACATTAGAGAAAAGGATTTGTATTCTCTTCACCCACTACACTAGCTTATTACCTTGCCCCTTTAGGTATTATTTTATAACAGTAAAGGTCAACATTTTCCTAGAAAAGTAAAACTACGTCATCAAACTAGCTACAATAAAAAATAGTTTAAAACAATAACAATATTTATTCTGCCTTTGGTTTTGAAAAAAATAATAATAAGACATTAAAAATCGGACATAAAAAATAGAAATACAAAAATTAATATTATTATATTTTATTTGATAATAAATTAGAATAAATTATAAAAGTTTATTTTATTTTATTTTTTTATTTAAAAATTTGAAAAAAAATATAATTATGAAAAATTAAAAAGAATAATAAAAATAAAAATAAAAAATAAGTTGTATTTTTTGTTAGTATCTTTGTGTTTTTACTGTCAGAATGAATATACAATATACAGAGTGTTTCTGGATACAATATCTTTGTCTGTGTTTCATTTGTCAAATACAATTTTGTATTTGTGTATTTTTATGTCAATGTCCTGTGCTGATAAACAAATTTTAATTTTATATACTAAATGTTTTTTATATTTGTATAAAAATATAATTGTTATTAATTAGTTATATATTTAGATTTTTTAATTTATAAAATAAATAAAAAGAATATATATTAATTGTTTAAAAGTATTAATGTCAAAATAATGTCTATTATAAAAAATTATATGTATAACATAATTGAATTAAAAATAACATTATTACATTAGAATGAGCAAAATAAAGAAAAAGACTAGCTAGAAATCAAAGAACAGCGTATATAAGGTAATCTAATCAGTTACGCAGCTAATTTCACGATAAGTACGTGTTAGTGTATGGCTGGAAATAAGTAGGGTAATATAGAGTTTAGATTCTATTCTAATTTTATTGTGAGTTAAAAATTTTATTAAAATTTTATCCTATTTTATTTGTGAGAATCTCTCAATTTTAATTTTATCTGTACTTTAAAATTTTAAATTTTACTTTATCTTATTTTACCTGTAAAAATATTAAAATTTTTTAAAATAAATATAAAATTTAATTATTTCAAATTTTATACATATTACTAAAATAAAAATAAAAAATTAATGTTTTAAATTATTAAATTAATTAATTAGTTTAGTGATTAGATACAGTCCTAATTAATGAAATACAACGTTTTCCATCCTTTTTCTTTTTTTATGGGGAATTAAACAGGGCAATGCCCACGTTGTCCATCCTCTTAATCCCCTTTGGTGACATGTAAATTTGGTATATATTCATGCTGGCACTTATTTGGCATTTCATTCTCTATTTTAAAAATAAACTAAATTAAAAAACTTGTCTCCAATCATATATATTCGTATTGTATTTGGTAAACTAAAATAAAATATTTTAAATATTAAAAAAATTTATTTTAATATATTATCAATATAAAATAATTTTATATATACATTCAATTATATAATTTATATCATAAAAAATAGAATAAAATTTTAAATTGGTACTTTTTAAAAAAAATTTTAGTTGGATAATTAATCCTCAATAATTTTTAATCATCAAAATAAGACTCTAATCTTTTATTTGTTAAACAAATTTATCTTCATGTCAAATTTTGATTAAAAAAATTAATCAGTCTATATTATTATTTAATAAAGATATAAAATTTATTTAAAATTTTTATATCAGTCATTCTATATAGATGTATATGGATTGATTTGTCTAAAAAATAAAAGTTTGGAAATTGATTTGATTATTAAAGTTGGTTGAGAATTAAAGTGTTTGACTAAAAATTTTTTAAAGATTAATTTGGGATATTATTATAAAAAATTACCTTTTACAATGATAGCATGAATGGCAATTTAAAAGAATGAATATAATTGGATAATTTTATAAAATATTTTATACTATCGGTATTTTAAAACTTAAACTATATTAAAAATAAGTTCAAATCATTCATCATATATTTGTGTATATTTATATATGTTATTTCACATATTATTAACAAAATAATCAACCATCAAAATAATTAAATATATTATAATAGAATAATCAATTTTTTTCATGAACACTAAATTTTTTTTTTCTTATAAGGTGATTTTTTTGTGTCCATATAATAGAGTTGAGAAAAAAAATCATGTACTTATATTTTTATTTTATTTTTATATTAGTAGAATAAGAGATTTTTTTTAAAGCAACTACAAATATATTTTCAAAATCTAATTTATACTTTTTAAAATTAAAAAATAATATAATATTATACATTAATAAATATCCAAATTCATTTTTATTTTTTCTATATTTATGTCTATTAAAATTATTTAAATTTTAAAAGATATTTCACCAAATACTATTATTATAACTTATGTTTATTATAAGCCACTTTTATTTTATTTTGTTAAATTTAACTACTGCCATTTTAGACTATTATTTTTAAAAAGTTAGTAAGATAATAAACTGAATCGTAAACTATCAAAATAGTGTTTGAAAGTTCATATTGCTAATAAAAATAATCTTAAAAGATACGAACAATAAATAAATCTACGAATAATTTAAAAATATGACTAAAATAATAAAAAATATCATATTATTTTTATAAATGACAAACAATTTTTGTATTTAACAAATGACTTATCCATTTGATTCAAATTTTTGTGTAAATATTTGAATAACTATCTAAAAGATGCAAACAAAAAGTTGGAGCAAAATTTGATCTCTAGATGTTTTTAAAAAATTTAAAGCATTTCGATCATTCACAAAAAGAACTATTAAAAAATATTCACTTGGTGTTATTTGTAAAATAACCAAATTTTAACTATAAAATATCTTATTTTTAATACTTTGATGTATTCAATGCATTGAAAATGTAAAAAGAAATATTTTACAATAACTTTTACAAAATATTTTTATGGTACGTGTAACTTATTCTCCCAAGACACAAATTAGCAAAATTCATCATTTTAATAGTTTACTCTACCTTGAAATACAAACTTTACCAAATTTACTGTTAATTGGCTAATTTTATAGTGTCTAACTTTTGTCTAATTTATTTTCTATAATAACTTTTAAATATTTTTAATTTTTAATTTTTATACTTTTAAATTTAAAATTAATTATTTTAACCTTTTTTACCAATTATGCAATAACTTTTACGCACCATAACAAATACCTAATAGCAATTAATTATAAGTCGTGGCTTCTTTTATTGTTTTTCCTTATTAGTTGGCTCATTCTCCGCGCGTACGCTTTTTCTGATAACCTTTTTTTTAACGGAAAATACTCTCTTTATTTTAAGACAAGGTGTATTAGCAAATTATTAAAATTTATTATTTTTTTGTTGTCGACTAGCTATTAATTTTTAAATGTATGAACTAAAATATATTGTTAAATTATTATTTGACAAAGAATTAAATTGATGGCTAAAAATAATAATAAAAAATTATAAATTATAATGACTATATAACTAACATTTTTCTTTTAAGATATCGGTCAAACAAAAAAATATAAAATATACATATTAGGAACACAATAATAAATTACTCTTATACTTATATTAATTAATAAAAAGGAGAATGATAGAAGACTAATATTTTTAATGGACAAAAACAAAAAAGAATTGGCATATTAATATTGGCTTAAATGCAAAAAAAAAGTGATTATCTACAATTTTTTAATTATCGCTATTTTATTAAAGTTATTATAAAAATAAATTGATAAAATATTAATATTATAAACAGATTAGACAAATATTTTAAATCAAATATATTAAAAAAGAGTGGATAAAAAAAATTCATACCAAAAGCTTGACTTAAAACCAAAATTAATTATGTTTGAACTAGCTTTAATGCTCCGTAAAGACTCCAAAGCAGACTATATTGGCAAACAATAATTATGTTAATGTATACATAAAAAATCATTTATCAAATATAATATATTATAATATAAAATATATATTAAAAATAAATTAAATAACAGATATATTTTTATATAAATATATAATTAATAATTGATTTAGTAACTAATATTTTATATTTACATAGTATTTTTTGTGTTCACATAATATTTTTGTATTTACATATCCTAAAAATACATTTTAAGAATACCATAAAAATACATTTTAATTAAGATTATTATAAAAATATTTTATTAAATATTATTGAAAATATCATTTTTATTTTTACATTTCAATACATTGAATGGATTAAAAACTTAAAAAATGTCTATTATTATCCTTGTTTTTATAGCACAAGATAGCTAAATTATTTTTTAAATATTGAAATAAGTCACTGATCTCTGGGCTGTAAATAAAAAATTATTTATTTTATTTATTAAATTTAAATTACACTGCCGACAGTGAGGTCGTTGGTAAATATTAATGAATTAAAATCAAATTTAAATTTTGCAAATACGTTCAGACGTCATGATAGTCATTAACGATATTTAATTTTTTTAAATATTTTAAAAATATTAATGATTTTTGTCCATCTTTTTTAAGATTAAAGTGATTTTTATCCAAATAAAAAAAGAATATTTCGACTCTTAATAAAATTATTTTGGAATAATAATACAATCCTTTTATTTAAAAATCATTAAATAGCACGAATTGAAAATGATTTTTATTTATAATTTATGAGGTTTTAAATTTCACAAAAAAATTTTCTATAATAAAATCAACTACTATTATCACTATTATATTATTTTTCTCATCATCATTCTTATAATTTTTAGTTATTTTTATTATTTTAATTCTATAATCATATCTTATCATGTCATTATCTCCTCTACCACTATCAATACTGACAATAACACCATCAAAATTACCATTCTCTTCTCTTATTTTTTGTGTGATGCTTTTTTCTTTATAAACTTTCGATTGTAATTAATGTTTTTTTTTTACATCACTTTCCGTAATAGTCTATTTTTACTTAACTACCACTAAATTTAGTAATAATTTGTGGGGTTTAAAATCCCACAAATTACAAATAAAATTTCCATAAAATTAAGTTTTTGTTATAATTTAACATATTTTTTGATAGAAAAGTTGTATTATTTTAAAATAATTTTGCTAGTGGCTAAAATATCACTTTTTTAGACAGAAATCATTTTCTCTTTTCAAAAAATAGATAGAAATCGAATTAGATGTTTACTTCTGTGTATTACCAACGAAACTAAACTAAATGTTGATATTTAATGTTGCATACTCGTTAATCCGTTATATTTAATGAAAGGGTGAGTTAGGTTTATTGAGGATAACTCAGTAATTATCTTATTTTATTTAAATTAGCGACCAATTTAGTGGCTGATTAGTTTATAACAGTAATTTTTTGTTGGTTATTAAAATGGTCGCTATCTTAACAATTAGCAACCGATTTAGCGACCACAACTTTAGCGACCGAATTAGCAATAACCAACCAATTTTCACCCTATTTTTTTATCGGTTGTAAAATCAATTGCTAAGTTAAAAAATAGAGACAGATTTTGTGACCAAGAGTCCCAAAGACATTACTTTGTTTTGGTTGCTAATTCGGTCGCTAAATTGAAAAATAGCGACTGATTTTAGCAACCAACTTTATTCTAATTGTATAAAAACTTATCAGTCGCTAATTTGGTCACTATTTTAATAATTAGGAACCGATTTAGCGACTAAACAATTGTACATCCTATTTTACTATTAGTTGCAAAATCAGTCGCTAAAATAAAAAATAGCGACCGATTTTGTGACCAACAGTAGTTCCAGTGACATTACTTTTTATTTTGGTTGCTAATTTGGTCGCCAAATTAAAAAATAGTGACTAATTTTAACGACCAATTTTATTATGGATATATAAAAAATTTACCGGTTACTATTAGTAACCGATTTAACGACCAATATTTTTGCTAATCCTAAAATTTTGTATCGATCCTTAAATCAGTTGCTATTAACAATTAATTTTTTGATTGTTAAAATCGATTGCTATACTACTAATTTCTTATAGTGATATTATAAACAGATTAGAGTTAGACAAATATATTAAAATAGAGTGGACAAAAAAAATTTATACCAAAAGCTTGACCTAATCCAAAATTAATTATGTATGAACTAGCTTTAATGCTCCATGAAGACTTTAAAGCAGACTATGACGACAAATAACATGCTATATATGTGAGGTCATCGCCATTAACCTCGTCACTCTCGCCGTTAAGAGGATCCCGCCTTTCCTGTTAGGTCCATGTGGCACTTTATGGTGGAGGAGGGAGTGAGTTCTTTTGTGGTGGTTGTGGTAAGATGCAATTATCTAAAAGAGGTGGGAATAGATGGTGGAATGGTAGATTTTGCGGCAAAAATAATGGTCGTTATTGAAGAAAGATAAAGAAGAAAGAAGGAAAAAAATTGGATATTTATAGAATTATAAACAAAAATTTAATAATTAATTATTTTTGTTGAACGAAATTTATTTTATATAAGTATAGTTTTAGTTTTAATTTTTTATGATCAGTTTTAATCGCGCCAAATTTTTTATGATTAAAAATGACTATTTACAACTTATTCGAAAATTCTTAATAGTATAAAATTGAATTCTAATATTTTGAATGAATTAATAAAACTATAAAACTGTATTCTAGTATTTTAAATGTTTATCAAATGAATAAAAAAATTATAATGGACAACAGTATCTTTTATTAATATAACATTATATTTAAATAATAAATATAGTTATTTATTAAATTATATAAAATAATTAAAAAATTATATTTTTCAACTAAAATTGTTTTTAACTAAAATTTGTTCACCTCTTTAAAAAAATTGGATTAATATAAAAACATTAAATTTAAAAAAATTGTTATTAATTAAAAAATTAAATGGTTTTTTATGATTGATTTCAATGACAAACCAACAAAAAACAAATATGAATTATCAAGACAACAACAAATTCAAAAATTTTACAAAAAGGGCCCAAATTAAATATAAAATAAATTAAAATATAACATAACAAAAAGTCAATAAAATATAATTTATAGTATATAGATCAAAATTAATAATTATATTATATAAAAATCAACATTCAACTATATACTTTAAAATTTTGGTATTTTTTAAATTTATTCTGCAATATTTTATATAACTAAAATTATCAATTTATCATCTGAAATAAATTTTGAAAAATTTTCTTTTTCAACATATAAGCTGCTAAAAATTTGTCTTTTATCTAAACTAATTTAATTATCTATTAAGTATCTGCCCAAAAAACAAAAAAGCCCCCTATGTGGCCCAGGCATGTATAGTGCAAAAGGACATATTGCTATTAATTACAACCACCAATCAACCATTGAGATGCGTTTAGAATATGAGGTTTGTAGTTGTGCATGAGTTAGGGGATGGAAAGTCACATATGGGACCAGCTTAGTAGGACCCTACTATGAGGTACGTAGTTGCGTTTAGAATGTTTGTTATAATACGATTTATTTACCTTTTAATTTAGAATTACGCATTCTAAAATTATTTATTCATATATCATCTAATTATCATAGTTATGAGTGAATTAAATTAGTTCCTACTTTATACTAAATAACTTAACTTTAGTCATTAAAAATAAAAAATGCGAATCAAATTAGTTTTAAATCAATTTCTTTTATTTTTGTTTTATAAATTCAAAATTCACTATTCTTATGCCCACAAGTTTTTTTTTCTCAACTAATCTCATAAAATGTAAACTCACATGATGTAAAACTTAAGTAAAACTAAAAAAATATATATATAATATGAAATTTTTTTTAAGTATACTGATATACTAATATTTTAGTAATTTTTAACTATTAATTTTAATTATAAATAATATATAATTAAAATTTACCGTTAAAATTTATTGAAAAAAACTTTTTTATCATATAAAATCACACTTCATAAAAATTAACTAAAGAAATTGAGAAAATTAATCTGTATCTCCTATCTAATATGCATGCATCATTTGTGTTTTGGTACAAGAATAAAAGAATAAAATAGAAATATTGGATAAAATTTTAATTTGTCAACAGAATTAATATAATCAGATGTAAAAGGAAAAAAAGAATTAACTAATCTCATTCTCGTTAAAAGAAAAGTCTAAGAGGAGCAATTTGTTGAATTTTGGTCACGTAACCAGCGAAAAAAGGTAAGTCATTAGATAAAATTTCACACCATTAAATCATTATTGATAATTATTTACTGGTTACCAATAATAAAAGTTACTGCCCCAGCATTGTTGCTCATTAAATATGGTAGATTGAATAGGATGTTAAAAGTTAAAACCAAAAACAGATTGAATATGCATGAAAACTCAAATCAAACTCAATCAAATCTGTTAAATTATTTAATAATTTTTAATTAATAATTTTACTTAAAAATAACTGTACCTAAATTTTTAGCATAGTTAAAAATTCAAAAACTGAATGAAACCAAATTACTTGTGTTTGGTTGAACCTTTGCATCATTGCATGTCTCTCACTCACACTCCCGTTACTCTCACCATGATTTGTAGAAGCAGCAGCAGCACCACCTTCACATGCTGCTTTCAAAGATTTGACCCACTTCACCGTTTCACACACATTTCCATTCCCATTTCTCTCACTAAACCCTCTTCTTTTTCAACCCCATTTCTAACCCTTTTCAAACCCTCTTCTTCTTCTTCTTCTTTGACTCTCACAACGCAACCACCGCAAGCTCGCCGGAAATTCGCCCTGCCGGCAACCATGCTCCACCAAAACCCTCTAGTCTCCGACATCTGTGCTCTTGCTGTGTCTGGTGCTATCGCCTTCTCCTTCCTTAGGTTCTTTGAAGAGACCGCTAAACGATCCCTCTTTGACCAGGTTTCTTCAAACGCCTTCTTTGGATTCTTCAATTATCTCAATTTTTGGGGTATGTAGATTAAAAAAGAGATTCTTTTTTTTGCTTTCCCCCTCTTTTGCATTTCTTGCAATTTCAATGGTAGCTGGGTTTAGTGTGACAATAGGGTTGGTTGGAAAGTGGTAACAAAAAACATTGTTTAGGAATCATGGCAAGCTAAGCATTAATGAAGTGTTTCCTTTGTTAATTGAATGCATATCTGTCATCCTTTGCATAATGAAGAGGAATTTTGAATTCAATTGTTTAGTTTTAGTCAAGGTTGACGCAGAGTAGTTAGGTAGGTCCTTTTTTTTTTTTTCTTCAAATTTCATCCCAAAAGTTCATGTTCTCTTCAATGAGTGATGTTATTTTGAACATCTTAAATATTGGGTGTTCAAGAAACATCTCTTGTCTTATTTGGTGGTTCCTAGTTCCCTCAGTTTTCAGAATTCGGTGAACCGAAAGTAGGAACAAGAAATAGATTTTAAAGATTTTTTGTTTCCATAATTAAGATAGTAGAAAACAAGTTATGAATCCAAAGCATTTACTTTGTTTCTATGTCTTTTCTTGACTTCTTTTACAGGGAATAGAAAAAATGTATTATTAGATGCCTTAGTAAAACTTATTATGAATATGCTGATAGGTCTTCCCCTTCATCTGCATTGTTACATGTGCAAGTTCATTTTGACACACATTGCATTTTTTCAGAGAGATTATTGGAACCTGTCACTGAGATTTTTGTTGGTATTAGTTCATGACTTCCTTAGATATTGTTCTCTATTAAATTCATAACTTAAGATTTGTATTATCTTTCATTGTGTAGTAGGCCGGTAGCATTTAGTGAGTGCTATCTTTCAAAGATGGTAGTGCTTGGTTTTTGAACATTTTTGTTCTTCAAACTATAGATTTGTGATCAATTGTTTCTTTTTTTAGAAATTGAATAGGAAACTTGTGCATGTAAGCATTGGGCTGATATTCATGCTCTGCTGGCCACTGTACAGGTAATGGCATAGTTCATGAACTAATGAGCTCAAAATTTATTTTATTTTATTTTATTTTATTTTATTTTTTTTTAACGCTACAATTTCCATTGTTGAATCATGCTGTTCAATCATTACAGTTCTGATGGTTGGGGACCCATCTTAGCTTCTCTTATTCCGGGTATCAATATAATTCGGATGCTTGTTATCGGGCTTGGAATATACAAGGATGAGGCCACCGTGAAATCAATGAGTAGATTTGGAGATTACAGGTTTCAATATTGTAGACAATAAAACCTGTGAGAATCTTTGATTCTGTGAAAAAAATAATTGTTAGCTCATTTTAAAGTTAATTGTAACAAGAAAGTTATCTCTTAGTGGTTATTATGATCGAAATGGAAGCTTCTTATCTGTAGTTATGGTATATCAAGAAAAGTAAGAGAAGGATATGTAGTGAAAACAGAAGGAATAGATTGAGATGTAAATTACCTGCTATGCTACACGATTTGGCTGTGACATGCCCTTTTGGAGGATGAAGATGATGGAAATCCATTGTTTGATAACGGATTGCATGGTTTTCTAATGTTTGATAATTGATTTCATTCGTGTGCTTTATTTCTCATCCATTTCTCAGTGTTTCCTCTGTACCAGGGAACTCCTTAAAGGACCACTATATTATGCTGCTACCATTACTTTGGCATCGATAATATACTGGAGAACTTCACCTATTTCCATAGCTGCAATTTGCAATCTGTGCGCAGGAGATGGTAATGTTTCTATGCCCGATCACTTATAAGCATTAAATTATTATTTATAATAATAATAATTAAACAATGTTATAGCTCGCATTAAGTTAAAGTTTAGAGCTTAGGGTTTAGAGAAAAATCTGATTATTTATGTGCTGTCAGGCCTAGCTGACATTGTCGGAAGGCGATTTGGTGATAAAAAGATTCCTTACAATAGAAACAAGTCCTATGCTGGTTCAATTGCAATGGCAGCAGCTGGATTCTTAACTTCCGTCGGGTAACTTCCTATGGACTCTTTTCGTTCCATGTGGTTAGATGACATTACACTTGATGTCTGTTTGTTTGTAAAAGTAAACTAACCTACCTGAGATTTTGGTTATATGATACTTGGCACACTCTCTCTTTTTTAAAATTCGACACTAACCTCGTAAATATATCACGAGCGGAGGTTCTTGTCGTGTACTGTGTGATATCATCTAACTTGAGAGGAGGTCAATGTAATTTACTTTTATTTGTTTTGCACTACAAGGTAAGATCTATTTAATCATGCCGTTGTTAACGGTTACTGTTTTGACAGGTATATGAGCTATTTTTCGTGGTTTGGATACATGGAGGGAAGCTTGAAGTTGGTTCTGGGTTTTCTAGTTGTGTCTGTTGTCACGGCACTTGTCGAGTCCCTTCCTATCAGCACCGAACTCGACGACAACCTCACGGTTCCCCTCACTTCCATATTGGTCGGAACCGTCATTTTCTGATTGTAAGACCAAATTGTAGTAACAAAGTAAACTAGTTTAGGAGTTGTTCTCTAGATCTCTTCCACTTTCAATCTAATTGTTATTAGAGAATATTTAGATCCAAAGAAGCCCCATGTGTTGTGTTTGGATATAGCTGAAAAAATGGGGGTGGTTGTTATGTTCGCTATCAATAATAATATTGTACATGTTCAGAATATGAATGCATGCTTATAATTCTGGTTCACAAATTAGACTTTGGATATGTTAAATTATAGGGCAAATTAAACTCTCGAATCCAATTGAATACACCAACAATTCGTTTACAGTATAGAAGAAACACAGGTATATGTAATACTAGATATTGGATGCTAATGAATTATCTAAAAATTAACTATAAATATAGTTATGCAAAGTTGTCTTGCTATAGTCAATTTCGATAGGGATTAAGAAAAATGAAGCCCTTCTCTATTCATTTATAATTATAAATTGAATCTTGATGAATGAATAACGAAATTGAATCAAGAAAATTTTAAAAGAAAAGAATGGTTCAAAAATTTTAAGGAAAGACAAGAACAAAAGTTTTATGAATTTACAAAACTTATGTGAATAAAAAAAATAGAGAAAATCGAAGTAGTGCTAAGTTCAATAAATATTATTTTTTTATTTTTCCTTCATTTTTTCCCTCAAACTCGTTTTTTTAGTTAAAAAAAAAAAGCATACATTGACATTTCGAATGGAGATTTAAAGCAAATATATTCGGATCATCTTAAAAAATTGTGTCACTCATTTAGATATTTACAAGTCAAAGAAGAATTAGTCACTGTGATTGATATGGATATTCAGATCATATAAAAAAAGAAAGGAAAAGTATAGGTAACCAATAAGATTTTTGAACAATGTGTAAATAATGTGAATTAATAGGGTTAAAAGCAGTGGCGGAACCAGAAATTTCATAAGAGGGGGGCCAATTAAATATAAAATATAACAAAAAATTAACAAAATATGATTTGTAGCATATATATTAAAAAAGTAATTATATTATATTATATAAAAGTCAATGTTCAACTACATACTTTAAGATTTTGATATTTTTAAACTTGCTCGACGATGCTTCATGGAACTAAAATCATCAATTATCATCTCTGAAGTGAATTTTGAAGCAATTTCCTTTTCAATATATACAATCATACAATCTGCTAAAAATTCATCTTCCATCTTGTTTCGAAACCTTGTTTTAATAATCTTCATAGCTGAAAAGGCCCGTTCAGTTGTTGCTGTTGTCACAGGAAGAGTCAAAACAAGACGAATTAATCTATCAATTAAAGGATATATATTTGATTTTCCTGTCTCTGTCAATTTTTGACACAATTCAGCAAGAGTAGACAAATTCTGAAAATCTGGAGCTTTAACCACATCAAGTTCATAATGTTGTAACTCATAATCCAATTGAATCTTTTCTTGCTCAGAAAAATCTAAAGAATAGAAATTCTTTACAAGATTGCATATGTTGCAAACACTGAATAACTTGAAAACATCTTTAGGATCTAGAGATGTACTCAGTATGAGGAGCTCGGTTGCTTGCTCACTAAATGAGTGATTGTTTTCATCTTTGACATTTTTAACTTAACTTGAACTATCTAACAAAAAAAACAAAAATAATTGCATATATATTATTTTCTTAAAAAAAATATTAAACCTATTGAGCAATAACAAATAATTTTAGAAACACAAATATATAATAACCAAAAATAAAGTTATTGATTTACCTGATTATTTTTTGTTCCAAGTCTCACAGAAAAATAATTCTATTGAGTTTTGTCCTCACTTCAATCTTTGAACACTGTCCATTATAAAAAAAATAAATTAATTATTTTAAATAAATAATGTAAATAATACTTGACATTGTCATTAACTTAAAAAAAATTGAAATATACCTCTTTGAATCTCTGTTGTGCATTCAATGGTTAATATTTTGTTGTTCACTTCTCTTCAATGGTTTTTCTTCATATGTCTTGTTTTGGTATGGAAAGAAAATTAGAATGAGAAGAGTAGAAGACCAAAAGTTTGGGAATCACTTAAAGAGAGAGAAAAGTGGCGCTATGCCTATGATAGTTTGAAACAAATATTTGAAAAATGTATTAGGGTTACTTTAATTAATAGTATGGGCTTGGGCTAGTATAATAGAACCATTTTTATTAATTATTAGAATGGGCTATTTGTTAACAAGAGCAACAATAATTCAAATATCTAATACACAATGCAGTTTTTAGTTTTTTTAATTTATAAAATTTTGTAATTTATATTTTTTTTAATATTATATATAAAAAAATTTAATATTATTAATTATTACTATTTACTATTTTTTTAAAAAAATTTGGGGGGACCATGGCCACCTTAGATCCCCCGTGGATCCGCCACTGGTTAAAAGAGTAAATTTGATTAGTAGCACTCCCCATAATTGAAAAGCGTTCACTACCTACCAAATAACTTTGAAAAAGTGTGAAATCACATGAACTGTGTAAGCGCGAATTTAATGTTGGATCTGCCTTTTTTTTTTAAGTATTTTTTTAAGATTTTATAAAAAGAGAAAAAAAAATAGTAAAAAAATAATAATATTTTATTTTTTGTTTTATTTTTTAATTCACAAAATTTAAATGTACTAGTTTCAGAATTTTCTGAGTTTCACAATTTTCCAAATCTAAAGTCAAATAGTTTTATAAAACATATTATGTACACATAAAAAATTAATTATATATAATTATATATAAATATATTTATAATTTAATTTATTTTTAATATAATATATTTTATATTAATAATTAATTTTAATGGCTAATTTTAACGGGCACAGTTTATAATTCCCTGGCACTCCATATATTTTCATGTGGAATTTGTGCATAAAGCTATAAAGGCATAAACCAATGACCTATACACAAATCCAATTCCAATTCCAATTACATAACGATCTAATGCGACACCTTCATGGCCATGTGAAAGGGAATTTAGATTCTTTAAAATGAAAATATTGGTAAAGTAATAAAGTAAAATAATTATTATTAAATTTATAATTTTTATTATACGTGAACCTTGTTATTTTGATTTAAGTGTAATTAATTTTTTTATTTTATTATTTTATTAATTTTTTATTTTAATTTTTTTTATTGTTTACGGTATTTTATAATTTGATAGACTAAGGATTAATTCGTCGCGAATTGGAGCTCCATTTAAGGATTTACTGCTGGCCAATGGATTGCTGTATGTACAAGGCGAGATTCAAATTGCCGACACTTGTTTAAACAGACTAGTAAATAATGAGCTAACCACTAGACCAACCCAACTTGATTTCATTTTAAAATATTTTAATCATGTGAAAGGGGTATTGATCAAATGTATTATTTTATTTTATTTTATTATTTTTGGTCCGGGTATCACATGGAAGTTATTTTAATTATTTGCTTGAAGCATAAAGGGAGGTTTGTTGCGGGTGTATTTTTGGAATTTATGTTTAAAACGGGGTAATCTATGCTTGAAGAAATGTCCAGGTGCTTTAAATTTAGAGAGTCAGACGAAGGCAATTTAATTTCTTTTTGGGGAGTGCTAGGGGAAAAAGGTACTTACTAGTCATCACAAAACGCAAAAGGGAAACATCTATCCCTGAAATTCCTGAAATTTAGAAAATTATTCTTCCTCTAAGGGTTATACTTTAAGAAGTATTTCAGGTATAATTCGAACGCTTCAATGTTTATATATATATATATATATATATAGAGAGAGAGAGAGATCATGACTAAAAATATTAGAACACTTAAATTTTCGATACATCTAAAATGCTTCTTATACTTTATTATTTTATATCCCTTCACAAGCAAACCAAAGAAACTTAGCATTTGATTCTTTTAGTTAATGAAAAAGTACAGGGGATAACACATCTACCAAACAACATAAACAACAGCTTGAAAAATTAATTTTAAAAATTAAATTTTAAATTTAAATAATTAGAATTAGACAATATAACCTCTTCTAAACACACCCTCACATCCAACCTTCACACCACGTTCCTATTTCCTCTCATCGTGTCAACCCTCAGCTGTAAACACCGCCACAGCCCGCCTTCGCAGTGCGCCGTCGTCACTGGTGCGCGTCCGTTCATCCCGTTGTCCAGGTCGCCGCTGCCGGCTGCTGCAGCACGAGTGATGCCATCGCATGAGTTCCTCATGCGTCCCTGCTGCTGTTTCGCATTCCCCGGGTGCCACCGCTACTGCCTCGCGATCCCTGGCAGCGCTGCTGCTGTGTCGTCGCTGTCCTCCCTCTGCCTCATTGCCATAGCCCGCCTTTGCATTGCGTGTCCGTTTATCCCGTGGTCTAGTCGGCTGATGCCGTTGCGAATGATGTCATCGTGCGTTCCCCAATGGGCCACTACTGCCATCTCGTGTTCCATGGACAGCGCTGCTGTTGTCTCGTGTTCACAAGCGGCATTGCTGCTGTCTCCTCCTCCTCCACTTCTCCGGATGTTTTTTTTTATTAGATGGATTTTTTTGTGGTAAAAATTTTGAAAGGTAAAAGGTAAAATTGTAAATATAAAAAATGAAAATAGGATTGTAGTAGATAAATGAGGATGAGTTTTTTTTTTCTAATATTTAATGGACCCGTAATTCCGCTCATTATTTGTGTTATTTGCACTCTATTGTTTATTTAGCGGAATTATTTTAAAACATAAGTTAAAGAACATCAAGTAATTAACTGAATATAATTAGCAACTTATCTAGCTAAACTTATATGTTTCTTCTATATTACACTATCAAGGACATTAAAGTAAATATACCATAAGAGATTTTGATACTTGATAATAATATCATAAGCTGCATGTGTTCCTTAGAAGGTTTATGACGTTGACATGGAAAAAGAAAAAAAGGACATGATAGTCATTAGTCACCACCACCAACAAACATAGCAACCAAGAGGAATTGAACTTCTCCATATCCATATCCATAAACTCATCATCTTCTTCAAACTACATTATATATCATCAGCATAAATGAACTAAAACCACTTCTTAATCCACCAAAATTTAGAAATTTATGGTACTAAAGATCGAGAAATAAAAGAAAATAACAAGGAGATTTTTATTTTTATT
Source organism: Arachis hypogaea (assembly GCF_003086295.3). Taxonomy (NCBI): domain Eukaryota; kingdom Viridiplantae; phylum Streptophyta; class Magnoliopsida; order Fabales; family Fabaceae; genus Arachis; species Arachis hypogaea. The sequence continues at coordinate 6,460,494 of NC_092036.1, read as the reverse complement.
TAAAAAAAAAGAAAGAAAAAAAAACTCGAATGAAAACCTACTACTACAATGGGGAAATAAAAGTTACATAAATGGTTACATATGAGGGTAACTAATTATAAAAATATCTAACTAACACTATACATATAGTATCTCTAAATAACAACATTAATAAAAGAAAAAAATTTCTATAGTTACAAAAGAAAAATTCTCTATTTTATTTATTTTCTTCTAACTCCAAGGAGGAGTAGTCTTACTGTTGTGGCGGCCTGCTACGGTGGAGTCTCCTTCGGTTTCCGATTCGTGTCGAGAGCTCGAACCTCGTCGATTTTGGAGGCGAGGAATCACGATGATGAAGATAATGAGGAGGATGAAGGCAGTGATAAGAACAAGAAACACTATCTTACCATGTAGAGCAAAGTTCTTGTCTTGAGAAATTGGAACCTCATCTACTTGTTCTTGTTCTTGTTGTTGTTGTTTTGGGCCATAATAATAATTAGTGTTGTTATTATTGTTGTAAGGAGTAGTAGTCATGGTTATTAGTTATTAGAAAAGTCTATGGCTCTAGAAGGGTTAGAAGTGGCAAAAATATATATGGTTTATATAATTTGTATTGTTAGTTTTCAATAATTCATCGTGGGAAAACCTTGACCTTTTTTCTCAAATGGGACAACTTAACGGGTCGCATTCATTTTTGTTTTCCCAATGATATTGCCACACAAATTCTTATTGATTAAGAGAAAATTAACACTAAGGTTTGTTTTTAAGATAGGGAAAAAAACCACATTTTTTATTTTATTTTATTTTATGTTAATGTTGGAAAATAAACTTGTGTTCTTGTGGAACACAATTATACAAATTAAATATATAGTTTTTAACAGAAATTCAATAAAAGTAATAATATTTTACACTTTTTACTTTCTCAAAGAATGAAAAATTACTAAATACACAACAAACCGTAATAAAAATTACTTTATATTTTGAAATTTTTTTTACGGGATCCTCTAATTTTGAATATTTGCTTCAATGAACTAATGAGATTAGACTCTTTTTATTATTATTATTATTATTATTATTATTATTATTATTATTATTATTATTATTTCAGAATCTCAGTTATGAAATTAAAAAGTGTATTAAAAATAGAAAGCAAGAATAATCAACATTTACATTTTCGCCTTATTACTGTTGCTTTTTCTGTTTCAATATTCGAATGTTACACTAACCTTTTTCTTTTTTTTTCTCTATCTATAATACACTAATACTTACACGGATACGGATATGGGACACGATATGGGACACGTCGACACGTAAATTTTAAAATCTTACATGACATGGCGCATGCATATGAAATATAAAGTATTTTTTAAATAAATCGTAATGATATTTTAATACTTATATAAATTAATTTTTTTAATTATTTTTACTGTTTTATTTTAATTATATGAAGTATTTAAACTATTTTTTTATTTTAATAAATAATAATATATATTATATCTAAATTTATTTTAAGAAGATATGTTAAGAATAAGACTGCACATGTTGACACGTGATGGAATTTAGGTGTGTCCAAGTGTGTTCGATTTTTTTTTATTTTTTATTAAAACATTGTTGGACACAGATACGGGTGTCGATGAATGTCGTATCTAAAATGTGTACAACACGTAGACACGATAACTCAACGAAGTGTCTGTGTTTCGTAGCTTTCTATTTATTAGTGTTTAAATTACTAAACATGCTTTCGAGAGCGGACAAATTTACGATAAAAATATTTATATTTTAAAACACGATAAAAATTTAAAGATCAAATTTTGATATATTTTTTATAAAAATATTTAAAATAGATATTTAATCCTCCAAATTTTGTGATTTTACATTAAATAAATTTTTTTATTTTTTCTGTCAAGAACAAAAAATATTTTTAATAATTAAAAAAAATATAATAGCTAAATTTTGGTCTTTTTCAATATACTTTTTAAATAGTTATATTAATATTCTTACAAAATTTCGGATTAAATACACGAGTAACATGTCAAATATAAAACTTGTTTATTATAAAAAATATATTTTTTTGTTATTTTTGTTATATTTTAAAATATTTTAAGAGTATTTTTATCATTAGTAAATTAAAAATGTGTTTTTGTAAATAATTTAATAATTCAAACACCTTTTAATAGTTTACTCGTTTTTTTAACTGTATGTTTCTTCTTCAGTTCTTCTATTTGAGGCCCCACCGAAATTAGAGCGTAGAGGTTGGGGTGGACCAAGTGGCCCATGGTTCCTTTGTTGCTTCATCCGTTTATGAAATAATTCTATTTATGTAGAGACATTAGCATTAAAGTATTAAACACTATTCTGTTGGTTTATTTATTAAACTTTGTTTTCATTCTAACATGTGAACAATTTACCTTGCGTTGTATTTTATGGTAGTTATGATTAATAGTATTGGTAAATATGAAATTTTGATAATATTTAAAAATATAGCTAAAATTAAAATCATATCTTTTATTATTCAAAAATATTTTTTAATTTGAAAAAAAAATAAAATGTATGACTTAATAAAAAAATATTATCAAACAATAAACAATACAACCTTAAAATTTTAACTATATTTTTTAATTATTACTAAAGTTTTATAGTCGCCTGTCACGGTAAATTTTAGAAGGTTAAATTTAACAGTGTTTGTATAATTTTTTAGAGTGTTTGAGAATGCTCTATATGGTTCTTCTGGAACGTTCTAGAATGTCCTAGAAGGTCCCAGAATACCCTAAAAGGTTCTAGAAGACTATGGAAGGTCATAGAGCATTCTAGAAGAGTGTAGATGTATATAGAAATATGAAGAATGGTATAGAACAATCTAGACGTATTTAGAAAAATATGGTAGGATAGATATTTGTAGTGAAGGTTCTAGATGGTTAATCTAGACCGTTGATTAGATTTAATCCTAGCCATCCATTAAGGAGGTGGATGGTTATAAATAGGAGGTGAGAGTTAGTGTGAGTGTGTGTGAATCATTTGTAACCACACTTGAGTAATAAAGTGTTCTTTCCACCAAGCTTCCTTTCTCTTGTGTTCTCTTGTGTTCTTAGCTTTCTTGCTAAGTATTGCGGGTTAGGCTGACTTGGTCTTAACTCAAGAGGTTGAGTAAGTCCGAGTGCCGGCACGGTAGCGTTGGAGTGTGTCCAAGGCCGTGGCAATTTTGGCATCAGAGCAAGGTTCGAGAGGGAGCACAAATGGTTTGTGGGTATGGCTTCTAATATCACCATGGAGCATGTTGTGTCCCAAAGAGGAAGGAATGCTATTCCTTCTCAATGGGGAGGCAAGAAGGTCCGTTCTTTAAGTGAGCCTAGAGGTAAGGACTCTAACTTCTTAGAAGAAAGAGTTTCTATGTTGGAAAATGTTCTATCCTTTATGGATGAGCGCTTCCAAAGGATAGAACATGACAAGGAGACCCTCGAAACTCACGTCTTGGGAGAACTAGATGCTTTCAAAGAAAGCATGCTCCAAATTGAAGAGAATCTTGAGAATTCCTTGAAGTTATTTGAGAAAGTTCGAGTTTGGTTCGAGGAGGCAAAATCTCGACCAACCATTATAAGGGAGACGACAAAGATTGATCTCCCAAAGCCAAAGGAGTTCAAGGGCGTGAGGGACGCTCGAGTGGTGGATAATTTCCTATGCCAAATGGAGAGGTACTTTGAAGGCCAAGGGGTGGTCGAAGAAGCAATAAAGGTACGCACTGCAGCTCTCTACCTTTCTAATAATGCCACTTTGTGGTGGAGGAGAAAGTGCATATATATATGGAAAAGGGTACTTGCAACATAGCCACATAGGAAGATTTCAAAAGAGAGTTGAAAAGACAATTCTTCCCCGAGAATGTGGTTTATGAAGCGAGAAAGAAGTTGAGGGAGTTGAAGCACAAGAGTACGATTAGCGATTACGTAAAGGAGTTCACTACTCTCACGCTTCAAATTCCCAACTTAGCATCAGATGATGCATTGTTCTTCTTCATTTATGGACTCCAATCTTGGGCAAAGCAAGAACTACAAAGAAGGAATGTTAAGGATGTTGATGAGGCCATCGTGGTGGCCGAATTACTCACTGAGTATCATAGGGGAGACTCTAAACCCAAGTCTTCCTCCAAAGCTAGTTCTACTAAAGGTGGAGGAGACAAGGGAAAGAGTTTCTCAACCAAGAAGGAAGGAAAATACTCTTCAAAGAAAGAGTACGAGGAAAATAAGAAGGCTTTCGTGCCCAAAGGAGGATGTTTCGTGTGCAAGGGACCACACCAAATGAAGAACTGTCCCAAGTTAGGGACTTTAGCATCTATCGCCGAGGAACGAGAAGCTCAAACTCAAGTAACTGAGTGTGTTGGATCTATCCAACACATAAATGCTGTGAAGGGCAAAGAAGCAAGTACTGCAGAAAAGAAGGGCTTGATGTATGTTAAAGCGTTTATCAATGAAAAACCTGTCATGGCTATGATCAACACTGGTGCTACACACAACTTCATCACGCTTGATGAAGCAAAGAGGCTTGGGTTGAAAATCACCGAAAAGAATGGATGGTTCAAACCCGTGAATACCAAGGGTGAACCCCTTAAGGGAGTAGCAAAAGGGGTTGAGACGACTCTTGGTTCTTGGAAGGGCCTTTTGGATTTCTCAGTAGTACCCATGGACAATTTTAAAATAGTCATCGGGCTCGATTTGCAAAGGAAGGCAAATATAATACCTATGCCATACTATGACGTAGTATGTGTCATGGAGAAAGGGTCTCCATGCATGGTCCCTACAGTCTCTAAAGTTGGCGGACCACCGATACTGTCTGCTATGAAACTCAAGAAAGGGTTCAAGAAGGGAGAGATTACATATTTGGCTCTATTACAAGAAGAGTCAACATCCGAAAGAGAAGACGTTCCTCCCAAAATCAAGGAAGTCCTTGAAGAGAATAAGGATGTGATGCCTCCTGAGTTGCCAAAACAACTACCACCTAGGAGAAAGGTGGACCACAAGATTAAATTGGAGTCAGGAGCAAAGCCGCCCGCTTCAACACCTTATAGGATGGCACCGCCAGAACTCGAGGAGTTGAAGAAGCAACTCAAGGATTTGCTAGATGCTGGGTTCATCTGTCCATCGAAGGCACCTTATGGTGCACCAGTCTTGTTCCAAAAGAAGCATGATGGTTCATTGAGACTATGCATTGACTATCGAGCACTGAACAAGGTAACCATCAAGAATAAATACCCCATTCCTTTTATAGCCGATTTATTTGATCAACTTGGTAGAGCCAAGTGGTTCTCAAAGCTAGATTTGAGGTCAGGATATCACCAAGTGAGAATTGCCGATGGTGATGAGCCTAAGATCATGTGTGTCACGAAGTATGGTTCTCAAAGCTAGATTTAATATTTGCACAAAGTAAAAACAAAAGAGACTAAAATTATTAAAAATAGAGACTAAAATTTTAATAATATTTAATTTATTTTCAAAAATATATTTATCGCTTTTAAATTTTCATTTTACCCTTTTCACCATTCTCACTTCTCCAACTTTACATCTATTTTTCTTTTAATCCCTCATCTCATTACTCTGACTAAATAAAATATTAAAGCATAATTTATTCTTATACACTTTACACCAGATGTAATTCAGTATTTATCTTTCCATATCAATTTCTCTTTCAAATGCTACCTAAATTTTTTTTTTAAAAAAAAAAGAAAATTTAAGCCGTAAATTGTATTTTAACCCCAGAATTCCCCCATTTTGCAAATTCTACCCTCTACGGGGATTCAGGGGATTCGCACACCACAGCACCAATCCACGAATCGCAGCTACACCCTCTTCTCCTTTTGACGATCTCCCTCTGATCTCTCTCTCTCACGCACACTGTGTCATAAAAGGTTCGAACTTTACTCTATCTTAGACACTTACACCAATTTTTTTCCTCAATAATGTTCATGTTTTCTTTCCTTTAATTGTTTTTATGCTTTCTGGTTTCTATACTATTTCCAGTTTTCTTAACCATTTCATTTAATTATATTGAAATTCTTGATAATTCATTGGATAGTTGATTATTCTTGAAATTTGGTTACCTTTTTGGCCATTGCTAGGTGCCTGTTTGTCCTTTGGTTCGGGGTAATTTACTAATTTTCTTTTGTTATTGTTAATGTTTAATGATCAGTTTTGCTTCAATTTGGTTATTTACTAATGTAATTTTGGCTCAAGTGGTGATTTTGTGGTAATTGGAATCTGTTTATATTTTTCATTGCTTTGTTTTTGTGGTTTTTGCATATGTAATGTTGAACTGGTGGATCAGAGAGACTGCAATATATGTGAGAATATGTGGTTTATTCTTTTGCCATTGGAAGAGAAATTTGTCTTTATAATAGATTTATAGAATAATAGTTTGATATTGATAATTACTACTGTGGAGTAAGTAACTTGCTAATCTGAAACTCAAAATGAAAAATTGAGGGATTCGATATTTATGTCTCCTTTGCAAGTGTACTGAAACTATGTATATGAAAAAATATTATAGAATATGGCTTCTTTGTGATAATTGATGTATAGGTTCTGAATGATTAAGTTGTTCATTCTTTTCATAGCTGTAAAATATGTTGAAGTGACGATCACAAATAACAATCTTAACCTTTGGCATAATGAGAATAGTCCCCTTTGGAGCTTCGTTCGCTTGGTTAAATCGGCAAGCAATAGGGACCATGAACTGGCTTTAGGTAGGGTTAGACTCCTGAATGATTCTTCTTATGGAACTTGAAATTGATAGATTGTGATCATAACTTAACAGTAAAAAAGGGAAAGATAGCGTATAGAGAACACAGCTGAAACTTGAGACAAATGGTGAAGCTATATTTTCTGTTTTTGCAATTGATTATGCTTTGATGATTAGATCAATACAATTTGATCAGTTTAAACCTAGTGTGACTCCTTGTTTAAACTTAAACAATCCTGTCCTCTTCACATGATAAAATTTATATCAATGTGTTGTTTGTGGCTGTATCATAGCATCTTAAGCATATACAATCTTGGCATATATTGAGATTCTTTAACTTTTAGTATATTTTGACAGGTAAAACCAATTTTGAACTTTACTGTAGATGCAGGTGATAAAAATATAATTACTGTCCCTGCTTGGCATTTCTTTTTGTTTGCTTCGCAGTTGTCTTGTTTATAACTTCCGGGTGTTGTGGTTTTTACCGGCTTTCATTCGTATTGGTATTTATTAGGACTTGGTGAAGACTCATGTCAGCTCCTAACGAGGAAAACTTGTCGTCACATTCCCAGGTGAGTTTTTTCAGTTATGGAGCAAACATTTCTTACGTTTGCAATTAATTCTCCTGGCACATTTCACACTCCAATCAACTCTTATTTGAAATCATGCTTGTGCACGTTTATGTGCTCACTTTAGATTTAGGAAGCAACTTTGAGCTAAGTTCTGGGACTGCTCTCATTTTGTTTTTCATTGTATGTTAAATCGATAATATATGGATGATTTTGTTATTTCTTTCCTCTTCACAATAACTGCTGTAAAGATTGTTAGGATCCATAGTGAAGAGAAATATTCTGTGTTCAGAATTCACAGGGTATTTGTCTTGCTATGAGAATGGTAACCTAATAAATCAAGAAAAACTGTGAATTGATCGAGTTGTGGGTTATTATTGTTCTTGATCCAGTGTGTTTAATCTTCTGTTTACAATGCTGAAGATGTTTTAATATTTTCCTAATGTATTGAATTGCTTATCCTCGCATCATCTGCAGAATCAATTTTGCATACCGTTGTGACATTTTACATCCATGGATTTTATATGCAATTCAATACTTTGAACTTCAATTAGATGGATTATCTATCTTGACTTTTTATCTAGACTCCAAAGATTGAAATCTAAATCTTGGCGGTGTTAATGTGGTTTTAAACATTTTATATCTAATGGTAGCATTATTTTGTTATTCTTTTTGGTGAAAGATTCAGTGATGCTTCTAGTGTAAAAGCTAATAATCTTGAACAGCAAACCGTTGAATCTGTTGCATATTTTTCTTTTAGAATAAAGATGGAGAAAATCGTGAATGCCACTTTTCATTCCATTTTTTGTTATCTTAGTTGAGCAACATGACATAAACACTGACGTTAGATGATAAGCATTAAGCAATAACTCCTGTTTTCATTTTTTTCTTCCTTCACAAAATCCTGAAAACAGAAACCAGTCAGGCCATGAATTTCCATGATAGTATCATTTCTTCTTGTTGTGGGTTGTCTCCCATATGCATGTTCTAAAGTAATTTAGTTGTGTCAGGGAATTGAAACATTAAGATTTATCAAATAATACATTTTTCTCCACTTATACTTTTTCATGCTTCTTTCATTTTGCAGCTCTCATCTCATTTCTTCGCGGATCTCCTTGATTCCATTATAGTCGATGTAGCATCAGAGTGTCACAGAGTAGCAAGGTTGGGCCTTGATTCTAATTTGGAAGAAGAAGATGAAGAATTGAAGTTGTCTGCACAAGCTAGGGTAAGGGTTGCCGATCCTAGCAATAGTAATGAAGCAAATGGCAAGTATGTGGTTGACATATTCGGACAAAGTCATCCTTCCGTGGCAAGTGAAATATTCGAATGCATGAATTGCGGCCGATCTATCATGGCCGGAAGGTTCGCCCCTCATTTGGAGAAGTGCATGGGGAAGGTGATTATTTTATCTCTTAGAACTTTTTTTGGTTTTGAAAAAAGGTGAATTTAAAACATGATAATTACATAGTTGAACACTAATTATGTATAGTCCTCTATTATCAAGACTGTTCAACACTTGTTATATCTTCTTCAAAATGAGATGAAAGATAATATACGATTAGTTGTTAGTGAGAAGTACATTGGTCTTTCTTTGTTTGTCTCTATTTCGTATCATGAAAAATGCTTCTTCTCTGCTCCACCTCAGGGTAGGAAGGCTCGTCTCAAAGTAACAAGAAGCAGCACGGCCGCTGCCGCGCAGAACAACCGGTACTCCCGAGGCGGTCCTGTTTCTACATACTCACCATATTCAAATCACTCTAGCAATAACAGCATGAACCGGTTGCCAAATGGAACCTCCAATTTTGCAGGTGAGGAGCACTCAAATGGGACATTCGAGCCGTGACGAAGTGAGTGAGCATGGAGCAGTGATGTGGCAATGGCTGGCAGGCATGCATGCATGGACTCAGGCTTCCATATCAGCAGTATCATCATCATCATCATCAACTTGGCTTTGCTGGGACACAGCATCATGATGATGTATATGGAGAAAAGGAAAAAGAAAATGGTACTTGTAATTTATATTGGAATTAAGCAATGACAATTTTATGGTAATAAAACATGGCTCGTAGTTTAGTAAATGTATGGAGAAATTAATAGATTGTGATGGTTCTGGATTACTGGTGTTGATCAATAATAGCCGGTAGCCCTCCAATGTGTATAATTATTTTTTAAAAGTAAAAAATTCCGTTGCCTGGACTTGAACCCGGGTCTTTCGGGTGAGAGCCGAATATCCTGACCAACTAGACTACAACGGATTGATGCTATGTTGCAACATAGGTGCTATATATTCGCTACTCCATTTCGGTTCAATACTCAGTAGAATAAATTTGGATAAAAGTGTTAGATCCTAACATTTCACTTAACTTAATGTTTCCTAAGTAAAAGATAACTCCAACATATAATTAAATCACCTTATCATCATATCAATTAGATATTTTTCTAATCAACTATTTTACGTATACGTAAAGAAAAATAAAAATAACGATCACATAAATAACTCACATAAATTATATATTAAAATGTAAAATATACATTAAAAATGTGTAAAATAACATATGTATATATAAATAAATATTCAACATTTAATTTTTAGTATATACATAATATTTGTTTTCTAATAAAATATAATAAATTTTACTTTGAGCCATTTATTAGATAAATATTCCCAAACATAATTTTAGATTTATACTTTTTAAATATACAATCTTTTGTTGGCTGTTTATTGTTAATTTTGATTATTCTCTTAATTGAACCATTTCCGTTAATAGAGAACTTTGTAGGCTATCATATACATTTTTAATATATTTAGCAGCAATACTATATAACTAATAAAAATTATTAACTTTTGGTTAATACTTAGCTAGCCAACACTTTATACTCTAAATACTAAATTTTAAACACTAAATCATACATCTTAAATCCTCTTAGTCGTATAAAAATAAGATATTTGACTAAGATATTAGCTAATATTGATAAAAAAAAGGTTTTGGTCTCCTAATATGTTTCTATATTTATTAAGTGAAAAAAGTCTTATCATGTAATAAGAATAATATTTAAGAATTTCATATGTGCTATGGCCTGTAGGAGACTGTTTTCCTTTGTGAGAATCCATATTGGTTACGTTGTTGGTGGTTATTATTAAGGGTATTTTATACCACAAATGATCACCACTACGATACTATAAAGTTCTATATTAATAATTAAACGATGGAAATATGTATATACTACAGTCGAGTGGGGCTAGATTAAAGGTTGATTATGATTAGAAATTAAAAACGTAATTGATTGAGACATAGAACTAAGTAGCTCACGACTCCCACTTATCCCTGCCTCTCACACCTTCCATATATGTGAGATAACTTTTCCTTAGGGTAAAGGATGAAAATAGAAATAAATCAAGTGTTTTATATAGTTTATTTGATACTAAAATATATACCAAATTGAAGTATAACCAAAAATACCAATTTTATCCTTTTCTTCTTCACAAATTTCTTCAATATGATTTCAAATTTGATAACCGCTTTTGATTAATCAATTGAAATGTATTGCATTATAATATTTTGAGTGTATTTTAGTTTTTATTTTCTTCTTAGTATTTTCTCTTCTCCCATATTTAAGATTATTATCTCATTGAAATTTTTAATGTTTCTTTGAAGGATCACATTCTGTTGTATTTTTATGATCCTTTTAGTGATGTACTCCTGTAATTCCTTTTTTCTACGAAAGAATTATATCTTTGACAAGAAAAAAAAAGAATAATAAAGTGTACACATACACATTTCGAACCTGCACGTTTTGTAAAAATAATAATAATAAAAAAGAACTTAATTATGTTATATTTATAAAAAAGTTATATAATTCAAAATGATAATAAAATAATAAAAATTAAAATAACTGTTTTATTTTTATAAATTATTTTTAAAATATATATTAACTGCTAGTCTATATTTTTGCACATTCCATATTATTATTTGTTATTATAGTATAGGTTATTAAAAATACTTCATTTTTTGTTATACATACATTTATTATTTATATTTGATTCAAAATTTTTTATTGAAATACATTTTATTTTATTTATAGTTATTTATCTAATTCAACTATTATTTATTTAGCTACTTAGAATTTATTTTTATTAATTTATTTATAATTATTTACTTAATTTGATTATTTTTATTTAATAATTGATATTTAATTTAATTTTTTATTTATTAAATAATTATTTATTCATTTTGCATGTAAAGCATTATTAAATCATTTAAAAAAGATGGGAGAAAGAAGAGAGAAGAGAGGAATTTTTTTATTTTTAATATTAGAGTGGTAGTAGTGTTTTTTTAAAATGTGGATTGTTGGGGTGTTATACTCAAATGTAGAATCATTTAACTAGAAAAGCAGAAATCGGACCGTCCGATTTATTAGAGGTACAGAAATCGGACCATTCGATTTCTAGAGGTACACAAATCGGACCGTCCGATTTGTAGAGGTACAGAAATTGGATGGTCTGATTTGTGTTTTAAAAAAATAAAAAAAATTTAGGTACAGAAATCGGACTCTCCAATTTATGTACTTCCACAATTTTAAAAAAATATCAAAAATTACAATATTATTAAAGTATATTACTACTTCTACTTTCGTAACAAAAAAAATTAGCCAGAAGGGGGGGGGGGGGGTTGTTCCTAACTTAGTACTTACACTGATCATTATGAGTTGCATCTATATATCCGTATTAGTTTCTCAAATTTGGATTTAGAAAAGGAGGTTGAGAAGTTCAAATAGAATTATTGAAATCACATGCACGCGTGGTTTGACATGCACTGTGATGGAACATTCGACAAATTTAAATTCTGGTGATTTCTACTTCTCTTATGAAAGAACTTTAATTTCCATTCTCATGTCTCTAATGTCTATGACAACGTGTGATGATAGAGAAAAGCAAATGGTTCTTTTTCAGTAATAAAAGGCCCATTTATTGAGAAGGAAACAATCTGAAAATCATGTTCAGCTTTCTCTCCTCTCTTCACTTTTTATTTAAAGTTTATTAGCTCACCAATCATCTTAGAGTAAATGTTGAAATTATTTTTTGAAATTTCATATTTAAATTAAGTTTGTCTCTAAATGTTGTTTTAAACAATTTTGTTATTCGATATATATATTTTTTAATTAAATTAGTCTTTGCGAATTTTTCAATTAACTTTGTTAATTGAAAAATAACATCTAAATAAAACAAAATGATATCATTTTGCTCTTTTAATTGAGAGAATTCCTTGCAGATGACATTGTATTTGTTTTTTTATCGCTTTTTTTTTCTTCGTGAATATTTATATACACATAAATTTGATTTGGTTTGGTAAAGTTTATTGAAGAAGTGTTTGCAATTTTTAACATAAACACCTCGTTTTACATTTAATAAATTAAAAAGTTTATATATTTGTTCATACAGATTTTAAAAATAAAAAATATTTTTAAAAGTATTTAAATTTTTTTTCTTTAAATTAATTTATACTTATTAAAATTTAAAAAAATTTAATATAACTTCCTACATTAATATCTATTATAATATTTTTAAATTTTAAAAATTATTTTACTAAATATATTTGTTATTATTTATATTTATTAAAAATTATTTTTAATTTAATTTACTAAACACATATGCTATCACCTTTTTTTTCACATAATGGTCCATGTTATATATTACGCTAATGGAAGTAAAATTGAAATGCTCGTCGAAACTAACATGATTCATTAAAAAAATATTTTGGGTACTAACTTTGTTAAAAAAAATTAGATACCAGCTTGTTTCAAATGTAAAACTTTAGAGAGTAAGTTGAGCATTTATTAAAGGCCAATTCTATGATAAAGAGACTTCTGCATGCATAGAATGAAGAGAAATATTTACTCTATTTAAAAAAAATAAAAATAAAATGATATATTTTATGTGATAGTTATTTAATTATTTATCAAATAATTATAAAATCTTCATCCTTTTATCATCTTTTCTTTCTACCAGCTACCATAGCATGTACCTCTACTAAAATTATCTCATTATTAGAGTTATATATTTTTTGTTTTTTTTACTATATTTCTTAATTCGATAAATTAAATATTAATTTTTTGTGAATCTAAACTATATTTAAAAATTTATTTTGTTATTAATATTCAAACTTTCTACACTAAAACAAACTAATAAACTATCACTAAATCAATCCAAATTACTTACTAGAATTATATGTTATGACTCTAAATTTATTGAATGCATTTAATAATATTTAAAAATTATTCACTTAATTAATTAATTAAAAAATCTTAGACTTGCTACTGAAATTAAATTCATTTTTTCTAATATATAAAGTTAAAAATAATATATTTATTCTTATTAGTTTATATTTTTGAGACAAATAATTATAACATGATCGCAGAATAATTTACAACTAAAATTTTTAAATTTTGACTCTTGTTATTCTAAAAAAAATATAAAAAAGGCATATATATATATTCAAGCTTTTAACTCTAAAACAATTTTTAGATAAATTTATATATTAAAAATATAATTATTTATTAAATTAAATTTTTGAAACCAGTGATTTTACGTCATATAAGACAATTTCTACAGTTTTCATTGTTGGAAGTTTAGGCAATTGTCCTCATCAGCTAATCTATTCGATCAAATCGCTAATATATATGCAGCAACGTATACCTAAATTAAACAATATATGAACGCTAATCTTGTTTTTTCCTCTTCTATTTTCTCTGTCTCTCTTTATGTGTGGTTGAAGGTCCAGTGGTGGAGGGGTAGTGTAATTCAATGGGGTCAGTCGGTAGAGTAAATTATTAAAGTAATATTTAAAAATTTATATCATTGACAAAAAATATTACAAAAAATTTTAATAATAAATAAATTTTTAAAAAATTTTAAAAAGTGACAAAAAATATATATTAAATATATATTTTAAAAAAAATTAGACATTAAATTTTGATATAAATTTTTATAATTATTATTAAAAAATATTTTTTTTAAAAATTTGATATTTATGTCAAAAATTAAATCTCAAAATAATTCTTAAAATTGTATTTAAAACTCAAAGTAATATTTTAAATTTATAATTATCTAATTTTGTTTTTAAAATTGCATTCCAGACCTTACAATAGTCTTTCAATCAATTTTTATCTAACACTGATCATCAAAAAATTGAAGTGGTCTGATATCTATCACACTGACATGCTAACGACTAGCTAACGTGATCATAGTAAAGTAAACTCTTTTTTTGTAATATGGTCTTATGCCCAATTTAAAATCTTAATCTCCAATTTATGTTCATTAATTGCAGTGCTTCTCCTTCTAGAATATCACATAAGAGATTGTGGTAAAAAACAAAAGCGTCACTGCTATAATAAACAAAGCAAAATTATTAGTACACTTTGTCATCATTTTATATATATATATATATATATATATATATATATATATATATTGTTTTGTTTTTAAATAAAAAAAACTCTTGTATATATAATGAATGAGTGTACATGTTTATATAAAATAGTATAAAGATGTTTATAATTTGCGAGAGTGAAGAATGTCATTGTCGTGCATGCACAAACACAGTTTTATTGTGGAAACTATGCATTCACTTTTAACTTTGAAATTTCCTATGATATTATGATTGGTTATTGTAAAAAAATGAATAAAGATGTCAAATGAGACACTGCTTGATTTTGACCACTACCACTGTATATATATCTTGCAGATTTCTTTTCATTCCCTCCACTATGTTATGTAATAATGGTGGAACTTTTTTGCCTTGGTTAATAATTTTTATTGATTTTTTTTTTTTGCAAAATGTTATGTATACAATCAGGGACAAAGATAATAAAATAATTTTATTTGTAAATAAAAATAAAATAAATAAAAAGTGCCTTCTAAAAGTGTTTATTTTTAGTAGTTGATTGATAATAGATAAATTAAAATAGACCTACTTCTGCATTTCTTCCAAAAATACTTATCCAACATACCAAAAGTTGAATATAAATTTCTACTAAATTTTATCCGCTTCTTCATAGCAGGCTCAACAATTAAGCCAAGGACATAAATCTGGTACACCAGAGATTCTAAGTTTCGGAAGGTATCAAGGATTTGATTCTTGAATTCCTTCGACAGCGAATGCAGATTTGGAATAGAATTGATAGCGGTCAAGATCTCGAGTAGCAGTTTATTCAATTAGTATAAAGAATTTTGCATTTTATTTTAACCAACATCCCAGAAGAGAAGAAAAAGAAAAGTGAGTGGTTCTGGTAGCACCCTGGTAGCCAATGCCAGCCCCTTGTTTCTTTTGATTTAACCGAACCCAATGGAGCCAGAAGAGATTGGGCAGGATGATTGGCAACAGCCTCTCGTCAGGTACTTGTAAGATTTATCTTCTTGCTTCCGCTTTTATATCTTGATCAACGGATCACTTTCTATATCCTTTTGATTGGAGAAAGGTAGACCCGGCGAGGGTGAGAAAGAAGTCCTGCTGACCTATCTTAAGCAAAGTGAGCATTAGCTCTTTCAAGCCCGTTTCTAGAAGAGAAAGCCAGAGGGTAATAGCTGATTGGCAGTATGAGTGTCAGAAAGCTGCCTGCTCGAATCAACATCCCTCTACGAGTTTCCTCATTCCTGTGGTTGTTCTCTTTCCTCTAGGCTGTATTCCTTCTCTTACTAGCCTAGCTTGAATATTTCTTTCTAAAAGACTAACGGCAAAGATTTTCTACCTCCTGTATGGGGGGGTGCCCCCCTTTAATACGGGAGCTGAAGTCGACCCTTCCCCCGCTTCTTGAAGGAATTGGCCAGATATCTGGAGGTGTGGAAAGAGCAGCGGTGAGAAGCGGAAAAACCATCAAAGCAAAACCTACTACTAAAAAGTGGCTGGCTTTTCATCAGCCGTTGCGCGCTAGCCTTTTTCCTTCCTAGGGTTTTCCATTGAGTCATAGTCAGTGAAGGCAAAGTGAATCTCCGAAAGCTTTCCTCCGCCCTTTTTAGTAACCAAATGAAACAGCAGGAAGACCAAACCGAGAGTTAGCAGCATAAAGAAAGCGGGATTTGTGCGAGCTACGAGCAAATAGAACACCCTTTAGGAGTATCAATACCGTTACATGAATTGTAAATGCATGAATGTGATGGACCAAAAAATCTGTTGGCTTTGCCAACACAACATTAGGGCCGTCCCCTTCATTCTATGCCGACCCCGGCCCGGGGCTGGAGTCGCGGCCCGCATGTGATAATAGTAAGGGAGGAATCAAGAGATCTTTGCCGGTGCTGACTTGGATCTCGGGTGACGCTAAGAAAGACAAGAAGCCTTCCCTTGGCCGAGAGAGGATACTCGATGCTTTTATGTCAGCAGCAGAAGCTCAAGCCCACGGAATTGTTGATCTTGTCGCGGTTGCGAATTAGCAGCAATGATTCCGCGCAAATGCACGATTATAATCCAGTATCGAATACTGGTAATAATATCAGCAAAAGAACGTTCTCCGGTGCTTCCAGACATGTTGAGCTCCACATATTCTTGTACAGTCAAAGGGGGATCGATTCCATAAAAGATGAGAGCAGTAAGTAGAAATTTACTGAGAATCATCCTTGTTAGATCGTCAATATTAGTTCAAATTGACGTAACATGAAACCTATTAATGCGAAAGCGCCGTGGAGAGCAACAAAAGTCCACAGACCACCTAATTGACACCAACGGGTAATCCAACTAAGGAAACCCATCATACCCAGCCCAAGCGGACACGGTGATTAGACGTTGAGCGCCTGCGGAACACGAAGAGAAAAGCCGGTTCTGACTCCGTCATTCTCGTCATGCCATGCTTTTTCATTCACTTCTTTTCTTCGTCGCTTCTTCCCCTCGTTCCCTTTCTCCCATGACTAAGGAAAGACGTGTTTCAATGTTTCATTTTTTTTCCCCCTTTTTTTACCCAAAGCATCTCTCCGGCTGTCCACTTTGCTTAGTAGGGGGGGAGGATCCGATCAAGTCCCTTGCAAAGACAAAGACCAGATTTGTCCCACCCGGGGATCTGACCCCCTTGATCCTCCTCTAGGACTATCGATGACTCCGGAATAGGGATTTTTTGTTCAACCCAGGCAGGCAACGTCCATATAAATAAAGAGGCTATGCTTTGACAATGAATTCTTCATCTACCGATTGATTTGAACTATTGCGGTTTTCCCTCCGTTCTAGAGCCTGCTTAGAAAACAAGAAAAAAGGATTAAGAGAAGAGCATATAGAGGAAGGTAATTCCAGCTACAATACAGAAGAAGAACGAAACGAAGTGAGGACCCGTTGGTCAAAGGAAAGGGGGGGTCCTTCTTCCGGGGCTGTTCATCGGAACTGTTATAGTCTGAATACTCATAAGTCCGATACCATTGATGTCCAATAGCTTTGATAGTAGGATCTACGCTTATTTTCAACTCCCCGAAGCATTTCGTCGCTTACTACGCCCTTCCTCGTCTCTGGGTGCCTAGGCGCAGGACAGGAAAGACAAGTATGGTAGAGAAGCTGTTTTCCCCCTCTAAATGAAGAACCTGCGAATAGTACTTGAGGCTTACACTTCATCTCAACAGGTAAGGGCTTCCACGGCTACCTTTGACTCAGAAGTCGCTTCATCTATTCGTTCGGGCTTCTCATCTCCTCCAGGACCGGAAATGATGGTGCCTGCCTAGGTCTGAGTATCTGGCCCTCAACCACGGACAGAGACTAGGCTGCACCTTCTTCCTTCCGCTTATAGATTGACAGTCTCAGTCTTAGTCACCAAGTCATTGGGCATGAGGTTGCCTGACGCACTTCTTCTAAATGATGAGGCGAACAACACGGGCATTTAGGAGTGATCCTTCCCTCTTTCTAGAAATCTCATAAGAGAAGAAAGACACTCTAATAATCCCAGGAGAGTAAGGATCCTCTAGCCTGAGTCTCAAACCAAACTCCGGTAAGGGGAAGTACTCGAAACATTATTTCGTATGTATGTGCTTTCTAGTCTGCCTTGGATTTGTAAGCGATTGCCGGTATGCGGAAGAATTTTTGGCAAAAACCTCTTACTTGGCCTTAGCACGAATTTTTACTATTCCCTAGATCCAGTCGGAACTCTTACGGACAAAATGCCTGGTAAAATGGAGATTAGGATTTTAAATTGGAGAGAGGGACCACATTAGAAAAAGAGTTTACTTCGTCACGTTTGCTAGCCGTTGGCATGCCAGGGTGGCAGGTATCAGGCCACCTCCAGTGTTGGGTGAAAATTAGTTGAGGGACTACTATGAGTCTCAAAGTGCAACTTTGAGAATAAAATTGGGTAATTATAAATTTGAAGGATTATTTTGAGTCTCGAGTGTAACTTTAGGGACCATTTTGAGGCTTAACTTTCTTTTTATTCTTAAAATTTGATAATTTTATGTCAAGTGAATTTTTTTAATTTTTTAATTGTGAATGACCATATTTTAAAAAAAATATAAAAATCAAATTTTGTTCTGAATTTTTTTTTGCACATTATAAATATTTATTCAAATATTGCTACAAAAATTCGGATCAAATGAATAAGTTATTTGTTAAATATAATTTTTTGTCAATTACAAAATATATAATATTTATTAGTTATTTTTGTTGCATTTTCCAATCTTTCAAGAGTTGTTTTGTTGATAACATCTTTCAAAATTTTTTTGTCGGTGACTAAATGTTTTAAGCCCCGAGTTGATAATTAGTCCTATTTTTTAATAATATTTTTTTATTATTTGCCTCCCTAAATTATCTTGATTATATTTAATTATACATTTAATTTTACTTGAAATATAATTCTCACTTTTTTTGGCATATTTAAAATTATATTTTGTTTACTCGTAACAATTTTTATATTTTTTATGTGTATATTCCAACATAATCATTATTTTATGTAACTCAATTTAAAATTTTTATATTTAGCGACACTTTACCACCTTGTAGTATAGCAAATAATATATTATACAAATAAGCGTATAATTTTTAATAATTACAAAATATTTGTTTATGATAGAGTAAGTTGAGAGAGAGTGAAAGGTAGTTAGCTAGCTCAGTTTTCAGTTAGTTTAGCTCATACATACACACAGTCAGTTAGCTTAGCCAGTTAGATTTTCTTTTAGCTCAGTTTGTTAAGTTTGTTAAGCATGTGTAGTTTACAATATGTAACAGCTGTGCTATAAGTGCCATCACTGAACTCATGTGAAACCTCACTTTACTCTTTCTTACATCTTCAATCAAAAGCACAGAACCACTCCGCTTTCACTCCTTCTTTACTCTTCAACTCTTCTCTCCCTACTTTTCTTCTTTGAGTCTGATATCATTTCATGGTATCAGAGCTTGCATTCAACTTCAATGGCAGACAGCTCATCAACAACAGAGGCTACAACGCACCAATCAGTCATAGTGCCAAGCTTAACCTCTTCACCGATCTCTATGAAGCTCGATGATGATAACTTCTTATAATGGAAAGATCAAGTGGAGTCCATAATCGAATGTCACAATATGCTTCATCACATCACGAGAGAACAAATTCCTCAGTGGCTCGATGGATCTGGACACATCACACCAGAATTTGCAATTTGGAAAAGACAAGATGCATTGTTAAAGTCTTGGCTTCTTGCTTCCATGACCAACCCCTTCAAAACCCGGATGGTAGAATGTGTTTACTCTCATGAGGTTTGAAAAAGGTTAGATGACCATTTCTCTTCACAAATTAGAGCAAGAATAATTCAATTAAAGAACAAATTGAGTACGATCAAGATAGGCAATTCTGTAAGTGAGTATGTGTTAGCATTAAAAGGGACAATTGATGTCTTAGCCTCTGTAGGAGAACCAATGAGGGAGAATGATCATGTTAATGCAATTTTAAATGGTTTGAGTGAGGAATATGGCACGGTAATCACTTCTGTGGTTGCAAGACCAGTAAGCATCACTGTTGGAGAGCTAGAATCACTTTTATTGACTCATGAAAGCATGCTTGAAAGGTTTAGAAAGTCAGATTCATTTATACAAGCAAATGTAACACATAGGACACAAGGATACTCATAGAACTTTAATAATAGAGGTGGATTTCGAGGTGGCTCTCGCGGTGGTGGCAGGAACATGAGAGGTGGCAGAGGCTTCTATAATGAAATTGGACAACAGTTTGGTCCAAACAGTTACAACAACTACAATTCAAGAACTCAAGGGGGGAATAAATTCAGTGGCAGCAACTCGAGTAACAATTCAAGATATGATGCTCAGTCCTATAGTGACTCAAGGTTCAACAATAACAATGGAGGAATGTTCAACAATACAAACCAATTTGCCAAGTGTGTGATAAGCCTCGACACACTGCCAAGACATGTTGGTACAGGTATGAGAGGAATGAAGATTCAAGAACACAGTACAATAGGTCAAGTGCACAGCCACTGCAAGAAGTACAAACCAATCTGAGCAATGTTTTGGCTACACCAGCAACCCTACAAGATCAAAACTGGTATCTAGATTTGGGTGCTACACACCACATGACATCAAACCAGCAAAATCTGATTGAGAAAGAAAACTATGAAGGCACGGATCAAGTCATTGTAGGGAACGGATCAGGTTTGCACATTAACCTTGTTGGAAACTCTTATTTCAAAACTGATTTAAGTAACAAAAATTTCTTGCTGCACAAACTACTCATGTTCCTGATATTACAAAGAATTTGGTGAGTGTGAACAAATTTTGTTGTGACAATAATGTTTACTTTGAATTTTATTCTAATGGATGCTGTGTAAAATCTCAGGCAACTAAACAGATTGTTATATATGGAGAGGTTGAAAAGGGAATGTACAAGTTCCTCAACTTCTCTCCATCAAGAAATTCAGCTGCATTTGTCTCAACTGTCTCCACATCTGATAATCAATTTCTCCTTTGGCACAATAGACTATGCCACCCTTCCAATAATGTTGTTACTGCTGTTTTAAAGTCTTGTAACATTGTTGCTTCTTCTAATAAAAGTCCTTGTGAGTCATGTTGTATTGGGAAGTCTCACTGCCTTTCTTATCCTCCTTCTAATACTGTCTATACTGCTCCTTTACAATTAGTCTATATAAATGTCTGGGGCCCTGCTCCTATTTTTTATTTGAATGGCAACTATTACTTTGTGAATTTTATTAATGCTTATAGTAAACATACCTGGCTCTATCTCATTAAAACTCGGTCTCAAGTCAAATAAGTTTTTAAATATTTCCAACAAATGGTTGAACTGCAATTGAACACTAAAATTAAGATACTTTAGTCTGACAATGCTGCTGAATATGTAAGTTTAGCTAAGAATTTGTAGGCACAAGGAGTAATTCACAGGTTTTCCTACCCCCATGAGCACCAACAGAACGGCAGTGCTGAGAGGAAGCACAGACATGTGGTGGAGAAGGGCCTTGCAATGCTTGCAGGTGTTGGGATGCCAACAAAATACTAGGGAGAAGCTTTTTTAGCTGTAGTATACTACTTGATAAACAAGCTGCCAACCTGCAAGGTCAATCACCCTTTAACAAGCTGTTTGCAAAACAATTTGACTACACAAGCCTCAAGGTGTTTGGCTGTCTATGTTTTCCTCATTTGAGACCTTACAATAGGGACAAATTGGATTTCAAATCAGCACCCTATGTATTCCTAGGCTACAACACACTCCACAAAGGCTTCAAATGCCTTACAAGGAAAAGTAGTGGTCTCAAGCAATGTGGTGTTTGATGAGCACCAGTTTCCCTTAAAAAATGGCCAGTTTAAATTCTCTCAACTACAAGAAAGAGGCTCTATACCCCAATCTCAATTAGCACCAACCATTCATCTTCTATGAATCTCTGCAGCTCCAACATTAGCTTCAACAAATAAGCTCCCAGAAAACTCTAATGATGCCTCACATACACCAACCCCTATTCAGCCTAGTTTAAGCAACTCCACTTCTCCACAAATACCAACCTCAACTTACCACACTCAAAACTCTAATCCTAGCTGTAACACCCTAACAACCAAAGACCACGCTTCCGGCTGCGCGACTCTGATAGCTCAGACATTACGACGACTCTTATACTATTTAATACTAAAATATGAGCCTGTTTAAAACTTTAAATCGCAAAATCGCTCCAAAAAATACTTTTGCTATACAACGAACATCCATACATACCATACAACTTACAGAAACTCATAAAGATTACATCCATATATATACATACATATATATAAATAATATTACAAACATTAACCAATACAATCCCTATCCCTCTTACAAAGTGTAACAAGATAAAGGCGAGGGTTCAATAAATAATAACTAAAGCAGCACAAAGCATCTCAACAACAATTAAATAAACTCTTCGTGACTTCTGCGCCCATATCCTGAAAGGGAAAAAATGGAGGGGGGTGAGAACATCATCCTCGAAAGGGTTCTCAGTAGAGAGCTTTTTGGGAATTACTGTAATAAGATACGTGAAGATAAACCGTACCAGTGATTAATAACCATCTTATGCCTCTTTTCAAAGACAATGATTTACAATAAAAGAGAAATTTGAAATCCTTTTCCGAAAGAGGAACCATTCAATTCTCAAAAACTTAAAAGCCTTTCAAAACGGTTTATCTATGCTGAAACAAAATAGCCTTTCATATTTTATTCCAAACCAGAAACACAAAACCAAAATCAACCATCGGTTCATCTCATTCCAACCACGGCCCTAGGCCCAAACAATCCAACCATCAACCAATCATCACAGTCCAACAGAGTCCCAGTAGCAAACACAAATAGGAAGATGCAAGCACAAACAAACAGTTATTGCAAGTAGAACAATTAGCAATTAATCACATAGGTAAACCAAGTATAATATGCACACCCAAACAATGTCACATAGATGCATATGATGCATGCCTGTCCCTAGTGGCTGATGATATCATCTGTCGGTTATAGAGCCAACCCGACAAGTCCTGGTAGCTAACCATTGGATTGTCCCTCTGTTGCGCATCTCCAACTCGAGTTATACTCATCATAAACTTGATCATAATCATGATCCATATCTATCACCTTCACTGGTGAATATTTACGGGGGCGAGCTCATTCGGGACTTTCACAGTGCCCGGCCACACTTACGACCTAGGGTCAAAAGAGCTTCGAGTCTCAACCTGGAGCACGTGGTGGCTAGCCACTGCTCTCTCCCAGGAAAAATCTTATCTCCAATAGTGGAAGTACAACATTCACATTTATCAATGATTCAGCATATTCATGCATTCAATCTCATCCACGGATTAACATCCATCTCAGCCATCCGGCTCACGGTTCAGTCCAGAACCAGCCAATATTCATATCATACGCAGCCTTTCTGGCTCACGGTTCAATCCAGAACCAACCAATATTTATAATCATACACAGCCATTCCGACTCACAACAAAACAGCACTTCCACATTCAACATCATCAGTTCATAAAATCGGCATTTAAGCCATAAATCACTTTTTCTCAAATTGTTCCACTTTGAAATCAAGTTTCAACTCTTTTCAGCCTTGGCTTTAGAAATCTCATTTCTCAAATCATCTCAGGCTTATAAGCCAAATTTACTCAAAGTGAGTTCCCTTTTTAAAACAAAGCCACCATCGGCATTCTCTTTTCAAAACTTCCAAAACCATGGAAGGTTAAAGATTCATTTCAAAGTATTCAAAACCACCCATCCAACAATGGGATTTTATAACAAAAGCTTCTCGGCAGAGTCCCAAGTCTTTAGGGAAGGTCAACCTTTCTCAATTCCTTAAAATTCATTGAAACTCTTAAATTCATGGATTCTCGGTTCAAGTAAATAAAACTGAATTTATTATGAAGCCGACCATACAAAACCACAAGTTTCAACCGGTCCAACAATCAACTCATTTGAAAAGGAACCGGTTCATTTGAATCAAACCACTTTCAGGTTTCTTTTTGGAGCCCATTTTTCTAACTCTTCCAAAATGCCTCAAATTTAGTTACTCAATCAAAAGTCTAGATTCCTTTGAAATCACTAAAAGCTCCTTTTTATAATGAAATCAATATTAGAGCATCATTCTTTCCTTTAGTGATTCAAATGGTAAAAATAGTTCATTTCTAAATAAGTCGAACTCAAGGTATAAAGTTCACTAAATAAATTAAGCTTGAAAACATAAATATTCTTTTAATAAATCAAATAATATAACTTCTCAAATCCAACCCTTTTTAAATAAATTTTCAAACAAGACTGAGATTTTGTAGAAATTTCGGCAGCACCTCCCCTAAAACTTGGACTTTTGCCACCCGGTTTGGGTCCCAACTAAACCGTTTCTCATTCCTTTTCAACAGCTCAAAACCAGAAATCAATTCAAAAGCAAGGTAAATCCAATAGTCGCCTCAGTGGCATATCTCAAGAAAACTATTTCAAAATCAACTCAATATCAACCGATTTAACTCATTTCCAAAGCTTTAAAGAAACGGTTCAGTAACAAATCTTTTGTCCAAAACCAAGTCAATTAAAGTAAACCAGGCTGAATTCAAAAGTGCATTCGACTTTTCACATCATCAAACTAATTAACTCAATTCAAATCAATCTTCAACGGATTAAACTCATATTTCAAATCTTTAAAGAATCAACTTCAAACATTACATTTCACAAAGCCGCACAACAATTAAGCCAAACCAACATCCATAATCATTCGAATCAATCAAATAATACATAAGGCAGATACAATCACCAAATACACAATATCTCACACCAGTATCCATATGTAATAATTCCAATATACAAAACATAATTTTTGAAAAGCGCCCCTACCTCAAACCACAAAACCACAGTCCAAACGCCTCACAGCGTCCTTTCCACCTCCACCCAAAATCAACAATCAAAATCCCAGCTTCGCGTGTTTTTCTCCATAGAAGAAACAGCCTCAATGCCACATGTAAGTTCAGTTACTACTTCCTAACACATCGATATCGCGGAAATCTTAAAACTCATAACTGAAAACAAATGTCGAGGTTTTGAGGTAAAAACACTTACATTAAAAAGGAATGGCACAGCAGCCTCCGCAACACTTATGCGACATGAAATCATCGGAACTCAAACCTACATTACCAAGCTTCAAGGTCTTTAACCAAACCCAACCGAACGCTAAAGCAGGGGTTTCTCGAAATGTGAAATACTCACTAAATCAAAATAAAACAACGGCAGCGGTAAGAATGATTATAGCAGCAGCGGAGAAGAAGACCTTCTCCTCCACCTTGGTCCATGATTCGAGCGGTGACAGTGGCAAGGGAATTTAAAGTAATCACCTTATCCCATACAAACAAATTTCAGTGACAATCTCCAAGGTAGAAACAAATTGGTGGAACAAGGAAGCAGAAACAGGGGAGAGCTTACCCCCAACATAGCAGTGGTCTTAGTGGTGGTTTCCTGAGCAGCAGAGGGTTCTGGTAGCCCACCTCTAGCAGTGGCGAAAGAACATGTGGTGGTAGTAAAAGGCAGTGGTGGAGCTGACTTCTCCTCCCTCGCGCTCTGTTTCTCCCGCACTGCCCTCTCCTTCTTGCCGGCGCAGTGACGGAAGCAAACCCCAACAACGGAGGCAGCAAGGCTGGCTCGACTGCAGCAGAGCGCGACACGCCTCCCTCTCCTGGTCTCTCGCTCCTCTGGCCGCGATTCACGGCAGCGACAGCAGCGCCGTCAAAAGACGCGGAAGCAGTGGCGGCGACAAGGATAGCCGCAAGCTTCCCTCCTTCGTGCGCCTCTCTGTTCTGGGTTCCTTCCTCCGCGACAGCAATGACGTCGCAAGGATGGCAGCGACGCGTTGCTCTATAGCTGGGCACGGTGGTGGCACTAGCTCCCTTAAACCCTCCTCTGCGCGAATAGTGGCGACATAGGAAGCTTCGGCGGCGATGCGACAGCGAGGAGGCTTGGCGACGGTGACCCTGGTGGCATGGCCTGTTGCGGTGGCGCGACGCAGTGAACTTCCCTCCTCTCCTCAGCCGGAACTCAGCCTTTCTCTCTTTTTGCTTATGTTTCGTTGGTTCATGGAGGAAGGGGGAACCGTGTGGTTTTCTGCTGCTGGGTCATGGGGGGAAAACGGGTATTGGCTAGGGTTTTAGGGTTTCATTCTTTTTTAGTAAAAATTAGGGTTAAGGAAAAATTGGTAATTTCAAATAAAAATTGGGAATAATATAGTAATTGAAATCCAAATTAAATCTAACACTAATTTTTTATAGAAATACTATTTGTTCATCAACCTCACAAATTATTTTCAATAAAATGTTTGAATCCAAAAATTAGGAATAATATAATTATTTTCTCTATTTTTCCAAAAACAGTAGTAGTAATATTTAAAATATTAATTATTTAATCCAAATCATATAAATTTCTTATTATTTCATAACTGCCAACTTTATAATTTAAATATATAAAATAATCCAATAATTATAAAATTGGATAATAATCATAACTCATCTCAACTCCAATAAATCAAAACTTGCCTTAATTACCTTTAATAAAATAATTTCTGAAATTAAGGCTATAAATAACCATATGATTTGAGACTTGATCATAATAAGATTTTTCAAAAGTTCTGGGTCTTACACTAGCCCATCATTTACTGCAAACACATAGCCACCCAATCCCACCTTCTTTTTTCCTATACCATCAGCACCATCAGCTATACCAATCCCAATTCCTATTTCAGACCTTGAAATTGTCCTCCTTCTAGTAGAGGAACCCTTGCCTGCACTTCTAAATGTTCATCCAATGGTCACAAGGAGTAAGAATGGAGTGTTTAAACCTAGGGTCTTTTCTTCTCAAGTTGAACCGAGATCAGTAAGAGATGCCTTGAAAAATCCAGCCTGGAAGGCTGCCATGGATGTAGAGTACAATTCTCTAATCCAAAATCATACTTGGAAGTTGGTTCCCTTACCAGAAATAAGAGAAACACTAGACAGCAGGTGGGTGTTTTGTGTTAAGTATAACTCTGATGGTAGCCTCCAAAAACACAAAGCCCGGTTGGTGGCATAGGGCTTTTCACAAAGGCCAGGCTTTGACTTCACTGAGACATACAACCCTATTGTCAAACCCACCTCAATTCGAATTGTGCTTACCTTGGCCTTGAGTAGAAGTTGGATAATCAGGCAGCTTGGCGTGAATAAACTGAAGATGTATACATGAGGCAACTAAGAGGCTATGAACTAGAAGATGGTCATTTCGTATGCAAACTTACGAAGGCGCTCTATGGCCTGAAGCAGGCACCAAGGGCCTGGTACCACAAGCTCTCTACAGCTTTGCAACACCTTGGATTTAGTGCTATAAAATCTGATGTCTCTGTCTTTGTCATATTCAAACAAAACTCTACATTGTTCGTTCTTGTGTATGTCGATGATATAACAATCACAGGGGCTTCAAAAGAAGCAATTGACCAAGTGATTCAGCAACTAAATCACAAGTTTGCTCTCAAGGATCTAGGTGGTTTACACTACTTCCTTGGGATTCAGGTAACTAGGACTAATGCTAGTGGTCTAATCCTGTCTCAAGAGAAATATGTTAAAGACCTACTCAAAAAGGCAGAAATGGAAAACTGTAAACCCTGCCACACACTTCTGCCGTCCTCAATCAAGTTTTCTGCCTTTGGTGGTTTAGTCTTTCACAATTCGAAGCTTTACAGTTCAGTTGTAGGGAGCCTACAGTACCTCACAGTCACTCACCCAGAGCTGTCTTATTGTGTGGGAAGACTCTCACAATTTATGCACACACCTCTGGATGAGCATTGGAAGTTGGTAAAGAGGGTGCAGAGATATGTCAGTGGCACATCAAGCTTTGGGTTGCATCTACACAGAACAAGCATTCACAACATTGCAGCATACAGTGACTTAAACTAGGGAGGTGATCCAGATGATAGAAAATCAACTGGAGGGTTTTGTGTTTTTCTTGAAAGAAATTTGGTGTCGTGGAGCTCAAAGAAGCAAGGAGCTGTTGCAAGGTCCAGCACTGAAGCTGAATTAGAGCTTTGGCAGACCTAGTTGTTGAGTTGATTTGGATAAAGAATCTTATGGTTGAACTAAGAACTCCACTTCAAGAATCTCCTTCAATATACTGTGACAATCTTAGTGCAGTATTGTTGGCAGCAAACCCAATCTTGCACTCAAAATCAAAGTATTTTGAGACTGATTTGTATTTTGTTCTAGACTATGTCACCAAACAGGTTGTTCAAGTTACTCTTGTGCTTGGAACTGTGCAATTGGCTGATGTGTTAACAAAACCAATGCCAAGTGCTACTTTTCTAGAGTCAAGAATAAAGTTGATGGTAGAAGACTTGGAGAAATACAAATCCCCTACTGTCAGACTCAAAGAAGGAGATTCAAAAGGAGAAGTGAACTCATACCAGTATGTGAGAGCAGAGACCAAAGACAGCAGTAGTAACAACAGGAGTCATGAAGGGAAGCTGATTAGCAGAGGTCATGATAGAGTAAGCTTGAGAGAGAGTGAAAGGTAGTTAGCTAGCTCAGTTTTCAGTTAGCTTAGCTCTCACACACACACAGTCAGTTAGCTTAGCCAGTTATATTTTCTGTTAGCTCAGTTTGTTAAGTTTGTTAAGCACGTGTGGTTTACAATGTGTAACAGCTGTGCTATAAGTGCCACCACTGAACTCATGTGAAACCTCACTTTACTCTTTCTTACATCTTCAATCAAAATCACAGAACCACTCTGCTTTCACTCCTTCTTTACTCTTCAACTCTTCTCTCCCTAATCTTCTTCTTTAAGTTTGATATCATTTTAATTTTAATATATTATATCTTTTATTTCAATTTGTTAATTCAACAAAAATATTAACAAATTATAAGTGAAAGGTATTAAATTTCAACTAGAGAGAAAAAGAGAGAGTTTTAAGAAGAGTTGATGAGAGAAGAAAGAATTAGAGGGTGTAAAGAAATGTGATCATCACTAGATTCATTAAATGCTTAATTTGTTGTACAATGGTGTGATGCAATCCTTAAATACTAAAGGGATCACTCTTACAGATAACTAACCAAACAAACTCCTAACTATTTGATGCTGACTGAACAATCTCATAATTAACTTCTTAATAGAATTTGCTAACTTAGTTTCTACTTCATCTATCATGCACCCTATTTTTTATTTCTCTATTTCTCACTCTCTTATTTTGACTGTCATGCACCCTACTTTTTATTTCTCTACTCCTCAAGCAATTGCTCTTAGAGTTGCAAGCTCTGCTGTTAGATATTTCATTCTTGTCTATTATGATGTTTATGAACCCTTATTCTCCTGCTACTTCTTTTAATGTCACTAATTCCATTTTGTTTGAACCACACAACACCTCTATAACCTTTAGCTGATCTCTACCATGAAGGAAAGGTTCAGATGGTAGTACTTTTATGAGCATATCAGCAATTTGAATGAATCCTAAAACATGACTGACTTCAACTACTTTTGTGTAATATAGTCCCTGATAAAATGGAAATCAGTATGAATTTTGAGTGTAAAATTGAATTAGTTACTAAAAAAACATCACTTAAATTGTCACAGTAGATGAGAAGAACTATATAGAGTAAGATTTTGAGTTTATGTAGTAGATTTTTCACCCAAGTTAATTCTACCACTATGTCCACCATAACTCTATACTCAACTTTTGCACTATCTAGCGAGCAACTACAGATTAATTCTTAGATTATTAGGAGATCAAATTTCTCCTGAAAAACATAGACATGCCTCCAGTTGACTTCTTATCATCCGAATCTCTACCCCATTCAAAATCACTATAAATTGTGATTCATAATGAACTACTCTTCTATAAATGGAAACCATACTTTATTGTGCCACTTACATACCTTAGATTCTCGTCACTAGCTTCTAGTGACTTTTCAAAGGCTCTCTCATAAACTGAGACACCTTGCTTACTACATAAGATAGCTCTGGTCATGTTACAGTGAGATATTGCAAACTCCCAACAACTGATCTATATATAAATAGCTCAATGTACTTTTCATCTCCAATTGCAGAAAACTTAATTGAAGATGGTAAGGGTATTTTGCAAGGCTTTCAACCAACCATCATTACTTTGGCAAGCAGGTCATTGCTATATTTTTCTTGACTTAGAAGAATCCTCTATCTTGAGTTTGAGTAACTTGTATCCCCAAGAAATAGTGCAATGTCCCCATATCCTTCAATGCAAATTTGTTGTTCAGCTGATCAATAACTTGACTAATTACATTGTTGGAGCCCCAGTCATAATCACATCATGAACATATACTAGGATAAAGTTCGTTAAATCATTTTTAAACCTAGTGAAGACTAAGATATCTAAAGCAGTGGAATTGAAACCAAGATGTTGGAGCTAGGAATAAGTTGTGGTACTAAGCACCAGGCACTTTTTTGAGGCCATACAGCGCTTTAGTGAGCTTGCACAACCAATTTTCCATCACCAATTGAGCATCCTTGAGTATCTTTGGGGATACTTCATATTTACACATTTTTAGTTAAATCTTTATGAAACAATGCATTGTTCATATCCAATTGTCAACTTGACCAAATATATGCCAGTGCAAGAGTAATAATAGTTCTGATACAGGTTGGTTTGACCACTGGACTTAGGAGTGCAAGTGGGCGGGCTACCTGATGGAGGCTTCTCACTTAGCTCGTTTTAGGCTCGGCTTGGCCTGGTCCATTTTCACCCCTAATTGGAATGTATGACTTAGTGAAATTAAAACCAGGTCTTTATACTTCTGAAGTGACCCATATGAGTTATACTTCACTCTAAAGACCCATTTATTGCCTACTTGCTTCTCTATTCTCATGTAATGGCACTAGCTTCCATGTATTGTTCTTCATAAGTGCCTCATATTCAACATTCATCACCTCTTTCCATTTTGGATCAATCAAAGCTTCTCTCACTAATCTAGGCTCTATATCAGCATGAAACAATTTTGTTTTTATGATTCCAACTTTACTTTTGGTCATCATGGGGTGGGAATTTCTTGTTGAGGTTGTGTTTGGATTAGCTATTGAATATGATAGTGTATTTAAAAGTTCTATCTCTAAGGCTGAGATGGTAATAGGAATACGTGTTGCTGAAACTAATAAGGGAGGCTAAGATGATTGGTTTTGATATGAGTATTGTAAGTGTGGTAGTTGAGGTTGAGGTATAGTTAATGGAAGTTGCTAAAGTGAGGGTCTAATGTGAGATAAGAGTTGTGAAGTTTGCTGTCTTAGGGGTTGAGATTGAGGTCTTGGTTGTATCTGTCAAGTATGATGTTCATCAGCCTTTTGGAGGATGGGTTAGATGCTGAGTAGGTTCAGATTAATGTGTGGGAGCTGAAGTGTAGTTTGCTGAGTTTGAGGGATTAATTTAAGGTTTTGTAGATTGGCTGGGTGTTTGGTTTGTTAATGGAATGAAGGGTTGTGATGACTGGTGTTGAGGATTCGGGATAATGATAACACTACAAGGAAAATATTGAGTACTTTCAGAGTTACCATCGGATTTAGCATTGCACATTAGCATCGGCTTTACCAGCGGATTTATCGACGTTTTAGGTGTGAAATTTGTCAGGTCAAATCATTAATGGTGGATTTTCGTTTTCGACAGTAATTTTGCAGCTAATAATTGGAGGGAAAATAGGAATTTATCTGCCGGTAAACATTTTTAGTTGAACATTATGTTTTGGTGACCCACAACATGTTTCTGTCGGATTTATTCACCTGTAAATCCAACAATAATCGTGCCCTAACTTCGAACCGTGAACCCTTTTTCCCTTTATTTTGAGACTCTCTCTCTCTCTCTCTCTCTCTCTCTCTAACTGCTTGCCTCCTAGTCTCTCTCTAACTGTAGTCTCTCATATCTCTTCCCGACAGTTGTTGTCCTCTCCGAAAACCCCCTCCAACGGCATCCTTTCACAGTTCTGCTACTGTTGCTGCTAGAAACACTTTTACCGCCGCTTCTACTCTTCTTCTTCTCCTGCAACTTGCCTTCTTAGCGCCGGCGTAGGAGAAAGTTCAGAAGCTCCTGCTCAGCCATTTCCTTCCAATGTTAAAGCTCATTTCAGGTAATGCTTCTGAACTTCTAAAATAGGATTAAGGTCCGAACATACTTGTTATTATAAAATAGGATTTGTGTTATTATTTTTGATTTGTGTTGATTATTCAGGTTACTTAGTGAAATTTTCATTATATATATATTAGTTGATTTTATTTGTTCTTAATCTTTAACTTGAAAATTATTTTTTGGTGTTTTAATTTTCTTTTCAAGTTACTTGCTGCTTCAATTAGATGATAATTTAAAATCATTTAGAGACCTGATAAAAATTAGTTCAACATGCTATTATGTTTCTTGAATTTGAATCTTAATTTGTTTGGACTGGATTAAGGTCTGAGCTTACTTGTTATTTTAAAATAAGATTTGTGTTGATTATCATTGAATTATGTTGATTATTATTGATTTTTGTTATTTTTTAGGTTTCTTAGTGGAGTTTTCATTATATATATATATATATATATATATATATATATATATATATATATATATATATTATTGTTGATTTAATTTGTTCTTAATCTTTACCTTGAAAATTGATTTTTGGTGCTTTAATTTCCATTTCAAGTTATTTGCTACTTTAATTAGGTGATAATTTTGAATCAGTTAGAGAATTTATAAAAATTAGTTCAACATGTTATTATTATTCTGGAATTTGAATTTGAATTTGTTTGGATTGCTTTGCGTTTTAATTGAGTTTTGACTGATGTTGTGGATTGAGGTTGGTTGGATATGTAGAAACCCTAAAGGTGGATATATATCCAATTTTAACAGAAATAATATAAATATTGAAGAATTTGTGTTGTATATATGCTGATTAATGTTAATTGGCATTCTCTTTGCAAATATGATGACAGGTAGTAGAGGTGTCACGAGTCGGTCTCGTGGTCGTGGTAGAGGGAGGGTTTCCACTATCGGTATCCCAGGAACTTCTTAGTCATTGTCCTCTATGCCGACTACCTCGTCAGCCCCTGTGATGTCATAGACAGGTCCATCGGACCAGCAATTCATCATGATCCTGAACCCCAACTACGTGGCTCCTTCTCCTACACTCCCACCTCTACCCCCTACAACTTTAGCGACAGAGATCGCGATGGGTGATTCCTCTAATGTGTCCTAAGCAGGTGCCTCTCCACCACCTCCTATCATATGGATGAGGATTTGTCCTAATGACATGCAGGCGTGAGTACTATTTCAATGTCTTTTATCCGCAATCTATTTTGAGTTTGTTAAGTTTTATGTGTTTTTATGTGTTTGCTAATCTTAAGTTTTTCATTGATAAGCTTGCACTAAACAATAATGCATGTACATAGGAGAACTCCAATGTGATTAAGCCTATGTATGACAACTCATGGCCAAGCTAAACAAAGATTCTTGCTGAGACCAAAGAGTGATGGTTTCAAAAGTGGGCGGTAGGAACCTAATACTATTGAATTAATTATATTTTAACTGTATTTTATTTCGACTAACTAATGTTGTTGAATTACTTTGTGTATGAGAAATTTATATGGGATAGAAAACAAGATATATTGATCAGGAAGATCTACAACCACTGGATAGCTTGGCAACTTCCACAGATGATGCAGGACGTTTGTTAGGGGGTGTGAGCACCTCATGATTTGGCTTCATCCAGTTATTAAGAAGGAACTAAACGTCCATTTTTAGTACTAATGAGGGGTTCAAGCATCACCGTCTGACGAACAGAACTAACAAGGCTTCGCCGAGGTCGTCGAAGTATACCGGTGGGTCGACGACTTTTATGAAGACGAAGAGTAGGCTAGTATGTAGTTTGCTAATATTTGTTATTATTACTTAAGCTAATTGTTACTTGGTTTATTTTATTATTTGATTTCAATATATGTATTCTAAGTCATTAGAGCATGTGGCGACATTGGTAGAGACCTTTAAGTATACCAATACGTTGAAAGCCAACAAGAAAAGATTTGCTGATGAGCAATCTACAGCTCACTATGTGAGTTTCAATTAATTCTAAATTTGAAATGTATGTATTCGGTTTAAAGTCAATTAACTATCATCCTAATCATAATGTGTGTTACACAGGAGGACTACATGCTGAGATTGGAGGGCGCAACCCAGATATCTCAGCCTAGTGGGGACGATCCCGGCTCCGATGCCTCAGTCATTGATCTTGATAGGGTTTGGTGCGAGACCACCTCTGAGCCCTACAAGAATTGCGTATATGGGTTGAGGTCGTTCTTCGCCAGTGGCCTCCGCTCTTCCACATTGAGGGCTTCATTTGCTTCTGCCTCTACCACCAGCCTTGCTAATCCTGCAGAAGTTGTCGATTTGAGGGAGGAGGTGCAGAAGCTCACACAGAAGCTTCACTAACAAGCTTACCAACCTGAGGAGAGGTACAACACGCTTCTTGCGTGCGTGGGAGACACCATTGCATTAGCTCAGAGTTGACGAAGAAGCTGGAGCGGCTAGAGCAGTTGCGAGACCAGATGGCAGTGTATAACGAGCAGATGCACGCTAGAGGCAGCGGCGCTGCTAGTGGAACACTGACATCAGCACCTAGTCTACCGCCTTAGCAAGGGAAAGACGACGACGGTGATTACCGGGATCCATAGGATTTAGGGATTTAATTTATTTTATGTTTATTGCCTTGTATTTTATTTCTTTAAATTTTTATTATATTCAGACCCTTGATATTTAATAAAATCATTAGTTGACTTCTGGTATTTAAAATTTATGCACTAAAAAATTTTAAACAAATTTTAATTTGACTGATAATTGTGCAAAAAAAAATGCATTACCGTGGAATTTATTGGCAAAACCATCCGATGGTAAATGGGCTCCACAAAACATAACATGGCACCAAAATTACCGTTGGAAAAATCCAACAGTCAACCGCTTATTTTTGTCGTATTAATTACAAAATTCGACGCAAAATTCGCCGGTAATTATCATCGAACAAAAGAATCCGTCGATATACATGTTCCAGCGCCGTTTATACCATCAAATTCATTCCAACAATAAATTCGATGGTACTCACTGCCTTTCTTGTAGTGTAATATTTGTTGGATTTTGTAAAGGAGCTTGCTGATAAGAAACCACCTCCTTTGAAGGAAAATCATTTCTCAATAAAAACTACATTTCTAGTAGTGACGATTTTTACATACTTAGTGAGACATTTGTAACCTTTTTGACTTGATTCATATCGCAAAAATACACACAAAGCTTTCCTAAAGTCCAACTTGTGTTGATTATATGGTCTTAAATGAGGAAAATATAAATAACCAAACACCTTCAAGCTACTATAATTAGGTTTCTTTCCAAGCAATCTTTCAATTGGTGACTTGTTATGGAGTGTAGGTGTGAGAAGTTGGTTTATGAGTTGTGCTGCAGTAGTGAAGACTTCTCCCTAGTATTTCATTGTCATTCCTGCTCCAGCTAGCAAAATCAAACGCATGTCAACCACATGTATGTGTTTGTGCTTAGCATTACTATTTTGATGATGTATATGTGGGCATGAAAACATATGCCTTGTGCCTGTAATTTCTTGGAAAGAATAACATATTCAATAGCATTATCAGATTGAAAAGACTTAATTTTGGTGTTAAATTGCAATTCAATCATTCTTTGAAAATTAACAAAAATTGATTTGAGTTGAGACTGTTGGGAATAAATAGTATGACTACAATCCAATCAATCATGTGTCAAATAATTTGTTGTTATTATTATATTAAAATATTAATATAATAAGATCTTTGATTAAATTTAGAGATTTATCATTGTGATAGTGATCATAATAATAATAAATAAATATTTTATAATTTAATCTAAATTATTCTTAGTCATAGAATTATTAAAAAAGGACATTAATAATCCGAAATGATCAATATATATATTCATTGAATGAATATTAATATATCTCATTTATTAAATTATATATATATATATATATGGTGCATATAGATATATGACCATTAAACTGACTCACTTTGAGAATTCCTAATGGTTATAATTACCGCATATTTGTCAATAGGATATTATTAAGATGAACATAGTAATAGAGTTTCCTTTTACTTGTGACTGTCATAGTAATTAACAATGTATTTATTATACTTTGATTTCGGACACCTAATACCCTAGTGTGCTAGTTGAATGAATATTGGGTATGATTTAAATACTTGTAGAATTAATGATTAGTCAATAAGAAATCCATCAACTCTCGGTAAAGAGTTTGAGCTCTATGATTATATAATGACTGAGATGAATAAAACCTTAGCCCAGAAAATTTAATGAATGAAGAAATGAATTTTTTTAAATCATTTACAGTTTATGATAATAGTGGTAACAAGTTAGAGTTTTAACAATTAAACCATACTCTAAAGGTTAACCAAGAACTGGAAAGATGGAAGGAATTATACTTTATTCTTCTTGGATCCTTAGTAAAATATGTTACTTCATACTATCGGATTGTTAAGAAGTGTTGCTAGATGCCAACCTTGATTAGTAAATTCAGTATGACTAATTTACTACCTGCTTAGTATTGAACCTATGGGTTCACACACTAACGAGTGGTCTAATCTTTGTTAAATAATTATTTAATTATTATCTTGATTTGATCAAATAAATAATTATATTAATTCAAATAGAATATTATTATATTCTTTGCTAGCACAAAAAATAGAATAATAATATGATAATTGACAATATTAAATAAGAATTGAGAATAATTAATTATTCTATTTCTAAATTTGAATTCTAAATTTGGATGAGATCCTAACTGATTTTGTTTCAAATTGAGTTATGATATGATTCATAAATTTGAAAGATTCACGTTTAAAATAATAAGATATAATTTAAATTTGACGTACAACACAATCGATTGAATGTCGCAAGACAGTATAGGTTTTTTCAGAACTCAATCAATTGGAAGTGTATCACAATCGATTGATTTTTGCACGACAATATGGGTTCTCAAAATTCAATCGATTGAAATTGTTACACAATCGATTAAACTACGCTTAAAATGTGAGTTTTCTTGTTCAATTGATTGACGTCTTCAAAGCAATATGGGTTTACACAATTCAATCGATTGGTTGTGTTACCCAATCGATTGAATTGTGCACTGTGTTATATGTTACGCCATTCTAACTTTTTCACCTCATCTTTATAAATTATTATTTTATTATTCATCTATCTTATTTTTAAAATTCTATCTTCAGTTTTTAAATTTTTATTTTGATTTAGATACTTTAATCTTATCTTTTTCAATTTTAAGATTATAAGTTGGTGAATAATCTATCATCAACTTATTTTTCAATTACTCTATGCTACAATTGAAACCGTTTTTCAATCTCCTTGATTATTAATTTTTTTATTATTTTGGTTTATTGTTTATCCATATACTTAATATCCAATTTTTCTTCATCGTTTATCCATTTCTTTAATATCTAATATTTGTTCATCATTATGCGATAATCACAGTTGCAGAAATCGCAATTGGGAGAGATCCAAACAATTTCTTCATTGTAGTAATTAATTAGTTTGTGAAAGAGTCTTTTTCATTGTAGTAGTCAATTTCTTCATTTTTCTAGTTCTATGCACTATATAAATATCTCAGTTTAAAAGAACTCATATTTTTATGATGAAGTAATGTCATTTTCATTTATTATTTCAACAACTATGTTATATAAATCTTATATCTTGTCAATTATATTTTATTTTATAACTCCGCCTATGTTACACTTGCGGTACATAGCCAATCCCAAGCCCGGATAAAGGAGGAGGGTTGTGTTAGGTCTTCGACAACCAACATAAAAACTTAGTCAAATCTTCATCACATGAATCAAAGATGTTATTGTGCTAAAGCTAGGTCGTTTCCCGGAAGCAACGCGCTGTATGGCTCGAGTACAGTGTCAAATGAGCAAGAGCTACTGCATCGGTGCCCGGATGTAGTGTTAAATGAGTAAGGGTTTCCGGGTTTTCATGAACAGACGAAGGTAAATAAGCCGTTCACAAAGTAAAAGGTAAAGATTGGAGCAACAGAAAGTTGAGATTTGGGGCATAGAACATAGGCACTCTAATAGAAAAATCCATGGAGGTGGTGGACACCATGACAAGGAGGAAGATTAACATTATGTTCCTACACAAAACAAAATGGGTTGGTGCAAAGGCTAAGGAGTTAGATACTTTTGGATTCAAACTTTGGTATACAAGAAAGGTGAATAATAGGAATGGAGTTGGTATTATTGGATAAGCAGTGGAAAAGGCGTAGTGGATATCAAGAGGGTGGGAGATCAGATCATCTCTATCAAACTTGTGGTGGAGGGAGGTGCTTTTCATGTGATTAACACCTATGCACCGCAAGTGGGTTCGTATGAACAATACAAGATAAGGTTTTGGGAGGATCTAGAGAGTTTGGTCCAAGACATACCTTCAGGAGATAAGATTTTCTTAGGAGGAGATTAAAATGGCCATGTTGGAAGAGAAGTAACTGGGTATGAAAGTATTCACGGAGGCCATGGTTTCAGGGTGATCAATGCCGAGGGTCAAACTATTTTGGACTTTTCCTCAACCTTTGACCTTTTCATCATAAATACATGTTTTAAAAAGAGAGATGAACATCTTATAACCTATAAGAGTGGCATAACAAGCTCTCAAATTGACTTCTTCTTGTTGAGGAGAATCGATCGAAAATTTTGTACTAATTGTAAAATTATCTCGAGAGAAAGTTTAACAATAGAACATATGATGCTCGTCATGGATTTTCGCATTGAGAAAAAGTTGAGAAAAAGACATCATACGAAGAACCCAAGGACGAGGTGGTGACAGATGAAAGGTGAGGAACAAAGAAGCTTCCTAAGACGGGTAGGAGAAGAGGCAAAGTGGGATGGGAATGAAAGCACGAAAGAGATGTGGAGGGAGATGACAGAAGTTGTTAGAAGAATAGCAAAAATTTTTTTGAAAAATCTAAAGGGATAGGACCAAGAGACAAAGAGTCATGGTGGTGGAATATGAGTGTACAAGAAAAGATAAAGATAAAAAGGGAGTGCTTTAAAGAGTGGTTTTATGCCATAATGCAGATAATTGGGAAAAATACCAGGCGGCTAAGAAAGAGAAAAAAGTGGCTGTAAGTGAAGCAAGAATAAGAGCATATGAGGGTCTCTACCAGTCTTTGGACACGAAAAAAGGAGAAAAAGATATATATAGATTCGCAAAGAGTCGTGAAAGAATAACGAGAGATTTGGATCAGGTTAAGTGCATAAAGGATAAGGATAGAGAGGTATTGGCTCAAGAGGAGAAGATTAATGAAGGTGAAAGAGCTACTTCTATGAGTTATTTAATGAAGGACATAAGACTCTTCCAAGCCTTTGTCGGTTATGCACAAGGGAAAAAGATCAAAACTTTGACTACTATCGAAGGATTTGAGACTCCGAGGTAAAAGAGGCTCTAAAGCAGATGAAAAATGGCAGGGTAGTAGGACTTGATAATATCCCGATTGATATTGGAAGGGCCTTGGAGGAAAACGCATCAATTGGTTAACCAAGCTTTTTAATGAAATTTTAAGGTCAAAGAAGATGCTTGATGAATGGAGAAAGAGCACGTTGGTACCTATCTACAAGAATAAGGGGGATATACAAAGTTGCAGAAACTATAGAGGGATCAAACTCATGAGCCATATCATGAAGTTATGGAAAAGAGTGATAAAACGGAGGTTGAGAAAAGAGGCACAAGTAACAGAGAACCAATTTGGATTTATGCCAGGCAGATTCACCACTGAAGCGATATACCTGTTAAGAAGGATGATGGAGAGGTATCGTAGTAATAAAAGGGATCTACATATGGTGTTTATTGATTTGAAAAAAGCGTACGGTAGGGTGCCAAAGGAGGTTTTATGGAAGGTTTTAGAAAAGAGAGTAAGAATCGCATATATTCGTGCAATTAAAGACATGTATAATGGGACCACAACTAGTATGAAGACTCAAGGTGGTGTGACAGAGAAATTTTTTATTGGTATAGGATTACACCAGGGATCATCCTTAAGTCCATACCTTTTCACATTAGTCTTGGAAATACTCACAAAGCACATCCAAGAGCCTGTACCATGGCGCATGCTTTTTGTTGATGATATTATCCTTTTGGGAGAGTCAAGGGAAGACCTAAATAAGAGGTTGGACTTATGGAGAGAAGCTTTAGAAGTGTATGGTAAGCGCATAAGTCGTAGCAAGACGGAATATATGGAATGTAAGTTCAGTTTGAGAAGGAAAAACCCTAATATAGAGGTGAAGATTGGAGAAAATATCCTTCGAAAAGTTAAAAGTTTTAAGTATCTTGGGTGCATTATACAGGATAATGAAGAGATTGAACAGGATATAAATCATAGGATCCAAGCAGGTTGGTCAAAATGGCGAAGTGCATCTGGTTTATATGTAACAAAAAAGTGCCTTTAAAACTTAAAGGTAAATTCTATCGCATTGTTATAAGACCGGCTATGCTTTATGGTATGGAGTGTTGGGCGGCCAAAGGGGAGCACACACATAAGTTAAGTGTGGCAAAGATGAAGATATTGAGATGGATGAGTGGTCATACGCGATTGGATAAAATAAGGAACGAAGATATAAGGGAGAGAGTTGGAGTAGCACCCATTGTGGAAAAAATGGTAGAACCGCGTCTCAGGTGGTTTGGACATGTGAGAAGAAGACCGACAGAACACCCAGTTAGGAGGGTGGATGAGATGGAAGGTGGATAATGGATGAAAGGTGGTCAAACGAGATTTACATGTAAACAGTCTCTCTGTAGACATGATACATGACAGAGTTCAATGACGTCAATTGGTTCATGTAGCGGAACCCACCTAGTAGGACAAGGCTTTGTTGTTGTTGTTGTTGTCAATTATATTTTATTTTATACAATTAATTTGTTTTAAAAAAATCTTTTTCTGTTTTTTTATTTGTTTGTATTCTATTTATATGTTTGCATATATTCAAGATTTGAACTAATTTGAAAAAGGATCTATCTCTCATGTGTTGATATATCCACTGATTTTATATATGTAATTTCGAGCCATAAAGTTTTTTTTCCTCAAATCCTTTTATTTGTATTTGTAAGGCGTATTTTAAATTTATTGAAGTCCAAAATTAGAAGAGATTTTAACTAATAGGGATTAAAAGAAATCTATTTATCGTAACCATAATATTCTTGCCGCAAATTTGATTGAAATTGTCAAATGCAAATTAGCAAGTTGAAATCTAGTATTTATTACAATAGTTTTATGTTAAATGTTCAAACATAAAAAATAGTTGCAAATTACAAATTTATTAAGACAACTGGATTTAATCATTACACTCAAATAATTTTTCTACTCAAATCCTAAAATTATTAGTATGTATTTCTTGATATTTTGATTACTCGTTATAATAAAAATCAGAAGTGATAGGAGAAGAATAAAAAAATTGAAAGAGAGAAAGATGAGAAATATTTTATTTAACATAACAAACTTTATATTTCTTTAATTTCATTTCCTTCTAAGAACTCCACTAATCTCCTCTTCTGTATTTTTGCAGCTTC
The DNA here is from genome assembly GCF_003086295.3 of Arachis hypogaea. NCBI lineage: Eukaryota > Viridiplantae > Streptophyta > Magnoliopsida > Fabales > Fabaceae > Arachis > Arachis hypogaea. Next base: position 6,418,647 of record NC_092036.1, on the reverse strand, counting down.
ATCCTTAACTTCTTTAAATTTAGTAGTCCTCTTTATCAGTAAATAATGAAAAAAATTAAAATAAATATTATAAATTAAATGGATAGATATACAAAATTATTGTTCTTAATGAACTCACAAAACCACTTCTAAATATTAAATAGAACTTTGTAGACTAAGTGTTTTTTTTCTTTCTTCTCATCATTCACACTCATTTGTATATATATCTAACAATAACTAATTAATTTTCATTTGAGGATAATTGAAATGCAAAAATATATAATCGATTACTATAATGAAGAAATTGATTACTAAAATAAAAAAAAGACTCTTTCATGAATTAATCGATTATTACAATAAAAAATTGATTGGATCTCTGCCAATTGTAATTTCTGCAACTGTGATTATCGCATGATGATAAACAAATATTAGATATTAAAGAGATGGATAAATGATGAAAAAAATTGGATATTAAGTAGATGGATAAACGATGAACAGAAACAATAAAAAATTGATAATCAAAGAGATTGATAAACGATTCTAATTGTAGGATTGAGTAATTGAAAAATAAATTGATGATAGATTATTCACCAATTTATAATCTTAATATTGAAAAAGATAAGATTAGAGTATCTGAATAAAAAAACTTAAAAATTAAAGATAAAATTTTAAAGATAAGATAAATGAATAATAAAATAATAATTTATAGACACGATGAGAAAAATTTAGAATGGCGTATAACGCAATGCACAATTCAATCGATTGGGTAACACAACCAATCGATTAAATTGTAAAAATCCATGTTGCTTTGAATACTACAATCGATTGGTAATACGAACAATCGATTGAACAAGAAAAAACTCACATTCTAAGCGCAGTTCAATCGATTGTGTAACAATTCAAATCGATTAAATTTTAAGAACCCATATTGCCGTCTAAAAATCAATCGATTGTGTTACACTTCCAATCAATTGAATTCTGAAAAAACCATAATGCCTTGCGACATTCAATCGATTGTGTACGTCCAATTGGTTGAATTGCGAACAAAAACGATTTCACAAACCTTTACGGTTGTAACGGATCAAAGATAAAATTCTAATTGATTAGGATTGTTAAAATACTTATTACGATTAATGGAAGCTTTAATTTGTTATTGTTTTTTTTTAATTGTTAATAAACATGATAGATGAATGATAAAATAATAGTTTATAATTAAAATTAAATAAAGACTATTAAACAATTATTAAAATTAAATAAAGACTATCGAATTTTTTGCCAACAATCTTTTACTTATACGAGAACCAATCATGATAAATTAGATCTTAATTTATACTTTTATCTCAATAATACTTGCTTTAATCAAATACAATTAAATAAATTTCGAATAAGTATCAATAAAATTGTTGTTAAATTGATTTTATATTTTTTAAAAAATTATTAGTTATTAATTAAAGATTTATTTGATGTAGATAATTTTTTTAATAAATTTTAAAGATAAAAAATATATTTTACCTTATATTATATTTAATAAGTGCAAAAACACTATCGATGGAGATTATTATCTAAACAGTCTTCAGAAACATTGATATAAGTAGGAAGTATTTGTAGGTAGATTAATGAAGCATCAGAGGAAATTAAAGGAGGACAAGAAGAAGTGGAGATTACATCAGAGTTAAAAGTGGAGTTTGGATGGATCACAAGCAGAATGTTCGAGTTAACTATATGAAGATAAGATGAAAAGACTCCAAAATAAATAAAATAATGAATTTTATTTTCATCCATTGCCACTGCAAAAGAAAAAGTCAAATTTAATTTACCTCATGAATAATTTATTTAAATTTGTAATTTAATTATCTATAAAGTGAAAAAAGAATTTATGTTAAAATTATTTTTGGAAGATGTATTTTATTGACACAATTATGTTTTAGAAGAGAGATCATTTTAGAAGAGAATTTAGTGATTGATGACTTCAAGAAATTAAATAGCATATTCGGTTTAGAACATAAATTGCATGCATATGAACCACAATTTGGAGAGATAAATGCTAGAGTCTTCTCATAATTATATATAATTATGTACGAATCATAGATATGTGTTAGAATATAATTAGGATCAATTAGCATCATTTAGTATATTTGAATTTTTATTATAGGATATTACGTCTTTATTATTTTGATTCTCTTAGCACCTATAAATACTCTTTTATATTGTATTATTCTAGACAACTAGAATACACTTAATAATACACAAATTCTTTCTCTAGTTTAGTCTCTTGTTTCTAACATGGTATTAGAGTCATAGTATCCTCTTTGAAGAGGATAGGTTGTTTTCTTTACGGTGAAATCACAGTAGTTTTTACACTTTTTTTTCTATGCCATTTTTCATTATCTTTTATCACTCCTTTGATATTTTTTCACCTCATCGACTAGACTGTTCTCTCTGTCTTGTGTTTTTTCTGAGTCGAATGATCAAACACCATTGTTATCCGCTGCTTACCTATTCTCATGAAGAAATCATATAGTTTTCGCTCCCTTCCGACAGTTCCATTTGCGTTCTCCTCCGTCAATTCCGTCTGTGCTTCCTTCAGATAGCGGCAGTTCCATCTGCGCTTCCTTCAGACAGCGGCAGTTCCATCTACGCTTCCTTTCGGCAAATCTGTCTGCACCCGTGGCAGTTCCATCTGCGCTTCCTTCTGACAGCGGCAGTTCCATCTGCGCTTCCTTCTATCAGTTCCGTCTGCGCTCCTTCAGACAGCGGCAGTTCCATCTGCACCCATTCTATTCGTTATTTTCAATAAGTTTCAAACTCAAGTTGTTACTTGAGTTTGAGGGGGTGTTAGAATATAATTAGGATCAATTAGCATTATTTAGCATATTTGAATATTTATTATAGGATATTACGTCTTTATTATTTCGATTCTCTTGGCACCTATAACTACCCTTATATATTGTATCATTCTAGACAACTAAAATACACTCAATAATACACAAATTCTTTCTCCAATTTAGTCTCTTGTTTCTAACAGATACGAACACGAGATACGAGACACGACACGACAACATGCGAATTCTAAAATATTGTCGAATATGAGGACACGCATATATTAATCTTTTATCATATTTCACGCAAACCCTAATTTCTCTTTTCGAAAAAAACCTCCAAAGTAAAAAAGATACCAAAACATAAGATAAAAAATCATACAAATCCTAAGAAAAAAAGCATACAAAACATAAGAAAAAGAATAATCCAAATCCTAAGAAAAAAAATATACAAAACATAGGAAAAAGAATCATCCAAAACTAATAAAAAGAATCATCCAAAATTTAGGAAAAAAAACATAAAAAAACTAGTTAAAAGAATCATTCAAAACCAAATAGGAGAGGAGAAGAAGAAGTGACGTAGGGCGATCGACGACGACATCTTGAACGGTGTTGCGTGTATGGTGGGAGACTCGTGGTGGCGCATTGCGAGGAGGAAGCCACGAAAGACGCGCATCGCGAGTGGAAAAGTCGCCATGGATCGGAGTAGTTGATCACGCGTTGCGAATGGGGGACCGGCGGTGGCTGCGTCGCAACGGATGGGGTCGCGGCAGTGCAGATGCGTCGAGCCAATGGGCGACGGCATCAACGAAAGAAGGACGGCGACATGACGTATGGAAGAGGCCGCGCAGCGCGACGAAAGACGTGACGTGATCGGTGGGCGGAGGAGTCGAAAATGCATGGAGACGGCGGAGCTGTGGAGGGAGAGATTCGACTATTTTCAAATGAAGGAAAAGAGATTAGGTTTTTTATAGATTGTTTTTATTGTGTATTATAAATGTGATTAGGATAAATGTAGAAAGAATCTTTTTAAAATTTTGAATTTTGATTTTTAAATTTTTATTTATTTATAAAATTTTCCATAATATAATATATTCATTAATATTAAACCATTAAGTATTTTTAAAAACAATCATATAATATACATTTCTTCTTAAAGTATATAGATATTCAAAAGATAAAATCCTAAACTCTTATGTCTTAATAGAATTAGTAGAAATTTTGTACATCACATATACACAAAAATATCTAAAATCGTATTATTTAATTTCTCCATCATATATGATTGATATTTCCATCATTAGAAAAACAGAACCAATTTAACTCCTTGTATAATTCTTGTTATTCAAAACAGAACCAATATCATTCCTTTTATACAAAATATAACCAATCTAATTCCTTGTATGATTCCTTTTATACAAAAGAGAAGCACATAGCAAAACAGAACCAAAGAGAAACGCAGAGCAAAACAGTGCAGAACCAAAATTTGAATGATGGTAAAAGAAGCATTCTCTCTTACTTGAAACGGATGAGGGAAACGATTACCAGAGAGACCATAAACACGGTAGCGCACACGATTGAGCTCGGGAGTAGCAACAACGAACACGGCTGAGACAAACAGCAATCGGAGAGTCGATGAACACGGTAGCGTGCAGTGGTGACCATGGGAGCAGTGACGACGAGCACGGCGGAGACAGACAGCGATAGGAGAGGTGATGAACACACAACGTGCACGAGTGAGCACAAGAGCAGCGACGACGAGCACAACAGAGATGGTGGCAGTGATAAGAAGTTGCTGTGATTGAGAGTGAGTGTGTATATTGACCATGAACACCCGTATAGCGACGACGGCCGGAGCTGTGGTGATTGACGACGAACACCCGTATGGCGGCGGCAACAATCGAAGGTGGCATCAGTGACAAGGAGAGGGTGAGTGGGTGTGGAGCCAGAAGAGTGGGAGGCGATGATAGGAAAAACGATAAAGTTAAGATTTTTACTTTTAGTTTTTATTATGTATCACTATTGTAAATTAGAGCGCTTTACTAAATGGGCCGAGTTTGCCATGTCTAGGCTGTGTCTTATGCTTTTTTTGTTTTTATGGACAAGATACTTGTAGATACGGAAAACATGCATATCTGACAAGTGTTTTTATACGTCGTATTTAAAATATGTTCGACACACTGATATAGCAATTTAAAAAAGTATATGTATTGCATAAATAATTATTATTCAATTGCATAATTTTATATTAGTAAAAATATTCAACTCAACAACTTAATAACATAAATTATAATAATAAAAATCTTCTATAATATGTAACAATATAATTTCTTAACACTAATTTCTAAATAAATATAAATATATGATTAATTAGAGTATTAAATACTCTTTCTCCTTAATTAATAGTCTCGAATTCAAATTTTTTTATACGAAATAATAGTTGCTACTCATTCCTACTACATAATCTTCAATATTTAAGAAAATCGATGATGCTATATTGATCAAATTATTTTGGTAATTAAATTTAACAAAATTAATTTAATAACTTAAAAATTTATAATTAAAAATTCTATTTAAAAAAAAGATTTTATTAAATTTGATTTATAAAATAATTTATTCATTTAATATTTTTCTAAATCAAATTGCCTAAAAAATAATTGTGGTTCCATTTTTTTAAAATCTAAATTAAAAAATTAAAATAAGAACCAACATAATCTCTTAGAATGGATGGGACCTACCTACCACCTAAGTGAAAGGGGGTGGAAATTGGGTCCTCAACTAAGTATCTATGAGCAAATTATAAGTGCAAACTCCAAGAGTATCCATCCAAAAGGGTTTATAGAGGAGGACAACATAATTCATGCAAAGAAAGATACACATGACATGGTACACTTGTTGTGGAGGATACCATCATTAAGCCAAGCAAAGATAAAGAATGAGAATCTCCCACTACAAAAAGGAAATGAAAAAGAAAAGAAAAAAAAGGTCATCCAATGCTTAGTGGTGGATCCCGATCCCGATGTTTATTTACTTCCCATTGGTGGAGTGAAGAACATATATTGGTGCAACGTGTCATTTTTTCATGGGTAATAATGGATTTTCTTATGATTAGGATTTTTTCGAAAATAAATCCTCTTAATTTTTTAATATATTTTTTTATAAAATATAATTTTTTATTATTTATAAATTTTTATATATTTTTTTAGTCTTATTTAAAAAGTTTATAATAAAAGATCATATTTTACAAAAAAAAATTAAAAAAATTAAAGAGAATAGCCCATTCTCGTATAAAACAATGAGGAGGTAAAAAAAGTTATATGATTGGATGGGAGATGAAAATCTCAACAAATGGAGATTTTTAGTGATTTTAAAAAATTTGAAGACCACTAGAATTCGTCAAAGATCGGAAAATTTACTTATTTAAATTGATTGGAGATCAATATTATTTAATTATTTTAAAATTAAATTCAATATAAATTTTTTATCATTTTTTATATAAATCGTAAAAAATATAGATATTTTGTATTTGTTAATAAAACATACTATAAATTAACGATTTACTAAAAATTGAGATATTAATAAATCATTGACTTCCTCCAAAATTTATGTAACTTAAATCACATAGAAAGTCTTAATAATTCTTGAGAATTTCACAAAATTTAAAATAGACTAATACTGAGGATCTCACTATGATTTAGTATGAATTATGCGGTCTATTATACCAAAAAAAAATCCCAATTTAGTGATGCTAATAACATAGAATAAATCATGACAACTCAACACCATTTAATATAAAACTATAAGAAGTATATGGGAAAGTTTGGTTTAGCTGCGAGTGAAATTATTTATCTGATTTGTTTTAATAGAAAGTAAATATTAAAAAAATACATAAATTAAAAATTATTAGTCACAGTAATAATATATATGTTTTGTGTAAAAAAATGTTAAATATATTCATCACTTATTTTTTAGTTGTGAATTTATCTGACAAATGTAGTGTAAATGGTTTTTTGAATTTAAAAAGCTGTGATTTGTTTTGATTTTACTAAAAACATTTTGAGAATTAGACATGTATTATTAGCAGAAAAGAAGAGTACAACAAGTGACTCATATGTTTTTAGCAGTTATTTAAAACCAAACAAAATAACAAGGAAGCGGGTATATAAGAAGTGTTTCACAAATTTTTGACCAATTATAAAAAGTGGAGTAGTGTAAATTTTTTTTATTATTGATAACAATACTGAAGATAATACTAGGGATAGAATTTAAGCTACTCTTCAGTATACATTATTGTTTAAATTTATATTTTTCTATCGTTTTATTTTATTGTGTTGAGCTCGTTTTTTCAAAAAAAATAAAACTCTAAGAAACATGTACAAGCAAAAACTAAATAAAAAGTGGATTGAATAAATTTGTATTGGATTCGATTTAAGACAATCAAGTAGTATTAGTGTCCAATTAATTTAAATTACCATCATGATCAAATTGCAAAAATTTTGATTTTTTTATTCTAAAAAAAAATTCGCCAATCTAATATTTTTTTATTTTTTTATTTCTTTTGTGATGAATTGTTGGCACTAGTCCTACATTTTGTCTCTGTTCTGTAGACCGAGGAGAAAGGGAGCTCAGCGACAAAAAGGAATTGATTATTTATTTTATATGGGTGCCTATCCAAAAATGGAATATGAATCATTCACTATTGTTCCGGTTTTTAGGCCATAATCATCGTAGAGGAGAGATGGCCGAGTGATTCTAAGGCGTAGCATTGGAACTGCAGTCAATTGTTTCATTTTTCTGGAATTAACCAAAAAAAATAGAATAAGTTAAAAGTAAATTTGCCTACAACTAACAAATTGTCTTTTTATTTTTATTTTTAAATACAATTGGCTTCCAGTAAATTGTTTTTTTATTATTTTTAATTTTTTTTAAAAATACAATACGCCAAAAATAAATTAACATCATATCTCAATAAATAGAAATATTTCACCGTTCTTTTAAAGTTCACCAAACCTAGAGTTATATATATAAGAACTAAACAGTATAATGGATTAAGGATTAGATATATGTGCTTATACATATATCTAATTCTGACCCTATTACACTCTTTAATATACCCAACTCGACACGGTCTAAAGTATCTTATCCATTCGAATGCATGCTTTTGGGATATAATTAGGTCATGGTATTAAAAAAAAATTATATATCCGCAAAATTCAGAAGAAATAGTACGAATTCTTTCCAAATTAATAGGGAGCACACTGCAAATATTAGGTAGAAATAGAATATCTATTCTAATGTATGTTATTTTTTCAAATCGATTTTAATATCTTTTAAATAACTACTGACTTAATAATTAAAGTTCCTTACACGTATCATCACTCCATTCGACTAATATATTGCGACTGTCTAGAAGTTTTCAACTCCTCAAAAGTCAATCTACATGTTATTACCGAAGCTTTAATTTTTGTGGATGGAATTTTCTGCATAGAATAACACTATTATTTGAAAGAAAAGTACAAAAAACAATGAAAATATTAAAAAAAATTGAAATTAAAATTATAAATTAAATTATTAATTAATTATTTTTAATTTTAGATTTTGAATTTTGAAAAATAAAGATTTGCAATTAAATCAAATTACGCTAATTTTTTATTCTCCATTTGCGATTTTTAGTCCGCAGAGTCACTCCGGTGCTGCTGCACTTTTTCGTTGTCCGGTTCGACACCACCTCGCCGACGCCGCTCAGCCTCTCCTCGTCCAGTTTGCATTCCGTTGCAACGTGAGATCGCGCCGCAGCAGCCCCGTGCATCTTCTTTCCCATTGTCCACTCACCGCCGGCTGTGCAGATCAGACCCCATCGCACCCTCACTATGAGTGGTAGTGTCTTCGATGTCCAATGTCATACTTTGCTATATTTTCATACATGCATAACCGTTACATGCACATAATAGAGTCCAACTTGGATGAACCACTTTGTAATGTCCTATCGTCATTCACCAACGACAATTCCTTTCATTCACACGTAGTCACCAATGGATAAGCCAGATGTTCAGTTCATTAGGTATACGGATGATTAGTCTAATACTTATGTCGCTAGTTTGATTAAGTAATTACTAGTAACATATGTCGGATATTTAATTCAATAGGTATGCAGATGGTTATGTTGATTCTTAATTGGATAGTTATTCCTTTTAATTCATTTTACTCGTGCACAGTTAACAATAGATAGATGTTCAATTCATTAGGTATGCAGATGGTTATCCTATTGTTAGGGTTTAAGGGATAATTTAGGGTGGAGTATTTTGTTTACTTTATTGGATCAATTCTAGAATCCATTGTTCATAAAAGTCATTTTCTACCTAACAAAATCATTATTTAAATATTTATAACTGGTGTTTATTTCAAACGTTTAAAAATAAATATATGGGAGCTCGAGAAATAAAGATAAATTGAAACCATAATTTAATTAATAATTATATATAGATTGAATATATAAAAATAACACTTAAATTTAAGTAATGTCCAAGTAGAATTATTGTTCATAGTATTATTGTTATTACTAGATTCCAAGCAATCATTTTTAGTGCTTGTTGGTCCCTTTTTTATTTTCCATGTAACACAATAAATATAAAAAGGAAAAAGTTGTAGCTTAACGGTTTAAAACAATCCATAAAGAATATAAGAACTACATATGTTAAAATTATTCTTACAATTTTGTGAGAGAGAGAAAAAATTAAAGTGAGAAAAACCAACATTAAAAATAGATTTCTTGCAACAAGATTTTCTTAATATACACTACTTGCTTTGAGTAATGAAATTCTTGTTTCCCACAAACTTTTATATAGTATTGCACTAATATTTTGGTAAGAGTTACCCTTGTTCATAATGTAATGGATTTTGAGCTATATAATCGTATATAACAACTTTTAAGTCTTAGCATGTAGTATTTAATGATTAATGATAAGCTTAGAAACATATCTTGAAATTTATGAAAAATATAAGAAACATTGACTTTGAATTGAGATAAGAATTTCTCTTAATTTAAAGTTTTAAACACTTAATACTGTTTTGACAATTAGTGATCATAAAACATATATCGTAAAATTTTTTTGATTTGAGTAAAAGATAAATAGATTTTTGACTTTTTTTTAAACGTAGATATTTTCGTCTTTTAGGATTGAAAAATACATTTCAATCCCTCACTATGTAAAATGCATGACAATTATACCCCTCCGTCGAATTAGGGCTCAAAACGGTAACGGAAATTGCTGACCTGGAGGGGGTGGAGAGTGATGTGTCTGTTTTGGTTGCTGATGTAGATGGGGAACAAAATGTTAGTAGACAATTTGGTCCTTATGCTCTAAAATAACGCCGTATGCATCCCCATCTTATTTCAACCTTCGTAATCCGCATAACATTCAAAAGTCACTCCCCTTATTACAGAAAACTCTATCAGAACACAAAAAGCACCCTTCTCCCTAAAAAAAGGACTTCCTCCAGTTGAAAGTGGTGGCGTGCTCAGTGAACGTGGTGGTTGGCGAAGATTACGGCAAGCTTCATATTGAAAGGAAGCTGTCATCTTCTACAGAGGTAAAGGTAATAATCGAGACTATGTATGTCGTTGTTTAAATATTTGTGACAATATAATGCATGGGATTAGGTATGGGGTGATTGCATGTTTTTTTTCGGTAAAAGAATGAGAAAAAGCTATGTGGACTTAACTGATTTTAAAATTTCGAGCACTTGATCTACGATTTAATCTCCGATTTATGTAATTGTGGATAATGCGGATGGATGATATATATGTGGTACCTATTTTTCATCACGGAGACCATTTTGGTAGAACACCCAGTGGAACTCTTGAGTATAATGGTGGGAAAGTTGAAAATTTTCCAAAGATGGACTTAGACTTCGTGAATCTTGGGGATTCGGTAACATTGTTCAAGGGTCTGCGATATGCATCATATAGGGCAATTTATTGGTTTGACCCAACAACTAGTGATCTTGAGGCTGGACTGCACATTCTGAAAGGAGATGCAGAGATCAATGAATTTCGAGAGAACAAGCTCAAAAATTCAACCACTGATGAATTTTACATATACTACGACCATCCCGTTGATGAGCCATAGATAGTGAAAGAACATGCTGCGGCAGAAAAAAGAGCAGAAGAATTTGATGATTATATTGATGTTGACAACATCATGAGGGAGTTTCAATCATCACCATCCATAGAAGATGATGACCATGAAAGTGGGGAGGACGAACTGTATAAACCTCCTCCTACTGGCTCTGAAACTGTTTCAGATGAGGATTATTCTAGCCTTGATGAAGAAGATGATGGGATGAGGAAAAAAAGAATTCTGAAAGGAAAGGATAAGGTTCTGCCAAAGAAAAAGGGCAGTATGAAAGAAGGGACATGAGCAGAGTCAAGTGAAGGTAAAAATAGAGCTAGACTAAGGAGTGCAAGTGGGAGTGCTGCCAAAGGTAATGGGCCTATTGTAAAGGTCAAAAGAACTAGACCCACTACCAAGCCCAAAGGAACTGGGCCTAATGTGAAGGCCCAAAGAACTAGGCCTGCTGTACATACTAAGGAAGTTGTGCCTACTGTGCAGCCTAATGATAGGCCTCCAATCGGTCTCTATGTAAATGAAGAGGATTCAGATGATGATGACCCCATTTATGAGTATGAATAAGAGGATCTTCACACACCAGTGTCATCAAAGGATGAGGGAGACAAGCATCACTTTTCAGTGTTCAATGATGATTATGGATTTGGAGTGGGTAGATTTGAGATTGGGACCAAGTTTGCAACCATTGATAGGTTCAAAGAAGTGGTAGGAGATATGTTCACATCTGAAGGTAGGAAACTTCTCTGGATAAAAAATGATAAGAAAAGGGTGAAAGTTTGATGCAGGGGTGAAGAATGTCCATGGCTGGCACATTTATCCTACAACAAGACACTCTTATGCTTCCAGGTAAAGACTTACAAGCCAGAGTGCAAGAAACTTGGGTAGTAATGCTGCTGATCAACACTGGATTAGTAAGAAAGTAGAGAAGGAAATGGCAAGCCTATTGGGAGGCCAAAGGTCCACAACCGCAACAAAGACCCAACCGAGGCTCATATTCAGGGAGACAAGTTGAAGAAAAGCTTTCAAGTTACCTGTAGCAAGTGCAACGAGAAAGGGCATAACTATAAGACTTGCAAAGGAGCACCAAGCAACCCCAATTGGAAACCAAAAAGTAAAAAACCTAAGAAGTGTGCTGATGCCTCACAAGCCTTGGTGCTACTTTCTCTTTCACAATCAGCACCTAAAAGAGGTAAGAAAGTCCCGTGTATGCATTATGATACTTTTGTCCCTTTTAAAAATTGTTAGTGGTTATGATGTCATTTTTTATTTTTCTTAAGGACTAATTTATCCATTTTTTTTACACTGCTGGATTTTGAATACATAGGATCTAAACCAATCTCAGGGTGAAAACTATGCTGAAACTAGTACTGTGCAAGAACAATCTGCTGTAGGACCACCATTAAGCATACACATTTAAATGCCAATCAATTTTTTCTTCTGCAACTACTTTGAATATCTGGTGTAAGACCCAGAACTTTTGAAAAGCCTTATTATGATCAAGTCCCAAATCATATAGTTATGTACAACCTTAATTTCAGAAATTATTTTATTAAAGATAATTAAGGCAAGTTTTGATTTATTGAATTTGAGATAAGTTATGATTATTATCCAATTTTATAATTATTGAATTATTTTCTATATTTAAAGTATAAAGTTGATAGTTATGAAATAATAAGAATTTTATATGATTTGGACTAAGTAATTAATATTTTAAATATTAATACTGCTATTTTGGAAAATGAAGAAATTAAGTATATTACTTCTAATTACTACATTATCCATATTTTTATTTGAAATTACAAAAGTAACCCTAACCTTGAAAACCCTACCCTAGACACACACATGCGGAGACAACAACGGAAAGACAGAAAAAAAACAAACGAAGGGGAAGGGGAAAAGCAGGGAAGAGCAGAGGGGAAAAGGAATGACGGCGCAGCGGCAGGCCGTTGTAGGAGAAGAAGTCGCGACCCATTGCCACGAGATGGAGAACTCGCGCGCAGGGGGAGGAAGGGGCCAGCCTCGTCGCGCCGCCTCTGCTGCCAGTGCTACCGTCGTCGTCGAAGCTCGTCACCACCAGTTGCGTCGTCGACGTCTCTGCTCAACGCCGCCGCAGATGTTGGGTCGCCGAGAACTGCCACCGTTGCTGCCGTTTTCGTGGGGCTTGAGTTGCCGTGGTCGTTCCTCGCCGTGAAGCTTGTCGCGAGCGCCGCTATCAGCATCGTGCTCCCTGGTGCTGTCGAGGAGCCACTGTGACTGCCTCCCTCTCTGCCGCTGAGGTCCTCCGTCGCTGGGTACAGAGAGGAGCAGCACCGTGCAAATCAAGGAAAGGAGATGCCTTTCCGCCTCTGCTTCTGGGTTTTGGAATCTGACTAAACGCCGCTGCCGCTGTTGGAGTTGATGTTGCTCTGGCCTTGCCTTGGCTCCATCTTGAACCGTGAGAACCACTACTGCTGGGTAAGCTTTACCCTGCTTCTGGTTCCCTCTTGTTCCATCAATTCGTTTCTACCTAGAAGCATTGTTGCTGATACTAGTTGTATTGAATAAAATGGTTATAGTAAGTGACGTTGTCGCTGCCTTTACTGGAGATAGTTGCTGGCTCTGTTTGAAGATTTCTGTTGCAACTAATGTTCGTTTTGGGGACAGCTTCATCTACTGCTGGAACTACTAACGGAACAGGCTGAGTCACAGTGATTCTGGCTGCCAAGGGCGGTTCTGTGGCTGTCGGAACCACCGCTGAGGCTTCTGTTCTTTGGTTTAGATGGTATTCTTTAGTTACAGTAAGTACCTTTGTATTGAAACTTCCCCCGTTCATATCCCATTATGTGTTTTAAGGCTTTCACAATAATAATGTTTCCTAGGATTAAGTTATCGGAGCCACATGTGCGCGTAAGGGTTGTATTTGCTGCTGCAAAAGTGAACAAAGCTATAATGCAAGCTGTCGGTAACTTCGGGTTGATAGAGGTTTCCGGTGACGCGTTTGGGTTATGGTTTGCGTTTTGAGGTAGGGGCGCTTTCCGAAAACTATATTTTATATTGGAATTATTACATATGGATACTGTTGTGAGACAATTTTGTATTTGGTGATTGTATCAGCCTTATGTATTATTTGATGGTCTCGAATGATTATGAATATTTTTTTGGGTGGATTTGTTGTGTGGCTTTGTGAAACAAAATGCTTTTGAAGTTGATTCTTTAAAGCTTTGAAATCGAGTTTAATCCGTTGAGGATTGATTTGAGTTAATTTTCTTGGGAATGTGAAAAATAGAATATACTCTTGAATTCGGCATGGTTTGCTTTAAATGATCTGGTTTGATAAATCATGGTTGTTGACCATTTCTTTAAAGCTTTAGAAATGAGTTTATTCGGATGATAATGGTTTGGTTTTGAAACGGTTTTCTCGAAATATGAAATTGAGATAACTGTTGGGTTTTGGCTTGCCTTGGACTGATTTTGAAATTTGGACTGTTGAAAAGGATTGTGAAACGGTTTAGTTGGGACCCGAACCGGGTGGCAAAGTCCAAGTTGTAGGGGAGGTGCTGCCGAAATTTATATAAAATCCGAGTCTTTATTGAATGTTGTCTGGAAAAATGATGAGTTAAATACTTCTACTATTTTATTTGAATTATCAAGAAAATGATGATTCATGCTTTTGAAATGAATTATTAAAGAGGAAATTGTGATTTAGTCTTGCTTCTTAAGAAAGGCATGGTATCTCTTTCAGGAGAAAGTTATTTAGATGAAACTTGTGTCTTAAAGCTGTTTTAAATGTGACAAGGGCAATGCCTTTGAATTTGACTTGAGGGTTTCAATTAGAGGAGTTTCAATGACTTTGAAAGAACCTGAATGTCTATTGACAAGTTTCATTTTGAAATGTTTTGAGAAAGGTTTTAAGTACTCTTTGAATTCTGAATTCTTGCAAGACTAAAACAATTTTGAACAGTTGAAACGCTTTAGATTTTATCATGGGGGTTGAAGTTGGTTTTGCCTAAGTAAAGGAAATGCCTTTGAAAGAAGTAAATGATTACGTGACTCGATTTGACCTAGATCCTATTTTATTACTCAAATCGGAAAGCCAAGGTTTTTAATGATTTTAAATGAACTTGGCGAAATGAGTTATGTTATTCTCCCCTAAAGACTTGGGACTCTACCGAGAAGCTTTGTTATAAAATCCCATTGTGGGGTGGATGATGATTTTGAATGTTTCCAAAATGAATCTTTGACTTTCCATGGTTTTGGATGTTTTGGAAAGAGAATGCCGAGAGCGGCTTTGTTTTAAAAAGGGAATTCACTTTGAGTAAATTTGGCTTATGAGCCTGAGATGATTTGAGAAATGAGATCTTTAAAGCCAAGGCTGGAAAGAGTTGAAATTTGATTTCAAAGTGAAATGAATTGAGAAAAAGTGATTTATGGCTTGAATGCCGATTTTATGAATTGATGATGTTGAATGGTGGAAGTGTTGTTTTGTTATGGGCCGGAATGGCTGTGTATGATTATGAATATTGGCTGGTTCTGGATTGAACCGTGAGCCGGAATGGCTGTGTATGATTATGAATATTGGCTGGTTCTGGATTGAACCGTGAGCTGGATGGCTGAGTTAGATGTTGATCCATGGCTGAGAATGAATGCATGTATATGCTGAATTATTGATAATTGTGATTTGCACTTCCACTATCTGAGACACGAGTTCCCTGGAAGGAAGCAGTGGCTAGCCACCACGTGCTCCAGGTGGAGACTCGAGACTCTATTGACCCTATGTCATAACTCGTAAGGGTGGCCGGGCACTGTGAAAGCCCCGGATGAGCTCGCCCCTGTAAATATTCACCAGTGAGGGTGATGGATATGAATCATGATTATGATCAAGTTTATGATGAGTATAACTCGAGTTGGGGATGCACGACAGAGGGATAGTCCAATGGTTAGCTACCAGGTCTTGTCGGGTTGGCTATATAACCGACAGATGATATCATCAGCCACTAGGAACAGGCATGCATCATATGCATCTATGTGACATTGTTTGGGTGTGCATATTGTACTTGGTTTGCCTTTTGTGACTACTTGTGATTAACTGCTATTTGTTCTACTTGCTGTAACTGTTTGTTTGTACTTGAACTTCCAATCTGTGTTTGCAACTGGGACTTTGTTGGATTGTGGTGATTTGGTTGATGGTTGGATTGTTTGGGCCTAGGGCCGTGGTTGAATTGAGATGGACCGATGGTTGGTTTCGGTTTTGCATTTCTGGTTTGGAAAAGTATGAAAGGATAAATTGGTTCAGCATAGATAAACCTTTTGAAAGACTTTTGAATATTGTTTTAAATGAACAGTTTCCTCTTTCAGAAAAAGATTTCATATTTCTCTTTTATTGTAAACCATTGTTTTTTAAAAGAGGCATATGACGGTTATCAATCACTGGTACGGCTTATCTTCATGTATCCTATTACAGTAATTCCCAAAAATCCTCTACTGAGAACCCTTTCGAGGATGATGTTCTCACTCCCCCACATTTTTCCCCTTTCAGGATAAGGACGCAGAAGTCACGAAGAGTTTATTTAGTTATTGTTGAAATGCTCTACTATGCCTTAGATTATTATTTATTATACCCTCGCCTTCATCTTGATATATTCTGTAAGAGGGATAGGAATGGTATTGGATAATGCTTGTAATATTATATATATTTATGTATATATATGGATGTACTCTTTATGAGTTTTTGTAAGTTGTATGGTATCTATGGATGTACGTTATTGAACGAAAGTAATTTTGAGATGCGGTATTGCGGTTTAAAGTTTTAAACAGGCTCATATTTTAGTATTAAATAGTATAAGTGTCGTCGTAATGTCCGAGCTATCAGAGTCGCGCAGCTAGAAGCGTGAGCTTGGGTAGTTAGGGTGTTACATCTAGTATTTTGGTTACTTTTACAGAATAACGTGACCTTTCAGAATACTGCTGGACTACCATCCAACACAACAATGCAGCCAGCAGCATCAGGGATTGTACCATTAGCTGCACCACTCTTCCATCAAGTAGCTGCAGCAACACCACTTGCACCTTCAGTCCAAACTCCATTCAGGTCTCCAGCCTAGTTGCCAAGAATGGACCAACCCAAAAATCGAGCTGTTGTCTCTAAATTTAGACCCAAGCAAACAATTGTCAGGCCTCCAACAAGTACAAATCCAACACCTGCTGGACCACCAAATTCATCACAAACTCAAAGCACCAAAACCGGTGGGACACCATCAAAAGAGTCATTGAAAGCAGCTAGCAGTGGTACTACAAGAATTTTCAAGTTGATCCCGACTCCTGGATCCAAGCATTAGAAGAACTGAAGACAACTGCATAAATTCTATTTTTTGTCCTAGTTATTACCATCAATTGAACAATGTTTTCTTGCTATCATAGTCTGGCAAAATTGTTTACATGCCAAGTAGCGTTTTGTTATTTTGTGGCAAATTTATGCTGTTATTTTGTTATTTTGTGGCAAATTTATGCTTTTATCTTAGATATATTAACGTGTAATGTTTGGTTATAATCTATGCAAAATTACTACCTTATATAATACTTGACTTGCAATATTATTTAGTTGTTCTCATCTCAAAGAAATCTAATTACACATCCAACAGTGACAATTGTCATTACAACATCACAGGTACATCAATCATCTTCATGCCTTTAAGAAATATGTAGCAAGAATAACAACAACTACACTAATCATAGTAATATGCCACAAATTCATGAATTTTTCCTTTTCCATAGATAACAGCTTCCTCTCCAAATCCTCCAGTTTTTTTCCACCTCTTGCCTTCGAAAAAGCTGTTCTTCAACTTCTATTCCCTTAGCATCATCCACAGCACCAAATGCTTCACACTCTATGGCTCTGATTTTTTTCATGAGTTTATCAAGCCAGACAAAGAACTGGCAGTGGCATTCTTTAACCTGGAACAAATTTTCAGAAAATCACCCAATTAGACACATTACAGTCTCATCCAACCATTGCCAAATTAGTAAATTACCTTGAAGAATGGACACCCAAAAAACATTCTGTTAGGTTTAGTTGCTGTTCTTGACTTCTACAGAATGGCATATACGCCGCAGAAGCACTTTGGCGCAATCCCATCTCTCTTGTATCCTCCTGGCACGACGAATGAAGAACTCCCTCCAGGTCTTGTGCATGAAGAACCTCTTTCACTCATCATGGACGATCACACTATCAATGGGCATTGCTTCATCGATGCATTTCGATCAAATAGGGCTCATTCCAGCATACGGCGTCAATTTGTATATTTCGTGCTCCAGATACTAGAAAATAATATCTGACGGGGTAAAACCATCTCTATCAAGATGACAGATCCTTTATTTTTATTCTGTATTTGCAATAAGATCAATTAGAATAAGTCACAAACTCATATTCTGAAAATAAAGAAAGAACGAAATTCCACGGTCAAACTACCAAATTCAAAATGAACTGGCCTAGAAATAAAAAACCAAAATGGGTAAATTTACCCCTTTTATTTAAAAAAATATATAAATAAAAAAGATAGTTAGTCGGTTCTTATGAATCTCATTCATAGAAATTTCGTCCAGTAAAATGGACGAATTATAAATTTCTAAAATAATAGATAGAAATATAGCAAATAAAGCCATTGCAACACCCACTAAAGGAGTAGTTCCCCACTCCGGAGCTACTTTATCATATTCTGAAAGTCCCTACAGTAGTTCGTCTTGGACCAGATCTAGAACTACTCTCAACGGTTTATGTAGCCATAAATCCTATTTTTTATTCATTGAAATCTGTTGACTTTGTATACCATTTCACTGTTAATATAGGATTTTATCCTATAGATTCATTGTGGTCTTGAAATTTGAGAAAAATGAAAACAGCAACCCTAGTTGCTATCTCTATATATGGTTTACTTGTAAGTTTTACTGGGTATGCTTTATATACTGCTTTTGGACAACCCTCTCAACAACTAAGAGATCCATTCGATGAACACGGAGACTAGTTGAAGTAATGAGCTCCCAATATACCAATATTGGGGCTCATTACTTCAATCGAGATAATGAAAAATCATTTCATCTTTTTAGTTGGAACTTTAGGGGGTTCTCTAAAAAAGATAGCAAAAAAAATTATTCCTAAAGTCGAGACTAAGAGGAATGTATAAACCAATGCTTCCATAGATTTCATCCTGGTTTACAATTATAGCTTTCATACCTGTTTATTAGATTAGATTAAAAAAATACAATCATTCAAATCAAGATTAATCAAATTCCCTATGATTTAATTTAAATCACCCCAAACAAAAGTATAGTAAAAAAGAAACAACAACAAAAAATAACGTTCTATCCGAATCAGACTATTTGCCTTCTTGTAGTCGGATCGCCCAGTTTTTGGAATGTTCCAAATTCTACTTGAGCATCCAAATCGGGGTCGATGCCAGCAAAAATATCTCAGAACAAAGTTCTAGCACCATTCCAAATGTGCCCGAAAAAGAAGAGAAGAACAAACGAAGCATGTCCAAAAGTAAACCAACCCCTTGGACTGCTACGAAAAACACCATCTAATTTCAAAGTGGCACGATCTAATTCAAAAATTTCACCCAATTGAGCACGTCTAGCATATTTTTTAACTGTAGCGGGATCACTATAACTGACTCCGTTGAGTTCGCCACAT
The DNA here is from genome assembly GCF_003086295.3 of Arachis hypogaea. NCBI lineage: Eukaryota > Viridiplantae > Streptophyta > Magnoliopsida > Fabales > Fabaceae > Arachis > Arachis hypogaea. The sequence goes on along the minus strand of NC_092036.1, from coordinate 6,399,055 downwards.
AGAACTCAACAGTTACACCTACTTGTTCAACACTATACTTCGATTCTGCTCTTCGAAATGGAACACCAGCTCTAACAATTCTGTCTTCGTCTATCAAAACAACTGGAAATGTCTAAAAAAAAAAGTAGGCATACGCCTTACAAAAAGTTCACGCCCCTCTTTATCTCTAAAGATAGGATGTCCTAACCAACCGACGGCTATTCCATCTCCATTATCCATTGAGCCCGCTCTAAATAAGCCCCCTTTTGCCGGATTATTGTCGATGTAATCATAAAAAGCTAATTTTTCGGGAATTTTAGACCAAGCTTCTGATAAACTTTGATTTTCGGCTACCCCAGCACTAACTCGTCGATATATTTCTTGTTGGAAGTATCCCTGATCCCATTGATAACGAGTGGGGCCAGATAATTCAATCGAAGTTGTTGCTGAACCATACCACATAGTTCCAACAATAACAAAAGCTGCAAAAAATACAACAGCGATACTACTGGAAAGGACGGTTTCAATATTTTCCATACGCAATCCTTTGTATAGACGTTGGGGTGGACGTACACTAAGATAGAAAAGGCCTGCCAATATGCCCAATGTCCCTACTGCAATATGATGAGAGGCTATTTCCCCCGGAACAAAAGGATCAGAACCTTCAACACCCCATGCGGAATTTACGGATTGAACCCTTCCAATTAGGCCATAAGGATCGGACACCCATATCCCAGGACCATACAATCCTGTTACATGAAATGCGCCAAAACCAAAACAAGCCACCCCTGCAAGAAATAAATGAATTTCAAAGATTTTTGAAAAATCCAGAGAGGGTTTGCCTGTACGTTCATCACAAAAGATTTCTAGATCCCAATAGACCTAATGCCAGATAGCCGCCAAAAAGCACAAGCCCGAAAATATAATATGTGCTCTAGCCACACCTTCATAACTCCAAATACCTGGATTCTCTCTTTCTTCTTATCTAATATTTTCCTTCCTTTCCTTACTCAATTCTAAATGAACTCTGAATCCAAAGCTTATGCCACAGCGCAATGCCCGACCTTATATAATTAAGTAAAGAAGGAATCTACTTTCTAGAGCCGAAAAAAAAGGCTCAGAACAACCTATTCAATGCAAAGAGCGGCTATGCCGATATTAAAGCAGAATGCCATTCAAGCAAGAATGAAGGACCAAATTGTCCACTAACATTTTGTTTCCATCCACATCAGCAACCAAAACGGACACATCACTCTCCACCCCTCCAGGTCAGCAATCTCTGTTACTATTTTGAGCCCCAATTCAACGGAGGAGCATAATTGCCACGTGTTTAATATGGTGAAGCATCGAAATGTATTTTTCAATCCTAAAGGACGAAAATGTCTGTATTTTTTAAAAAGTGAGAGACCTATTTATCTTTTACTCTAATTATTTATTGTTAAAATAATATTCTAAATATTAACTTTTTTCTACATCAATAATGGCCGTCAACGACACTAAATTTTAATTTGTTGTAATGATATAAAAAGTTAACATCTCAAATTGGTCCCCAATAAATTTTTAGTCACAAAATGTTAATTTTTTCTTAATTAACAATCAATGTCATCTAGACTCATGCCTTTAAGGCAAATAAGGATGTGTTTATTATCACAAGGATATGAATGGAGAAAATAATCCAAGATAAATAAGATATAATATATATATATATATATATATATATATATATATATATATATATATATATATGCAAATTAAGTTAGACATAATGATCCACTATGGTAATATGCTAATATAATAATAATAATAATAATAATAATAATAATAATAATAATAATAATAATATCCCAAGTTATTAGTTGTTAATTAAAAAATTAAATATTATTTAGAAAATATTTTTTTCAATTTCTAAAAGAACTTGAAAGCATATAATTTTATTTATAATATTTTAAAAATTTTCATTAAATATTAGAAAGTAAGTTATATCTTGGGTATTTTTTTTTGTGAATAAAAAATATAAGTAAAAATCATTTTTATATTTAGCAAATTGTTCGTGTATTTGATCTAAATTTTGTAAAAATATTTGAATAATTATTTAAAAGATACATATCAAAAATTCAAAGAAAAATCAATTTTTAGACGTTTTTTTTCATTTTTAAATAAGTTTTCAATTATTTACAAAAGAAAAAAAAGGAAAGAAAATCACTTGACCCGAATAATCAAATTTTAAGAATAAAAATATTTTACTTTTTAATAATAACAAAAAAATCATATCAAAATCTAATTATTTTAATATCTTATTATTTTTATCATAATTTTAAATATTTTAATGATTTACTTATCATTTTTATCTTTTAATTTTTTTTTGACAACTATATAAACATATAATATTCTTTCTATCCCCTGCATGCATAAAGACAAAACACACCAAGTTAATTAGTTAAGTTTCTTCTAAAATCAGAGACATTCACCCATTCATGTAATATAAGCTTAAACCCACTCAAATGTCAGAACTAATTCAAACTAAAAAATACAAGAGAGAAGTCAATCAAGTTTTTTTTTCTCTTTAAATCTAAATTAAAAAACACTATCTTTAAAGTAAAACTTTGCTCAGACACAACAAAAATAAGGGGTAAAGCTTTAATAATTCAATATATATATATATATATATATATATATATATATAAAATAAAAATTTACTCATTGAGAAGTGAAAATTAGCTCACACTTATAAGAGTTATTAGTAGATTTTATTTTTAAACAATGTGGAATTTTATATTCCGCTTCACGCTGTGCATGAAACTTGACGATAACTTAAATTTACGTTGGTTTTGATATCATAATAAAAATTAAGGATCTAATTAACAACTTACAATCAGTCCAATTTTAACAACTATAATTAATATTTATTTTTCATTAAAAATAATTTGTTTAATAATCAACATTAATAACAAATTTTAAAAAAAACTTCTATTACAGCTCCACATTCACGTCACTTCTTTGGCTTTAAGGAGTATCCGATCTGAGTCCCGCAATCGCACTCCCACCCCTTTTCATGTGCTGTTGCCATCGTTGTGTTTGTGTTGTCACTGTACCGCTGCGCGGACCGATCATACGCACATCGCCAGTCCCTTATTCCATTTCTAATCTAACTCGTTCTGTTAACAAAAACCTCATCATTAACCCCACAATCGCATCCCAACTCCACCCTAGTTGTTGTTCTTGTCGTGCATGCGCTGTCGTCGTGCCCCCGAACAGCCCGCCCAAACGCATAGCAACGTAATCAGGGGATTGAGAGTGTTGAGTCAATGGAACCATCAATTTGTGAAGAAAGATTGTATAACACTTCCTATGATGTGAGTGATCACTCTAATTGCACTGAAGTAAATGTCCTGGGTTCGAGTGATGATGATACTCAACGTATAGTCAAAGTTAGTGGTGGTTTAGTAGTATAATTAGTGTGGATATTTTTTATACTAGTTTGATGGTACAACTTTGATATATGATGTGTTTTTTTTGGATTTTTTGTTATGCAAGTTGCATATTTCTTTGCAATTTGGTTAAAAAAATTTTTGGAGGTATTAACAAGGATACTCTTGTTTATTATTTGATCTCCCGTAGTAACTTTTTGCATGTTTCTTGTTTATTATTTGTATGTAAATTATTGAACTTTTCTTTGCTTATACATTTGTGTTTTCAATGAATAAGTGGATGTTGGAAGAGATTTTTCGGGTGTTGAATAGTGGATGCTTATATATTTATGTGATAACATTTTTTGTTTGATTCGCTGGTTGTATTAGGGTGTTTCCCATTGTAGGTGGAAGAAGCTGTAGACATTATTGAGGTGGAAATGATGATACGTAGTTGGGTTATAAGGTGTGAATTGTAGTTTATTGTTGCCATAATACTAACGAGTTATTGGAGTCCAATTTTTAAGTGTTGTGTGTCGCACTGAATGTTATTTTTTCTGAATGGATTTACAATTGCCGGATCACACTAGCATTCACCTAGAGGAAATCTCCTACGTAGGATTGCAATTTGATTCGTTGCAGTGAGCACAGGAATTCTATTCGAATTATGCAAAAAAAATTGGGTTCGTCACTAAGATTAGGAATACCAATTTTGACAAGACAAGAAAGGAATTAAGGATACCCATTAACCAATCGATACATTACAATTGGAAGTCTTGAGTGAAGGCAACATCTCGGGTAAAGAAAATAATAACCACGAGTTGCAGAGCAAGGATGTACGTGATATTAGATAGGCAGAAGGATGATTGGATGGTGTTAAACTTAGAATTAAAGCATACCCACCCGTGTTCTGCTAAGAAATCGGTCCATTACCATGAGTATAGAGAATTGACTATGCATGTCAAGTGTGTGATTAAGGACAACGATGAGCCTGGCATACAGCCCAACAAGACCTACCTCGCACTGACGAACAAGGTTGGTGGGTTATCGAACTTGAGTTACTCAGAAAAGGACGTGAGGAATTACATTACAAGCAATCTCCGCTGTGTTGATAATAATGCGTATGTTAAAGAAATGTTGAGCTATTTCTTGCGAATGAAAGAGATCAACCCAAATTTCTTTTATGCAGTAGATGTTGACAAAGCTAACAAGTTTAGGAGTGCACTCTGGGTAGATGCAAGGTGCAGGGCGTCATACGAATATTATGGAGATGTGGTGTTGTTTGATACAACATACAGTAGAAACAAGTATGTGTGTGTTTGTGTCTCTAGTGAAAACTTTTATATTTTGAAATTATCACGAGTTTTTACTTGTGGCTGTTTTTCTGTAGGCATGAACTAGCATTTGCATCTTTTGTTAGTGTCAACCATTACGGGAAATCCACTTTGCTTGGCTGTGCTTTGCTTGGGAATGAGAAAATCCATAACTTTGAGTGGGTCTTCATGCAATAGGTTAAATGCATGAGAACTGCCCCACAGGGTGTCATCACGGACCAGTGCAAGGTCATGTTTGGTCCTATTAAAAATGTCCTTCTAAATACTTGCCACCATCAGTGCATATCGCACATATTGAATAAGATACCGGCTAAACTCGGAGGATACGCTCGGTACAGAGAAATACATGCTAAAATGACTGGCATTGTATGGAATGCTCAGTCTGTGGACTCTTTTGAGAAGGATTAGGCTGGATTCATTGAAGAGTTCAATCTAGAGCATAATAGATGGCTATCAGGTTCATTACCAATAACCTATATCAAGTTTTAGTTTTTGTGTTATATTTTGTCATGTGCCTGTATGTTCTTTTTTGGGAGTAGATTCTTTGTAAAGCTTTTTCTTATTATATTGAAATTTTTTTCATCATATGGATTATAATGCATTTAGATGTTTTATTGGATTTCTCTTTTTCAAGTTTGATGGGTGTTTCTTTTCCTAAGTCAATAGGTGTTTGTGGTGATGCAGTTAAGTGTTCATGATCATGCTTTTCACAATTTTGTTTTTGTAGACCTTTATGAGGATCGATGAATGTGGGTTCAAATCTTTTTCCAAGGTGAATTTTGGACTGATATGAGGAGTACTCAAAGGAGTGAAAGTATGCACGCTTTTTATGGGAGGTTTTTACATTGCAAGAGTGGATTGGTTTAGTTTGTGCATGAGTATGACAATGTGCTTGGGAACAAAGAGCAAATGCTACATACTCTAAAGGAGTTATCCCCTATTCATCTAGCTCTACAATTAAAAGATAATTTCAACAGGAATACACAAGCTTTATGTTTAGGAAAGTCCAATAGGAATTTAGGAAAAAAGGTGATTGTTTAATCCGTGGTATGACACAAGAGGGTGATTCGTCCTGTGTGAATGTGGACGAGCAATACCTACTTTATAGGGAGTCTAGGTACTGAACTAACGGTGTTGATTTTGACTATTTGACATGCAAGGTTCGGTGTGAGTGTAACATGTTTGAATCAAGAAGTATACTATGTTGTCATTGTCTTACTGTATTTTCATATTACAGAGTAGACAAAGTACCATCTTGCTATGTTCTCCCTCGTTAGAGCTAGAATGTACAGCGGAAGTACACTTATATCAAGAGCAGCCATGACATGAATCGATCGAATGAAAGCCATAACTTATTCAGAGGATTGTGTTCACTCTTCTTTAATGTTACCTAGCATGGCCATACAGTATGAGTGCATGGTTGGTCCAGACGGCATTCGAGGTCCATCAAAGGTGGCAATGAGGGGTTAGTAGAGATCGAAGAGGCTTGGTGCTGAATTGGACAGCTCGATTAAGAAATCTATACCAAGAAGGAAGAAAAATACACATTCGATATGTGTTTAGCAATTTTGGACCCTTTGTTGATATGGCTTCATGGATACCGTTAACTTATTTACTTTGTGCATGGTGATTTTTTTCAGGAAAATGATGTAGCAGTCACTCGAAATGTAGCGGTCGATTATGGCGTTAGAACAAATGAATCACAAGAACATGGTGGGTTCATATATTTTTTAAACTCGTTTGAAAATAGTTAAAAGAATTTTGATTAGGGATTTGTAAGAAGTCATTTTTTTGTTTTTGGATTTTTTCCCCTTATTTTTAACACAATCTTGTGGTATATGGTTTAATAAATCATTTTTAATTAAGGATATACCGTTATTTTTTAGTACGTTCCACTGATATGATTATACTATTATAAGTTTTTAGGTTTTAAACTTGAAACTAAATTAGTATGAGTTATATGATTTCTAATGTGGAGGAAACAACATAGGAGGTTCTCTAACTAAGGTTGCGTTTCAAATTTGTAAAGTTATGTTTCCAATTTATTTTGACTAAGACTTATGAAAAGAAATTCTACAAGAGTCTCTTAGAAACTCCCACAATCTCGATACGAAACTTCAACTTTAGGAAACGGAAGACACATCCATTGGGAGACAGCTCCATTAGCAGACACGACTGGAAAATATACCTCCATTAGAAGACACATCCATAGATAAACACATTCACAAAAGACACGACCTTAAAAGACACCTCCAGTAAAAGACACATCCACGAAAGACACATCCAAGAAAGACACCTCTAAAAAGACACGGTTGTTAGAAGACACGACAACAAATGACACATTAACAAAAGACACCTCTATTGGAAGACATATCCACATAAAACACAACCAAGGAGGTCATAAACAGAAGACACATCCATAAAAGACATATCCAAACATTAACTAGTTAAAACAACCCAAGTGTTTAGCTTTTGCAATAAGACACATTAATGTCCTAATAGAGGATTCATATCCATAATAGATGCAGCATCTATGAATTAATCAACAAAATTCAACAAAGGTCTCAATAGAAATACTCACTAACAAGAATATACGAATCTAAAAGAAACAGGCAACATGTATAATACAAGGAAAATATCAAGATTGAACAAAATGTAGCTAAGCATGGGAGGGTATCATTAAACTTGTTAAATAAGAATGTTCTATGGAACTTTCTTCTTCTCATGTTTATCTCCTTGCTAGGTCTTTTTCTTCAGTAAACCGTCAGCCCACCAAAGCATGCTTTTTGTGCTTAATGCTGTGAACGGTGTCCTAAATCGTTACGTTTGTTTTTTGGATGGTTGCAGCGCACAACAGATTAAGGATGGCTATCGAGGGCCTTTAATGCTTGGTCAATGGCTGAATTATTAAGATCCAGAATGATAATAAGCATTATTTCCTTCCTGTATTCCTTCATGGTGTCCTGCATGTAAAAATCAATATTGTACGACGGCATTATTTACAGACAATCATGTGTGTTTACAGAATTAATTATTCAACGATAGGATTCGAAAGTTCACATAATCCCATTCATTTAGTTTACCACCTTCGGTCCAGTACTCCATGAATTTTATGCTGTAGACGACACAATCAGCGTATTATATTATACAACAAATAGACTTACCCAGCGTCTCTTTGCAGCTACTGCCTTGTCAAAATACTTGGTGTCGACACCAAAATGTTCACCCAAACCCATATACACGGGAGTTGGCCCATCCTTAAAGACCTTCAGATTTTTCGAGAGCATGACCATTTCCTATGCAAACAAGACTTGTGAGTGTTGCTAACATGTATTGCAAATATAACATTGCCATAAAAGTTTCAATACCAATATCCCCGAACACACGCAGTAAAAGTGACGTGTGAATCTTTTTTACACTGAGTCATTGAATGTGAAACACATCCATTGCACGACCTGTATTACCAGGTTCTCAAATATAAATTTGGCAAAATATGTGATTAAAAGAAACTGAAGTGTGAATTTGGATTACATATGTTGTTATTGAGCCAGCGACGAGGTTTTAACGTGCACAAGTCCTTCCTTACCAAGAGATCTACCGTCATACGGTGTCAATGTCTGTTAGTTACCGAGAGACATGTCTACAACCTATCCTCGAATCCGTTGCTCATCATGCTCAGTGAGTTGTTGCCCTCGAAGTAACGGATGAATAGTGCGATAAAGGGACGGTGTGGGTGTTTCTGTCAGTTGGGTCATTCCAAGTGAGAATCACGAGCGTTATAGATTCAGTGTTTGGAAAAAAGAAACTTCTGGAATAACGGTTTTGATGGGATCCATGCTAATGGGCTTTGAGCCGTAAAGCTGTTCAATATATGCCCATATCCTTTCACACACTGGATCGTTGAGACAAGATGTTATGATTACTGTTTCAAAAGTAACTACTGTTAGAGGGGGTAATTTTTAGGCATTTAAAGAAACCGAGACCAAATTACATTCATAATAGCCACATAAAGGTTTCTAGCGTTCACTTGCCATTCGAATTCACGAGAATAGTCATCAAATCCTGAATATTGCACCAATACTATTGACAGAGTCTTGGGTTCGGGAACTTCGAGGTCGGTTGATTTCTCTGGTGTTTTTTTCCCGGGTGATCTTGCCCTTGTCCCCCCGTCATGTGATGTTGAGGTGTTCTTGATCGATCAATTTTTTTGCGCAGTCTCTTGGCAATGGGCTCATCATTGTCGTCATCCTCATTGGATGTAGCTAAACGTGCATGTGTGCGCATTGAGTCGTTGCTATCTCCCCCTGTTATCAGATCCCTAAATTCGAAACACCCAACTAATCATACAAATGCACCTCAAGTTGCTTTTAAAGTAAACAACCAATGAAAGATACATTAATACAACATGTCATCAAGCAATTTAAAAATATGGCATCACCAACTTAATTTAAAGATAAATTGTACTGTACTCACTATTTTAAATTAAAAATATGCAACTTAAGAATTTGTTCAAATGGTCAGTAGTACTCACTTTTGTGAACCGTAAAGGTCTTTCTGTGCAGTGTGAGCCTTCTTTTTTGGTTGTTGGGTTTGCTGTGAGCTTACTTGCGCAGCTTTTACGACCCCCCCATTGTTCTTGCCAATGTCGACGCATTCCTATTCGGAAAAAGAAGTTAGTCGGGAGGCACACACAATAGATGACATATCCAAGACTGACACATCCATATACGGTAGAAACAGAAGACACTACTATTATGGATAAATCCAAAGTGAAAGGCACATGAAATTAAATTTAAGAAACAAAGATAGCTTCATTAAAAAGATTCCATAGACACATCAACTAAAACAAGCAATGTACATAATGGAAAAAAGTGTCATGTGTTATAGGAATCTTTAGGCTCGTTTTAGTGAGTACCTCAGATTGAAAATTTGATGCCATATCATTGAGTAGTCCATGCAGAAAGCCATGACTCTGGTTCTTGACATTGCTCCTGTTCACCATGCTTTAGTCTCTGGAAGTACAATATCTGGAGAGAACACAAACACAAGTTGTGTTGGGATGCAAATGTTGAGACCAACTAAATTGCATATTATATTAAGAAATTACCAACAAAGCAAACATGCAACCCTCACAGAACTTGTTGATATTTCTCGATTGCCTGTTCTAACCACTTGAAAATATGAAACGGCCAACAAAATCCTCCTGGATCAGAAACATCTAGAATTGCATGGATGTTCCATGACAAGATGACATGTTACACTGTCGGGTACAAGAACATCTTCAAGACAAGTAGGATGAAATGCCGCATGAACTCCACCCTATAGGCTACGGTCCCATAGAACAGTTATTGATGAAATCTCGTAGTTGTATGGTTTTCATCCTATGGAATTATTTGTTAATGGCTACATGAGCAGCATTCTTGTCGTCAAAAGATGGAAGTCGTCGACTACAATATGGAGGTTTATCAACTAGTTTAAAATCAGCTGTACAATAGGGATAAAAGAGGAAAAAACATGGAAACCGAACGTATTGGCAGATGGAATGTTGCTGAATACCGAAAGCTATACTCACCACCGGCAGGGATTCTGAAAGACGTTGAAACAGCTCGGCGTTAATGCGGATATGTCCAGCATCTCCATCCAGCATGCTTATTTCAAGTTTGTAGGACCATGCTAATGAAACCATGATGCTTTGTTTCATAGGCCACTTTGGGATTAGCTTTAGGTACCCGAATACCATTGATTCTATCTTTGCTAGCTTTGCTTCGGCCTTATTTCTTTCCAGATCTTTCAACATATCAACGATGAAACAGGGTGAGCACCTTGTCTCCAATATATTCTGTCAACATAGGAAGCGACCGGAAGAAGGAAATAGAGTAACAAATTAAAAGACAAGCACATAACAGTGAATGATGGAGTACCGATTTTCCCATCTTGCAAGGTGACTTTCAGCAACACACCAATAGTTAAGGACTTCCGATGTTGCTTGGGAAAAACAAATTTAACTGAAAAGTGCAATCCGATGCAAGCATCCAATAAACTAAATTAAACACACATTTCAGCTCAAACAACAACATCCCATATCAAGTTTGGAGACAACACCTTAATCTTTAATCAAATTTCAACTAAACGTACAGTGAAAGGAGAAAAAAAATCAACAAGGAACAGTATATCAGTACCAAGAGCAACGTCAAACATTTTTAGATAGTTTACTCCATTGAACTTATGAATCACTAAATTATTAACCAAGATTTAACTTTTCGTTTTTTTTTTTCAAAACTTCCAAAACACTGAGAAAGCATCAACCAAATTAAGTGTACAAGGGTAACAAGACATTAAGTCACTCAATATCAACTTCTGTTAATCAAATGAAAATCAATGAACACTGAACGAAACCAAATAAACTCAGTTAGTTTCAACTATACAAATAATCTAAACTATGGAAGATTGCAGGAAAATCAACTTTAATTAGAAGACACATCTATTATAGACACATAAAAAAATCACTCAGTTAATTGGACTACAACTACAACTTTTATCCAGAACTCTAAAAAATCACTCTTATTTATAGGGATAACAACTACCTATTTTTCTTCCAAAACGGCACAACATTTACTTCGTAGACTATCTAAATGCTTCAAGTTTAAGTTGACCACATTCAACCCCAATTTTAATCCGGAAAGAAAAAACAAACAAACTTATAACCCTGTTTTTATCCCACAGTTGCGAATTCTCTAAATAAAAAAATTAATAACGCATACAAGAACTCTTCAGCAAAGCACAATGAACCGATAATCATAGAAGATTCAGTTCAATTCATATAATTTAACTTCTAACATTACATAAAAATAACATCCACAAATTCAAAAATGCATCTTATATGAATACCTAATCCTAGTATATGAACCCTAAACAGATCAGCCACATCCTCTGAGTACTGAAACCATGAATTACTACTAACCTATTAAAGTAGTGATGCCGACAGAGGAGGAAGAGTTTGCGCGACGTATCTTGGAGCCAGTGCTGGTTGCGACACTGACTGGGGCTGGTCAGGTAGAAGAGATGAGGTGGGATGGTGATGCTTCCGTGGGACATAGAGAAGTCCGAAGTGGCATGCGTGGAGGCAGAGCACGCGGAGGCTCCGTCGGCTAGTCAAGCGGAGAAGGGACGCATCTTCAACGGAGCTGCGACGGTGATATGTAGCAGTAGTGGCTACGCTGCATTGATCTCTCGAAGACTTGCAATTGCTCGTCGAAGGAAGCACCGGCAGCGCTGACTAGGGTTGACGCCGGCGATGAAAATGGGCACGAAGAAGAAGGTTGGATGGGGCTGCCGTCGGGTTCTGGAATGGGTGTTACTAAACAATTAAAATTAGGACTAGTTAGGTTTACTATAGGTAATTGAGGTGAATTAGGTTTACTATGGGTAATTGGGGATGTAGCTTTTCTAATGAAATGGGCTTAAGAGTCCAACCCAATCAGAGGTGATAGGAGTTGACTGGACTGTTAGTTATCTGGCGGAATTGTTAATATAATGATATGTATTCTTGTAACAAATTAATGATTAATAAAGACCATTAAATAGAAATCAAATTTTTGACAGAATAGTCTTTAACTTCTTAAATTGGGAGATATCGTGAATAAAAAAAAAAAACAGTTAATAACATCTATATAATACTAAGATTTTACATTTGAATATATCTTTTAGACAAATAAATAAATCATATTTCTCATTATAAAAAATTTAAGTAATTATATATATTAATTCTATAACTATCAAAGATTTTATTAGTTTGACAAACATCGAGTAAACTATCCAGCAATACTAAATGCATATACCGAATTAATTTATTTATGATTAGAATTATATATATATTAACACTCAAAACTTTTAATCTTTTATTCTCAAAATTGATTTTTTATTATTCTTTACTGATATGTACTCTCCTGTGCTGGTGGTACGCCGAGTGGTTGGTATAGGTTCGGTAGCAATAACTGTCCTCACCTTCAAACCAAACCAAACACAAAAAGGTGATTGAGATGCTCTTAGAATCATAAAAATATACATAAAAAATATGCATAAAACTTATGTATATAATATTCTTTAGTTTCTATTTAGAGGTGTAATTAGGTTGGATTGGTTTGAATTTAAACCAAAAAAAAATACTAGAATTAATTAAAGTGTAATAATTAGGTCGGCTTAAATCGAGTTAAATTTTATTTTTAGCTAACTTATATTCGAATCGATCCGATCATTTAACCAAAATAGAGTTTGATCAGTTTGGATAATCAAATACTCAATTGAAATAATAAAATAAATAAATAAATAATTATAGAAATAATGATAAAAAAAATGAAGAAATATTTAATAAAAATTACAAATTATTACTACATATTAACACTGCTCTAGTATGACATATCAATATTATAACATTTTATTATTGTTTTTGTAAGACATCTTATTAATTATTTATTTTTTTTAATTTGACGATAGAACTAAATTAAAGTTAAATAAATTTTTTAGATTTAAATGAGATATTTTAAATTTTAAAAATTAACTAATTTAATATTTTTCCCTAATTAATAAGCATATAGAAACAAACAAAGCATAATGATTTTAGTGGGGTTTAGCTTTCACTTTCGAATCTGACTAATGTGTCTAAACACAAAGGGCCACCCATGGCCACGTACACAACTTACACACAAACATATAAATCCTAATTAAAATATATTACAATCAAAAAGAGAAATAATTCTTAAACTCACATTTTATAATGTGGGGTTATATATATATATTTTATTGATGAGGTATAAATTTCATGTTCTATAATCATTTACACTATATAATATTTAAAAATATAAGTGATTAGCATCGATAACATAGTTTAAATATATAAAAAAAGGTTTATTAGCTAATATGTATTCTTAAAATACATGATAAACTACTGCTAATAAAAAATTTTAAATATTTTTATTTAATAAAACAATATATAATTATCTTATTTAATTTTTATTAATTATCGTTATAATTTTCAAAGACTAACTAATAAACTGAACCCTAATTAAATCATTAATATTTAAAAAACAATAAAAAAATTAATTAAAAGAGTACAAAATTATCTTATTTAATTTTTATTAATTACCATTATAATTAATAACTATTAAATAAAATAAATTTGGACTGATATTTTTATTTTTTTAACATTTTCGATAATCATCAACATCGTATCCCATTAAATTATCTCAGTAAGTAAACACTATTAGTATTGAATAATCCTTGTGCATGTACTTAATTAATTATTTTTTCTTTGGCTAGCAAGCACACATCTTTTTACGACTTACACCGGTGCATACTATGTACCTACCTAAGTGTAATTTAATCTATTTAATCACTTGTCGACTAAATAATTAAAGAACTAATAGGGCTTGTTAAATATGGTTAATTCATGATTAGATTCTCCTTTTGGTTTGTGTAAGGTATTTAATGCCCTGCCGACTTGTACGGATGAGTGCGGTGATTGCAAATTTTGAGTGGGTCACTTTGTAGTTTCTGTACTTTTTATTTCAATCACAATCATGCATGTCAAATATTTTATTCAATAAATTTATTAAAGGTGTTTGTTGAGATTTTTTTTTATATAGAAAAAATATTGGTATTTTCGTTAGAAATGAAATTATTTAGGTAATTACAGGTGGGTGAATTTTGTGAAGTCAATATCTAGAGGGTGTGTTATAATATGTGTGGAGGTATGTTGAATACGTGATAATATTTTAGCCAATTCGTAGAACGTGTTGCAACAGGTAAAAAATGTGTTGAATATTTCCACAATACTGTAATACACTTTAAATATTAATATTCAATTAAAATACCATCACTTTTATATTAAAAATAATTTTTGACTTGCTGAAAATATTATAAATATTTTTTAATGAAAATATAAATTTAACATACAATAAATATTATGATGCCTAAAACATTGTGTCCTCTAACTTACTAAAAAAAGATAAATAGATAATATTTAATAAATTTTAAATATTTTATTTTTATTTTATATATTTTATTTTTTACTTATAAAAATAAGTTAGACACCACAATAAAAAATACCATAAAATTCACTTTAATATATAATTTTTAAATTTTTTTATGGATTAAATATGTTATCGTAAGAACTATTTTTTTATTTTTTAATCAAATCTTTTAAAAGACCTTTTACAATTTTTAATAAAAAGACTATATTAACAAAGATAATTACATTAATAAAATAAATCAAAACGTCAAGTGTTTGTCCACCTTATTTTCATGTTAATCGTAGTATATAATGTGAAAATATCCAACACGCTTTAGCAACAAAATTTATGAAACTCACCTACTAAATCGTAGTAGACAAATCGGTTTTAATGAAAGCCTAAAACCTAACTAAAGGCCACGATTTAGTATGAATTTATTAGTCCAAAAATCCAAAAACCGAATTAGCTTGGAGGCGAACCATCATTACCTTCACACTTTCCACAATTATATATACAAAGGACCAAGGCTAATACGAAACAAATCCCACGATTTAGCTGGAAAGATATATAGGTTTATTATGTTCTCTTAATTTTATTAAATTTTTAATTAAATTATTATATATATATATATTTCAATTAGATTTTTATATTATTTTTAATTTTATAATTAAATTTTTTTATATTAAAAATATTAAAATTAATTGAATATTTTTCTTAAAATATATGTGGTTAAATATTTAATTAGATTTTTAATTATGACTACATATTTTTTATTTGTAAAAAAATATTCAGTAAATTCTAATATTTTTTATACTAGAAGAAACCTAATTATAAAATTAAAAAAATCATATATATAAAGACAAAAAATATATATAAAGATCTAATTACAAATTTAGTAAAACTATAAAGATTAAAATAATTTAAAATATATATATATATATATATATATAAAGATCTAATTACAAATTTAGTAAAATTATAAAGACCAAAATAATTAAACCATAATAAAAATCATATGAAGGCATGGCAAAGAATTGAAGAAGACAACCACAACCACGAGAGAAAGAGAGCAAGGGTGTCCATGAGAAAATAGAGAAGAAAACAACGTGATGGATTATGCAGATCAATTGGTTAGATGATATTCCGCACGTGATAGAATTCATAAATGAAGAGGTTAGTCAAATATTTTCTTTTTTTCATTTTTTTTTTTTACATTTCATTAGGTTCATAGAACAAATTAGATTATACTATATCTGTTGATAATGATGTTCTAATTTAGGACCGGGAGTTTATGTTAGATTATTAACAGAGTATATATGATTAGTTGTGAATATAACTTAGGTTGAGAGATATAAAGTTGTTATCAATATAAATTGTGTGAATGAAACGTGTGAAATTACTTTAAACATACTAGTGTGAATGAGGTATTATATGTTTGTAACTGATTTATTTCTTTTAGTTTTGTTGCAAGGTTGTATAATTTTATAAAATATTTGATTAAACTTATTGAATATTTTGTAGGTCTACATGTTCTAAATATAAAAATTTTATTTTTTTCTGTCAATGACTCAATTGTATTTCTTATTTGAGAAGGAAACAAAAATATGTCTTTACATGATTACATCATTCTTTACATTCAAATGACTGGATTAACCATGTTGCTATGCTTAATATAACTACATCCTAGTAGTGCATTATGTTAGGAAATTATTTAATTTTTTAATTTATTTGTAGAAAATATATATATTAATTATAAGGAAAATTTTATGTTGCCTATCAATTGTTGTTTAATTTTTGTCTAACTTATCTTTTATGGTAAGTTTTGAATTTTTAAAAATAATTTATTTTTATATTTTTAAATTAAATATTAATTTTTAATTCTTTTAGTAAATAGGCATTATTTTTTAGGTACCATAGCATTCACCTAATTATAATCATAAATTACACTATTTCAAATTAAATTATTTATATAGTAGTGATCTCATTTATTGTTATAAATGCTAAATTAAATAAGTCATAATTACTTTTGATTTGGAATTAAATGAGAATAAAACCAGATATTATCTTTTAAACTTTAGATAATTATCTTTTGGAATTTAGATATTATTTTTATTTGGACTTTAGGGTTTAATGTGTGACATGTGTAACACCCTACCATACAGAGTCTTATGCTTAAGTCATAATTCAGAGATGGCAAGGTATTACGACCTCTAAAATAAAAATTTAGTACGTATAGTAGTAAGAATAATTGATTATAACTAGGAGCCTTTGTAAAAAAAAAGGGGTAAACAAAAATCGCAACTCAAAAGCGCAACACTCCGATCGATAACGTAACGAACAAAGGGTAAACCAACGCGAGATTATATATATATACAAAGGAGTTCAAAAACAGGAATATCAAGACTCAAAATCCGGCTGCGAAGATAACCGGTCCGAGTATACCAATATATACATATGATAAAAATAAGGAAAACCCCAAAGAAAACCCAAAGGGACACAAATACATAAAACCTATTCTCCAAAATTCTCCCATAAGAGGAGTCATCACAGTTTGTATTATTTAATGGAGATAAAAGTATCTAAGCAAAACATATAAACCAAAACATAGCCCCGAGAACAAAGGATCTTCGCAGATCTAGAAGTCTCCAACATACCTCAGCGGGACACCTCACGTCCTGCATCTGAAAACCACAAAATCCGCATGGGTGAGAACCAGCAGTCCCCAGCATGGTAACAGCTTCCACATATATAATACATAATAATGGAGGAAAGCCAAAGGCAATCCTAGAACTTCCTCCAGATAATATCAAAGCTTATAAACAGGTTAAACCATAAAGGGCATCTGACTAAAGATTCTTCAGTCTAACTAATACTTCCCTTTCCAATTCCTTCAGACCTCCCAACCACCAGCAGGAGTATAATGTAGCAAACACAGTTATATCAAGCAAGAAATATACAATTAGGAACAAGTAAGGCATTTAGACAATTAGCAAGTAATATGCAGTCAAATAGGCAATCTCAAACAATTCATATAGTATGCATATGATGAATGCCTGTCCCTAGTGGTTGATGATATCATCTGTCGGTTATAAAGCCAACCCGACAAGTCCTAGCAGTTAACCATTGGACTGTCCCTCTGTCGTGTCTCCCCAACTTAAGTCATGCTCATATAACTTGATCATAATCATGATCCATATCCATCACCCTCACTGGTGAATATTTATCCATCACCATCACTGGTGAATATTTTTTGGGGTGAGCTCGTCCGGGAATTTCACAGTGCCCGGCCACCCTGACGACATAGGGTCAACAGAGCTTCAAGTCTCAACCTGGAGCACGTGGTGGCTAGCCACTGCTTTTTCCCAGGGAAACTCTCATCTCCGGTAATGGAAGTGCAACTTTCACAATTCATTCAACATCATATATATGCGTTTATACATAGCCATAATCATGGCCCCGCCGTAACACGGCAATAATCCAGCCATCCGGCTCACGGTTAAATCCATAACCAGCCACCCGGCTCACGGTTAAATCCATAACCAGCCGTTTTATCAACAATTACAGCCTTTCGGCCTATGGCATAACAAGCACTTCCACCACCATCTTCCGCATCTCACATAATCATGCTTGATCCTCATTGATCATTCATTTTCCCCTTGCTTCACTCGCAAGTTACCACATTCACTAGCCTTTTTTCTCATAGCTAGACATATCATAATGATTTAAGATATAAGTGGTGAGGTCGAAGGCTTAGAAGTATGAAATTTGGCTTTTAAAACTCAAAAATCAACTTTGGGATGAAAACAGGTCCACGCGTACGCGCACTCCACGCGCACGCGTGGATGGCCTCAAAAACTCATCGACGCATAAGCGTCATGCACGCTAACGCGTGGATTGAAAAATAGCCAAACGACGCGCACGCGTCAACCACGCGTACGCGTGGGTACTCTCGTGCCCCAGGCACAAAGCTGGCACAGTTTTCGCACAGCTCTCTGGAAAATGACTGGGCATTGGGTGCAGCACAATCGGTGCGCCCGCGCACATCATGCGCACGCGTGGATGGCATTTTCTGGAAGAACGGCGCGTACGCGCCAAGTGTGCCTACGCGCGGGGGGTTCATTCTGCTAAAAATTTTCTAAGTTAAAAGCTGCAGAATTCACAAATTTAAACCCCAATCTTCCAATTTCATTTCTAAACAGATTTAGCGCAAAACAGAGATCCGTAGTCCAAGTTATGTCCATCAAAGTATGCCCAAAAACTATGTTTTTCATACAAAACCACAAAGTGCCATTTTCAAAACAAGTCATTTTCAACTCTTTTCAAAATCAATCAAACATGCCAATTTCATCCCTTTTCTTTGAAATCAATCAAAATATATCAAATTCAACATCAAGCCTCCTCAACTCACACATTGACACTTTACCACAAGTTATCAAAATCACTATCTCATCATTTTAACCCACTTCACCCAAGTGGCTCAAACTCAAATATATTGACATATCATATACTCTTCCTCATGCCAATTCTCAACAACATCAATTCCACTAAATCATCATTGTACATAATCAATATCATATTCACCATCAACATGGTTCAACCCACAATTCACCCATAACTAATCATCAAGCATATATCACAACATGCATATTTCTCATACATCATACCATCAAGGCATCATTAATCATCATCACATATATGACCACATCATATATATCAATAATTCAACAACATCAACAATTCAATGCCTATCTTAGGGCCTCTAGCCTAAGTATTTCCTACCACATTACATATTAGATACGGGAAACCGAAACCATACCTTAGCCGATTTCCCAAGCTCAACCGGAGCACTTCCAAATCACTTATCCACAAGCTCTCAAGGCCTCAATACCTCCAAGAACAGATTTTTCACCACCAAAACCCTTTTTCAAACTTTTCAAAATCACCAATCAAGCTCCAATATTCACATATACACAACCTAAGCCACAATCATCATACCCATACACAACATCTCAATACCCAAACATCATAGAACAACAAATTATACTAGGGTTGAGAATCTTACCACACCCAAGGTCCAAGGAGACAAGATTAACCTTCTCCTTCAAGAGAGTTGGGTCCTATAACATCAAAGAGTCCAAAATCTCAATATTTTTGCTCATAAAACTCGAAAACAAGGCTGGAATTTCGAAGAGCAAAACGTGGCTTACCTCAAGATTAATTGCATGGGTTTTGTATAGCTCTCCGCGGTGAACGCGTGGCCACAAACGGAGCGGCAATCGGAGCTCTAGATCAAAAGTTATGGTGGTTTGAAGATCAAGTGAGAGAAAGAACTTGAGAGAGTGTTCTTCCCTCCATGGCCTCCATTTTCAGCATGTGAGTGTGTTTAGTGAGGAGAGAGAATGCTGAAAACTAGGGTTTTGGTTTAGTTATGTTGGGCCAAGGGCCCACTTTGGGTCCGGTTGGTCCGGTTTGGCCCGTTCGGTCCAATCTTGGTCCGATTTCTATAAAATTGGTACCGAAATTCTCGTCTCAATCTCCTCTATCATATTTAGCCACAAAAATCACATTTTGGGCTTTCTAGAATAAATTCTCATTTATAGGCTAATTAGCCGTTAATTAACCGGGTTTTACAACATGCTCCAATATAAATAGTGCCTTTAGGATTTCAGTCTCCAATATACCAAAGCCACCTCAGCAATTCTTTTCCCATCAGAGAAGTTGCAATTCAACCGCTTAGGAATACAGAAGGCTTTTGGTTGAGGAAGATCCAAAGAACCATAAGATCCAGACTCTTCGAATCATGATTTATGTTTATGAATTCAAGTATTCTTCCGCATTCAACTATTTTATTTCTTAATGATTTAACATGGATAATCTTTGGATTAAGAAATTCTGAGAAAATTCCAACACATTAGTTTAATTTTTGCTATTAATTTAACATTGAAAAAGTTGTTAAATTATAAAAAAGGAAGTAGAAAGGATTGGGAAGGTGAATACAAGAGAGGGAATGCGGTGCGGTGGTCGCTAGCTACGTGAATCACGAGGGAAATGGTGCTACTGTGGTCATGCAGAGGAGGAAACAGCGCATGCAGAGAGTGCGTTGCGGCGACGGGGATTAGTTGTTGAGGGCACGGGTGCTGCGTAAAGGATCATCGAAGTGGAGGCCACAGTGGTACAAATGCGGGCTTGGCCTTGGGTATGCGAGTCACGAACGGCGAAGATGCGACAGGCGAACGGCGTGGGTGCGAGTGACGCAGATTAGCCGGCGGTGCGACGGGAGAGTAGCGACGTGCGCGGCACACTGTAGAGCTGGGGATGCGGAGGTTTGCGTGATGGGAGCCAGGACACTTCCAAAGCTACGATAAAAAAGAATGAAGACGTTTATGAAGAGGTTACTATTTCCCTAATCCTTATATTTTAAATTCTATTTAATGCTAATTATTTAATTTTTTTAAATTTAAATTAATAATTAATTATTGTTGACAAATCTTGGTAGACTCTAACTTGGTTACGAATACTTTTTCTTTAAAATAATAGCACAATATAATGAATGCTTATTATTTCACTTATATGTGTTTATTGAAATTTAAATTCTATCAATATTTTTCTGCGATACTTACAATATATAATTAATATACTCAATTAATTATATCTTAATCAAAGTTTGTCATCATCAAAGTTGTTACATATTTTTGGAACTCAACAATTATTTTTTGAATTACGTTATACCCAAATTAGTAACGAATATAAAATAAATATTAGAATATAAATATACATTAAAAATAAATTAAATCACACATGTACTTTTACACAAATATATTATTGTCTCTAGACTTAAAAAATATATCACATGCTTATCTCTAACATTCAAGCTAGTTTTGTCCTTGATAGAATTAGTCCGAATATTATTCTTGGAGTACAGGAGGTTGTTCACACTATGTGTAATAGTAATCAAGAGAAAGGAATCATCGCCAAAAAGATTGACCTGAAAAAGCCTATGACAAATTAAATTAAAATTTTATGGTGGATACCTTGAAAGATGTTAATATTCCAAAAGAGATCATCAATGTTATTGCCTACTGCATATCCACCCCTACTATGAACCTCCTTTGGAATTGTTTACCGTCTGAGGCCTTCTCTCCTACAAGGGAAATAAGACAAGGAGATCCCCTCTCACCTTATCTCTATGTCCTTTCTATCGAGCGTTTATCTCACCTTATTAATAAACTTGTTATTGATAAGAAATTGGAATCAATAACTATTTCTAAAATTGGGCCTAAAATATCTCATCTTTGTTTTACAAATGATCTAATTCTTTTTGCTAGAGCTACTAATGAACAAGTGCAAATGATCAAAAATACCTTACATACGTTTTGCGAAAGTTCAGGACAAAGAATCAGTTTCAACAAATCTTGTGTTTTCTTCTCAAAAAATGTCAATCACAATGTTAGACAACATTTAAGTTAAAAAATTAGGGTGACACTCACGGCAAATTTAGGAAAGTATTTAAGAGTACCCTTAATACATGAGAAGTGTAATTAACAACATTTCTAATTCATCTTTGACTGTATGCAAGCCAAGCTTTCTAGCTGGAATAAAAAATTTCTATCCCTTGTGGGGAGATGCACCCTTATCCAATCGGTGCTATCAACCATACCTAGCTATTGCATGCAAACTATGAAGATTCCTATGGCAGTTTGTGCAAAAATGAACAAAATCTATAAAAGTTTTCTTTGGAGAAGTAGCGATGAAGAAAGAAAGGTTCTCCTCCTAAATTGAGAGAAAATATGCAAATCGAAAGAGGAAGGTGGTCTTAGAATATGAAAAGTACAGGAGACAAATCAATTATTTCTTATGAAGTTAGCATGGAGGTTAATTCATAAAAGAGATGCCTTATGAGTTTAGGTGATGAAAGCAAAATATGGTGGAGGAGACAACATCATTTTGAGAGTCCACAAGAAGGCCAGCAACTCAAATACCTAAATTGGAATAACTAAGGTTTGGGAGGAATTCCAAAAAAACCTTATTTCGAGGATAGGCGATGGAAAGAGCATCTCTTTTTTAGGCGATCATTGGATCCCAAGAGTTCGGAAGCTTAGGGATCTATCCACATGTAACCTTGACGAGACAAAATTTGGAGAAAAGGTGAGTGACTATGTTAATATCCAGAGCGATTGGAATTGGGCTAAGCTTAGCCAGGTCCTGACTGAGGACATTTTAGAACATATAAGAATTTTAAAATCCTTCAACCTAGACATTGGTGCAGATACAGTGAAATGGCTATCTGCAGCAGATGACAATTTTTTTATTAAATCAGCTTATGAAATGTATTTTACAAAAAAAAAAAACAATCATTTACACAAATTACTCAGTGTTTAAAAGCCTTCAGTTGACTCCTCACACACAGGCACGGACTCATACATAGTAATGGGGGCACTTGTCTTCACTCCCATTTCATTTTTTAAAACCAATATATAGCCATCATTTTAAATTTGAAATGATCCCATTACAAATAAATTACAAATAAATTAACCCAATTATTAAAAGCCCCAAACCCACTTTTGTCTTTCTATTATTTTGATTATTAGTTAACCTAATTACATTTAGTCTTCTTCTATTCTCAAATCTCATCCGTCACTTATTTATTCTCTTAAATTCTCTTCTTAATTAGTTTCATATTTTCAATCTTCTTTTTGTATTCCTTGTCTAGTGGTCACCTTCTTTTCATCAAAAGGTAAATTTTAAATTCTCTATTTTGTTTTATATAGCTCTCTATGACTATGTATCTTTCAATTTTATTATTTCTCTTTTTTATATTTTCAATTATAAATTTTAATTCAAACAATTATAGTTTGGGTATTAATCTATTTTTTTATTCTCTTCAAGAATTTATATATTTTATTTTATTCTCAATTTAGTGAGAGCTCAGGATAAAAGATTAGTCTGAATAAATCTTGCGTCTTCTTCTCAAAGAACGTGAACCACAATATCAGAAATCAACTGAGTCAAGAGCTAGAAATCGCGCTTACAGCTAACTTGGGGAAATACCTAGGTATTCCACTCATCCATGAAAGATGCAATCAACATCACTTCCAATTTATCCTCGATCGCATGCAGGCTAAGCTCGCGTCTTGGAAAAGAAGGTCCTTATCTCTAGCAGGAAGGTGCACGTTGATTCAATCGGTGTTGTCAACTATTCCAAGTTACTATATGCAAACTATGAAGATTCCTATGGCAGTTTGTAACCGCATTGACAAAATTTGTAGAGACTTCCTCTGGGGCAACAGTGAACGAAGAGGGGAAAAGAATTCACCTAATAAACTAGGATAAAGTGTGCAGAACTAAGGAAAATGGTGGGTTATGAATTCGAAAAGCGCAGGAAACAAATAATCTTTGGGGTCTAATTCATAACCGATATGCTCTATGGGTTCAAGTAATGAGGACGAAATATGGGTGTGGAGAGGAGACTATTCCCAAAATCCGCCTCAAAAGCAGCAACTTAAATACTTGGAATGAAATTGCAAGAGTTTGAGAGAACTTTTAACAGAACTTAATTTAGCGAATAAGAGATGGTAAGAAGATATCCTTTTGGAAGGATCCCCAGGGATACATAGGTTAGAAGAGGTGAGGAATAACTACGACAGAGGGTTGCAGACTATGCTACTAGCTAAGGGGAATGGAACTGGGAGGCAATTCGAAGTGTGCTACCAGAAGAAATCATATATCATATTCGAATAATTAAAGCATTCACTGATTGGATCGGGAGGGACACAGCAGGGTGGATATATACCCCTAATAGAGTATTCACTATAAAATCAGCCTATGATTTCTACTACAACGACAACGAAGAAACGGATTTCTCATACAAACAGTTGTGAAAAATTAAACTACCTTAGAGGTTAAAAGCGTTTACCTGGTTACTCAGCCATGAGGTGCTTCTGACAAATTCAAATAGAAAGACAATAGGCCTTACCGAGAATGACAGATGCCCGAGGTGTCACAGAGAGGAGGAGACCTTGCTCCACATATTACGAGACTGTCCTTTTGCTTGTAGTATTTGGAAGAACATGGTAAATAGAGATTATCAAAATATTTTCTTTAACCAAAACTTTAAAGAATGGTTAAGAACAAACATGAATTAAATCTCTCATATGTAAAATGGGACTTCTTGGACCATCCACTTTATTACAACCTGCAATACTCTATGGAGGTATAGGAATGAGCTTATATTTGATAATCAGAACATATAAAATAATTAACTTTGTCATTTAATCACTAGATTATTAGAGAATTATGTCTCAGCCTTTGATAATACAGAGAGTTCAATTAATAATATGAGACTTACGAAGGAGATTTAAGTTGGGTGGACACCTCCAGAAGAATGGTGGGTCAAGTTGAACGTCAACGGTTCTGTGTACCAACCAAAAAACAGAAGAGCTTGTGGTGGTGTGCTTAGAGACTTGAACGGAGAGTTCATTGCAGGATTTTGCATGAATATAAGCTGCTGCAGCATAACAACGGCAGAACTTTGGGGGATGTATCTTGGGATCAAGCTTGCAGTTGAGATGGGTATCCCCAATCTGGAGGTGGAATCGGACTCTCACTGTGCTATCACCATTGTTGGGGCGCCTTCAGTTGAAGCTCACGCGAACTCGTCTATGGCTCGTTCGATCAAGGAGCTTGAAACCAGGTTGAAAAAAAGTAAAAATCAGCCATGTCTATAGAGAATCAAACTTTTGTGTTGATTCAATGGCGAAACTCGGACACACAATGGAAGAGGGAATCACCATTTTTAGGCATCCCCCGTCATTGTTGATGTTGCACCTTCTAACAGATATTAGGGGAGTTAAATTCCGAAGAGTAGTTGTTGTTTAGCCTTCTGTTTTGTCGTTGGGCTTGTGGCCCTTTCATTATAAAAAAATTATTTATTTATTTATTTTTCGTTCTATTTTATTATATGTAATTACGTTGCATATAAGTTTTTAAAGTGAATTGATCAATTTACTAATTTAGGATATATATTTTTTATTTTTAAAAATAGTAATGAAAAAATATTTTAAAAGAAAGCTACCATTAGAATATGAAACTTCTACTAAAAAAAAGTTCTTAAAAGTTAATATAAAAAGTTTGGTAGTTGATCCTAGACAACGATCCAAAATTTTAAATTATTATTTAAATAATAGAGATAAAATGTACATTTTTATATTTTTAAATTTAAATTAATATATATTTTAATAGTAATATATATTATTTTTGTCCCCAACATAAATTTTTTTGATCCGTCACTATTCACACATAAAGCTTTGTTAACCAACAATAAAAAAAGGTTTAATTACTCTATTAGTCTCTATAGTTTTGCGAAATTTTCAATTAGATTTCTATACTTTTTTTCTTTTAATTTGGTTCCTGCACTAAATTTTTTTCAATTGACTCTATACAATTTTTTTTATTTAAATCTTTGCACTAATATATTTTTTAGTTGAGTTTTTATACAATTAAGTCGATTATTATCAAAAAGAATTTAATTAAAAAAATTAATATAAAAATTTAATTAAAAAATATAAAAATTTAATTAAAAATTTTATAAAACTATAAAGATGAATAGAATAATTAAACCTAAAAAAAACTCAAAAATCTCACAAAAGATGACGGCGGTCTAAGATGCTGGAGAGAGGCAGAGACTTTGCTTGATATACGTGCTTTTTTTTTTTCTTCTTATGTACCACTTCAAATTTTATATAATCATATTAGCTTATATGCAGGGACGGAGGCTAGCGTTGGAAAAGAGGCAATAACCCCTCAAACTGAAAATTTTAAGGTATAAAGATTATTAATTTTTATATTAGTTTTTTATTTTAATTTTTTAAATTATATTTTTATATTAGTCCTTTCTTAAAAATGATTTTAGTTCCGTCCCTCGTTTATATATATAATTAATGAATATTTATATGATAAATATCTCAAATAACTTATTACATAATGAATGATGGGTTATTAATAATGGTTTTTTTTTTTTTTACCGAAATGCTATTGTTTTAAAAATTATTTATTAAATTGTCATTTTTTTTTTATCACAGTGGCAACTTTTTTTTTCATTTTTCGACTGAGTTTTATTGCACACTGATAATATCAGCATACGGATTTATACCTATTTAAAAATTCTACATGGAGTAGAATTCATACAGGGACTTGAGATATAACGAACAGTTTGATTATCATCATACCAAGCTGTTTCTTATTATATTTAACACTTTTTAAATATATTATATAACCATATATTATATTTTCTAATTAAATATATAAAAATTAAAATATTCAATTACATATTATTTTATATTTACTTATTTTTTATTTTTTATTTTATATTTATTCTTTTTTAAATTAATTATATTTAATTGTATAAATTTATTAAAATGGACATTTTTTAATTTATAAAAAATAAAAAATAAAAAATACTTTTCAATTAAATATTCTTTGTATATTTATTTAATTTTTATTTTATATTCACTTTTTTTAAGTTAATTATTTTTTAAGTTAATTAAAAGAGATGAGCCAATCACCCATGTATCAAGTAACGATAATTGTTAATTGAGTTTGTTTTTAATTGGTAAAAAGTCTTTTTTTCAGATGGATTAATTGCTAATTTTGTTTTTGGATTGATTGATTGATTTTGATACATGAAATGATAAAATACATACATAATGCGAAGCAATTCAAATATATAAAGTAGTAGAGCAAATTAGATCATGTATATATATGATTTTACCAAAGTAGAAATATCAACCGCGACTTATAGGTAAGGTTTATAAGTTATAACTCGATTTGAGTTGGTAAAAAAGAAGGTGAAATTTGTTCACTTCGATGTCCATCCTCATAAGTTGAGGATGAAAAATTAAAAATACATTAAACATGTCATGTTCCAATCGCCATTAAAAAGAAATTTTGTTAAGTATATATTTTAAATTTATTGACTAAAATTAAAATTAAGTTTCGTCATTCCAATAATTGAAAAAACATGAACATTGAGTAATTAGTTGAAGAACAAGCAGTAATTGCTAATAATAATAATATAAACAACAAATAGAGAAATTTTCAATAATACATAAAAGTAATTGAAAAAAAATAAAAAATGTAGCTTATTAATGTGTCACTAGGAATAAATAGTTATGTATTATACTGTTTTGCTAAAAATTAATAAAAAAGTGTTATTATCATTGTAAATTGCTTAAAATTTTTATAGTAGGCAACATGAGAAAAAAAAAAGAGAAATTTGGCATAATAATAAATATTATTATTAGAGCAAAGCAATGTAAAATAAAGAATAAAGCGAATACTCTTTCACGAGTAATACGTGAATTATAAATAAATAAGTATATTTTGTAATATTTTTTAAAATTATCCCGCATATACTTATTTATAATAATTATAAAAAAAATTACTCATAAATTTATTATTCATATAGCATTTGTGATTAACTACTCTCTAACAGTATATATATATATATATATATATATATATATATATATATATATATATATATATATATATATATATATATATATTATTGAAAGAGTGGGAACGGAGAGAGAAAAAGACAAGAAAAAAAAACACACACACACATCCTATATATTATTAATCTAACTTTTGTCTATTATTATTATTCAAGCCTAGGTTATACTCATATGATTCTGATAAAGAACATTCTCAAGTTGCAATCTCTTTCCTTTTCTCTCTTTCTCTTCCTATTTCTGTTTCTATTTTTATTTTATTTTTCTCTCTCCTCCCACCTCTCCATATAAATCATTATCACAATGAAAGTGTAGTATGCCAAACCATATTCTTCTTACTATCTAGCTAGTACATCTTGGCTTCACTCACTCACTCACTCACTCACTCACTCACTTGCTTGTTTAGCTTCTCTATATCTATCATCACTTCTTTAACTTTGAGAGTTAATAGTTTCCTCCTTTCCCTTTCCTCATCATCTATCATACATATAAATCAAATATATTGTTATTCAACTACTACTACTATATTAGAACCTTAGCTTATTATTCTCCTCCTTACTATTCACAACTATAGTTCTTTCTTCTTATTTAATATATGGAAGAATTGAAGTTGAGAATAAGAAAGTATGAGGTTGAATCTGATGGAGCTAAAGTTGAAGAACTTGAGAGAAGATGTGAGGTAGGGCCTTCAGAAAGCGTCTTCCTCTTTACAGACACTATGGGTGACCCTATTTGTAGGATCAGGAACAGTCCCATGTACATCATGCTGGTATTGATCATATTCTATCTTATATAATAAATTAAACTATATATATGCTATATAATTACTAATTAATACTACCATATATATAATATACACCACTATAATAATTAATAATTACTTCATATGTTTTAAATTCAATTATACCCCTTTTCTTTTCTTTCTTTGCATGTATCATTCCAATTCAATCTATATCTTGTTTTTTATCATCATGTTTCACTATTATATAATAAATTTATATTATTTATTTTATCCCATCTTTTTTTTATACATTATTCATGTTCCAATTCAATATTTTTTTAGTTTTGTGTTTCTTTCTTCTTCTTTGATAATCATTTTATTCTATATTATAAAAAGTATTTCAAGTGTTGTAATTTTAATTATCAACCTCAATTATAATATATAAAATTAAAATCAATAGTTAAAATTATTAAAACATCTAAAACATCGAAATACTAAAAATATTTTTTATATGGTGATGAGTACTACATATATAGTAGTTATTACCATATAATATACCAATATATATACAAATTATTTCATATGGTTTTAGACTTAGTTTGTCTTCAATGCATGATTTATTTTAATTTGATTTTTTTTTCATTCATGTCATATCCACTACTAACTATAGTAATTTTTGTGTTGAATAATGGTGTTAGGTAGCAGAAATGGACAAAGAATTAGTTGGAGTGATTCAAGGATCAATAAAAGTGGTAACAATCCATAACCACCCTCCAAAAGATTTGGCTAAGGTTGGTTATATTTTAGGCCTAAGGGTTTCACCAAACCATAGAAGAAGAGGGATTGGATCAAGCCTAGTGGTGAGGCTAGAAGAATGGTTCAATTCCAATGATGTTGACTATGCATACATGGCCACAGAGAAAGACAACATTGCCTCAAAAAGGATCTTCATGGAAAAGTTCACTTACACCAAGTTTAGGACACCATCAATATTAGTCAACCCTGTGAACCACTACGATCTCCAAATCTCATCCAACATTGAAATTTCAAGGGTCAAGATTGAACAAGCTGAGTACCTCTATAGAAGGTTCATGAGTTCCTTTGAGTTCTTCCCCAATGACATAGACAACATTTTAAGGAACAAATTAAGTTTGGGAACATTTGTGGCCAACTTCAAAGAAGATCATTTTTGGGGTGATTTTGGGTCAAATGGGCATCAGCTACCAAACTCTTGGGCCATGCTTAGTGTATGGAATAGTGGTGAAATATTCAAAATGAGGCTTGGAAAAGCAACTTTTAGTTGCTTGTTATACACAAAGAGTTGGTGCTTGATTGATAAGATTTTCCCATGTTTGAAATTGCCTACTTTGCCTGATTTCTTTAACCCTTTTGGATTCTATTTCATGTATGGTGTGTACCATGAAGGTCCATTCTCAGGTAAATTAGTAAGGGCTTTATGCCAATTTGTGCATAACATGGCCTCAAAGTCAAAGGATGAGAATTGCAAGATCATTGTGACTGAGGTTGGAGGGGGGAGGGATAATAATAACAATGAGCTCAACCATTATATCCCACATTGGAAGTTGCTCTCTTGTCCTGAGGATTTGTGGTGCATAAAGGTTTTGAAAAATCATCAAGGGACTACAACAACAACAACAAACACTTTCCATGAGTTAACCAAATCCCCACCAACAAGAGCTCTTTTTGTAGACCCAAGAGAAGTTTAAATTAAAGTGTTATCTCAAAAGATAAGTCTATGATAAAAAAAAGGAGTATAATAAAAGGGGTGGAGTAGGGGACCAGAACAAAAAAAACCCTACAAAATATTTTGACCATAAGCTTTTTCTTTCTTGTTTTGTTAAGTAATTTAATAAAAGCATTTGTTGAGGTACTAAAGAGAGAAAATTTTAATTAGTTGAAATAAAAAATGTTATCTCTCCTGTGAAAAAATTAGGGTATCATTGCTTTTCATTTATGTTAAATATTTTTAGAATTATATTTTATAAAAAAAGAATTTTATTAATTTTTTGTTTTCACTTAAAATATGTTTAAAAAATTTATTAAAATATATGTAAAAATAATGAAAATAATAAAAATAAAAATCAATCAAAATCTAGAATTCATATCTTTTAAAAAATGTTAATTTCTTCAAAATGAGTCCTACAGATTAAAAATAGAAATATGAACTTAATTTTTTCTTCAAGTTGCAAAAATTATTTTTATTATTCAATAGACCAACTTATATTCTTATACATTATTTCAGACATCTAATTTAATAAATTATACTACCTAAAAAGTTATTTAATAATTAATTTATGCTAATAAGAAGTTTTTTTTTCATTTTTTTCTTTTGTTTAGCAGCTTTGTTTGCATAAGAAACAAAACACACCCAATACCTCATCATGTGTTATTGTTGGGTTGGGATATGATGATATCCATCTTTAAGTGCTCAAGTTCTTTTCACATCTGTGACACAAAATCTGAAAAGATATCCATAATTAGGTGCCACCCTTTGGTGTCCTTTGTATTCTGCAACTCTTTTGAGTTATGAGGCCTCCCTCATATGACTCTGACTAATCATTAATGCATTGTTTGTGGTCCTCCCTTTGTCCCTTCCCTTCTCACTCAGCTAAACTTGACCCCTTTCCTTTGTCCCATCGCATCGATATATGTTTTCCTTTCTCATCTCTTCTTCCCTAACATGTTATCACTGCAACAAAGACAACAGGCAATTTAATTTCAGAGTTTTCTTCTTAAATAAATTAAAAAATTCATTATTTTCTAAAAAAAATAAAAACTATTTACCAAAATACTTTTTTTTTCTGGGAATCAAGTGAGTATATTCCGATGAAATTTTTTTGAAATAAATTTAAAAAATAATCATTCTTCAAAATAATTTTTTTCTTTATTTTTTTGTTGGAGTAAATTCTCCTACTACATCGATAAACTTGTAGATTTTGTTAAAGTTTGTCCCACGAACTTCATTGAAATTAGTGGGCCAAATTGCTCTTATTTTTGTACAATTTAGATCGTATTAGTATATTTTTATTTTTTTAATTTAAAATTTAAATAGATATAATTTAAATTAATAATTTAATTTGATAAAAATAAACATAATTTTATTATTATATTCATATGATTAATTATGTTTATTCGATTTCACAAAATTAATTATTTATAATTAATAATTTTATATTAAAAAATAATGTACTCGTATTATTTTTAAATAAAAAAATTATAAATAAAAATATTTGTATTATTCTTTTAAAAAAGACTTCAGCGATCAAATATGATATTTAAGTATCTCAACAAAAAATATAAATATACATAATCTTTTAAACTAATAACATATATGTAATTCTTTAAATACGATTTTTATCTATATATATACTCTAATGATCATTCATCAATACAATTTATTGAGTTTTTTATCATTTCAATTGATCTTTGTCAAATAACATAAGAACAAACATTAATGATGATTAATCTGAACGTGACATGGTCGAAGGTAGCATAGAGGGTTCAAATCCGGATCCAAATATGCGCCTGACAAGTTATTGCAAGTAGATTTAAAAAGGCATGAGAAGTTTGTTATTGGAGGAGATTCAATACCTAATTTTTATCAAATTAACCCTATCTCTGATAGTAAAGAGATAGAGATAGAGGTAGAACTTGAAGATATACTTGATATAAGAAAGAAAAAATGAACTACGACTCATGACTCGCAACAGCACACCGATCATCCTACTCACTTGGTTTCTTTGAATTTGGATACAATGAATTAAGTGTATTTTTGTTAGCACAAATAAATTTATAATTCAGATAATTTATAGAGTAAAAGATAAATAGGTTTTTGATTTTTTTTTTTGCGGATATTTTCGTCATGACCATTAAAAAATACTTTTAAGTCTTTGACATCTTCAAAAGTTGGACGGATCAGTCATTTCGTTCAAATGCCTCTGTCAGACCCAACGAAAAAGTGGGTCACGCATATGCGTGACACACGCGTACGCGTCGCTATGAATTCTCCATTTTGCATACTTTTTTTTCATTTCTTTCAAGTTATTTTTGCCCTCAAAACTTTAAATCACTCAAACAAACATATCAAGGCATTGAATGGGAGAAAAATAAATTAAATTTAGCAATTTAGGGTGTGTTTGCCTTAGCATTTGAAGCATCAAACCTAGGTTTAGTTTTTTTGAAAATTTCACTTTCTAGTTGGCTATTTTTACTTCTTCTGATTGTAAATGTGACTCGACTGTTCAACCCAAGTTTAGCCAAAGCTAAAAATGATAGTTTTTTGTGTTTATATTTTCACTTTAGATTAAAATTTATTTTCTATTTCCCAATTTTATCATTCATTGTTCATATGATTAATTTTGTTGCTTTTTTTATAATATTTTTTCTCTCATGGATATTATTATTCTTTATAGAATTCTTATTTTTTTGTTTATATACATTTTTTATCTATTATTTTTTTTGTATAGAATAATAATAGTAAAATTATGGCGTACTAAAAAAAGAGTACTTAATATACTAAAAATATCTATATAAAAATATAATAAAAAACTTTTATATTTATTTCCATCACTATCAAGATAAATATTTAATTTTTATTATTTTTAGTACACTCTTTTATAATTGTAATTCTCGTGTACTATATTTTAGTGTAATTTTTTATAATATAAATTATGATCTCATTAAAAAAGACAAATTAAATACAAAATTAACCATAGGTAATAATATAATCATAAACGTTGGATTCTAAAATAATATTAAGAATACGATTATTGAGAGTACAGAGTATGATGTAAAAGAATACTAAATTAACATTTTGATGTCAAAACTCGCAATGCAAGGCTATGATGATGCAAAAAATAAAAAAAATAAAAGCCGACGAAAAATATTACTAACAATGACTTTTAACTTTGAGAGCAGTTTCATCATTGTTACTTTTCTCCCATTCGATATCTTGATATGTTTGTTTGAGTGATTTAAAGTTTTGAAAGCAAGAATGACTTGAAAGAAATGAAAAAAAAAGCATGCAAAGTGGAGAATTTATAGAAAAATGAAGATTTGCTGACTTCATGGCGACGCGTACGCGTGAGACACGCGTGTGAGAGGGAAGTTTGTCATGCCACGCGTACGCGTGACAAACATTAAAGAAGTCACGTCAAATTTTTTCGTTGGGTCTGAAGGAGGTTTTGGACGGAGGGACTGATCCGTCCAACTTTTGAAGCCGTTAAGGACTTAAAAATATTTTTTAATGGTCAAGGACGAAAATGTCCGCGAAAAAAAATGTCAGGAACCTATTTGTCCTTTACTCTAATTTATATTAAATGATAAAAAATATAAATTTTATATAATGCGAAAACATACCTGCTGTATTTATAAAAGTGACTGAAGAGTTATTTCGATTTTTTTCACCAAAGCTTTCTATATTTTTTATAGGACTAAATTGCAACTTTTCTAGTAGAAGAAGAACTACGGGCGACTTTGATATATATGTTGGGAACTAAAATCTAAAGTTACTATTTTGTATTTAAATATGGTAGCCATTAAATTCTAAATGCCAAATAATGTTAGTTTTATTCTCATTTAATTCTAGATAAAAAATAATAATAATTTATTCAATTAATTATTTATGATAATAAATGATATCACAGTTATAGAAGTCATTTAATGTGAAATAACATAATTTGCTATTATAGTTGATATATCTATTATTTATAAATGATTAGAAAGTTAATTATTTTCTAAAATCTCCTATTTGCGCTATGCATATATATTTTTCTGAGATAATTACATCTTATGAACTTTATGTGTGCATTTAAATATTATTTTTCTGATTACTTTAATAATCTGGTTTATCTCATATATCAGTTACGAAATTATTGCAACTATTATCACATTAGTGCTACCACTGAACCACAATGATCATCATACTAATATACTTAATGATATAGATCAAATTTAGATGAGTAACATAGAAATTACATACAAAGTAATCTTGTACATGTCTATTTTCAATTGGTCCAACTTTAAAATTTGATTGAGTCATATAGAAAATAAGTATTGCAAAATAAATATTGCAAATAACATCAAAATAAATCTAACTTAATTTTACAGAAAGATAATTTAATATATGACATAAAATTTATAGCATAAAATAAACTTCCATTGAATTAAAGCATCACATATATTGACATCCATTCAAGTAGTGTGCTTATGAAAGATTTTAAGGATCAATCTTTTAGTTGATGAGTTCTGCTAGCATATAATTATTATTATTATATGTTCTATAAAAATCTATTTTTCTTAACTATCTCCTCAGCAACCAAAAAATTTGTCGTGTTCTTATTGTTGTTAGAGTAAAATACTACTGATTTATTATTACAAAATATCTTCAATGATCTTTACTGTCATTTACTATACGAAGTCTAGTGACAAAATTTTGCAACCATATGCCATGTATGGATGCTTCAAAACAAGCGACATATTTTGTCTCCATTGTTGAAAAAGTTACAAGAGTTAGACTTCCATGCAATAACGCCTCCAACCAACATTAAGATATAGCATGAGATAAAGTGTCAATTATCTTGGAATGCTGCAAAATTTTGGATCTCACGTAAATAAACATGTAATCCTTTGTTATTTTTAGATAACACATTGCAGATTTAATAGAGGTCTAATGATCCATGACAAGATTGCTAAGTATTTGTCTAACACTCCTAATATGAATGATATATCAAATGCAGACTTGAGCATATATTAAACTCCTTAACAACAACAGAATTTACCCACCATTCACAGGTGTATGACTTAATATAGTTTTAGAATAAACAAAAGTAAGAATCACACCTTTACACTCCAAGTGGCTTCTTCATATGTCTTACCTTATTGCAGAAGAAAGAGGTTGAAGCTTGATCCGTTCTTAGCATTTTTCTGTTGAGGAAGGTGCATTTGCAATAGTACTACACTTTCCCTCTTCTTCTTAAACATAGTGAGATATAAGCTCTTATAAGGACTAAGTGTTGTTATAACTCAGTTTAACTTGACCAGAGTGCGGAAAAGAGAGATAAAAATGAAATACACTAGTAAATAATCCTCAAACAACTCTGACTTTAGTACTTTCAATTTGAAAGTAAGATGAAATTTTTTTATAATGTACTCCCTTGTATTCTCTTTACCTTTTATACCGCAGCCTTTTTATTCTTAGCAAAGAATTTTTTCAACATTTTTAAAAAATTTTGCCATCTTTATTCTCAGTAATTAAGCCCTAAAATACCTTAGAAATAAAGCATTTCATAATCATAATGCTCATTCGATTGGATCTTTCTCACTTCTCTATTTTAACTTTATTGAAAATTTCCACCGTGAAAGTGATTTTTTTTCTCAGCTATATCCAAATTCATACAATTAAGGAAAATTTTTACGATATCCTTCTAAACTTTAAAGTTTGTACCATTCTGTATAGGTGTAACATCCTACTACACGGAGTTTTACGCTTAAATCGTAAAATAGAGGTGGTGTGGTATTATTCCCTCTAAGATAAAACATATATAAGTATAATAATCGAAAGAATGTAATTTACTAGGAGCCTTGATGAATAGGTAAAACAAAATCGCAAAATTAAAAGCGCAACGCTCAAGATTAAGGATTTCTTGCGTACGAAGAAAGTTAAGGTTCATAAACACATATATATACAGAAAGCAAGAGTAGAGGATCAAGAGTACAAAATAACAAGCTACTAACTCAATCTACGAAACTAAGGCTGGTAGGAGAATATATATATATATATATACCCATAACCCAGAATATACAGAAGACGTGCAAAAGGCACCCTAGTTCTCCATACTCTTCTAAGAGGTACAAAATAAAACAAGTCATAAGGAGAGTTCTATACATATGGTCATATATAAACAGTACACAAAATAATGTCCTAAAGATCCACTTTGCTGCAGAACTCCAGACGCCTAACGAGGTGCCTCTCGACCTGCATCTGAAAACCACAAATATCCGTATGAAATGAGAACCGGGAGTTCTCAGCATGGTAAAGGTGCCACATACATAAGATATAAGGTCTTGGAAAAGTCAGAGGCAATCCTAAAACGCCGACACTCAGATTATAAAGCTTAAATGACTAAAATAGAAACCATAAACGGATGGTTCTTTAAGGATTCCTAAACTTAACCAAACCTAACTAAAACCCTTAATCTCTTTGCCTTTCTTCTGTTCCAACTCCGGTGAAATACAAATAATAAGCATAACAATTAGCATATTAAAATCACTTAGACATTTTCAATTAATGCACAAGCAAGCAATTCAAAAAATATGCATATGATGTATGCCTGTCCTGTGGCTGATGAGTCTCATTTGTCGGTTATAAAGCCAACCCGAGTACCCGACAAGTCCGGTTGCTAAACTTTGGACTATCCCCCAATGCGCATCCCCAAGAATCTATGCATAGCTTTTTCTCATATATAAAATCACTCAATGTGGGTATCCTTCCCAGAAATTTATAAGTGTCCGATCACCCTTACGTCATAGAGTCAACAGAGTATCGAGTCTCAACCTAAAACACGTGGTAGCAAGCCACGGTACTTTACTCAGGAAAACCCGTATCTCAGATAAAATTTAGTGTATAAGCCGCATAAATATTCATAATTATTGCACAACCATTCATCATAGTCATGGCATCACATATACTTCATGCATTTACATTTTCCATATATAAAATCATCACTTTCTAACCTTACTTCACTCCCAAGATACCTCTTTTTCTCTAGCTTCATCTCATTACTAGGCCTACTACTAAGATTTGGGTTTAAAAGAGTAAAAATAGAGGTTTAGAGGTTCAAAATGGGTTTTAAAATACAAAAATTAACTTTGTTGAAAACAAGGGTCACGCGTGCACGTGAGCCACGCGTACACGTGGGCGTGCATTTTTGCTTCCTCACGTACCCAAGCACCTTGCTCGCGTACGCGAGATGCCCAACCCGGAAAGGTTGGTCGCATCACGTGCAGGTGGTTGCGTACACAACCCCTCAAAAACCACTGCTCGTGTACGCAAGATGCCCAACCCGAAGAGGTTGGTCGCGTCGTGTGCAGTGGTTGCGTACGCAAGCTTTGCAAAAATGGCAAAAATGCTGAATGCTGCAGAATTTTCAACTTTGCACTCCAAACTTTCGACACGAATAACTTTTTCGTTTTAAAATATTTTTCATCGGTTCTTTGAACGGCGTAAACTCCACGCACCTAATTTTTATATGAAATAAGTTTGAAACAATTTGGGAATCTGGAAGTCGAGTTATGGCTCTCCAAAGTTTAGCCAAAAATTAGATTTTCACAAAAATTCATATCTTTATTTTCACCAAATCAAACCCAATTCCAATATTCTATACTTATAATTAGCACCAAAACATACTATTTACAGTACCATAACCCCACATTCTACCACAATCAATCATACCTCAATTTTTGCATATATTTCCTTCTATCATTTTCAATCATAACATCAAAATCATTAATCTTCACATATCCACAATTAACATTTTCATTTACCACCATCAAAGTCATCATTCATTAATCCTCTTACCACATTAAATATACTCATATCATAGAATCATTGAATCTATCATGCATTATCAATTCAACATACCATGTCAACTATACTACCAATTAATCTCCGAAATTCATAATCTAACTTATCCTATGGTCATCTAGCCTAAGTTCTCACAAGACATTATATATTAAATACGAGAAACCTAAACCATACCTTGACCGATTTTTTTGTATAACCCAAGGACACTACCAAAAGGCACAATACACAACCCCCAAAGATCCAAAGCAATGACACCCAAAGATCCACCAAGACTCCAATGTTCACAATCAAACTCCAAAAAATATATATACACACCTAATACACATGACCACATATATATACCCAAAATTCAATACTCAAATACACAAAATCAATGAATTAACTAGGGTTCTAGAATTCTCACTTTATAAAGTACCAATGAAGCAAGATTGAACATTTTTCTCAAGCTAATCGGATCCTATAACATAAAAGAACCAAAATCTCAATATCCACTCATATAATTTTCGAAAATT
The DNA here is from genome assembly GCF_003086295.3 of Arachis hypogaea. Classification (NCBI taxonomy): domain Eukaryota; kingdom Viridiplantae; phylum Streptophyta; class Magnoliopsida; order Fabales; family Fabaceae; genus Arachis; species Arachis hypogaea. The sequence goes on along the minus strand of NC_092036.1, from coordinate 6,359,983 downwards.
TAGAGAAAGTGAGGCTGAGAATAAGAACGAAGGTTCCTTACCAAATTATACACCGGGCATTGAAGAGCTCGTTACTGCGGATGCGTGGTAGCAAACGGTGTAGCGATCAGAGTTCGGAGTGAAGAGTTATGGCAAGTTGATTATGTGAGTGAGGGTTTGGAAATGTCACATGTTCTTCCCCCTTTTCCAAAATGTTTTCAGCGTGAATGAGGATGAAGGGGAAAGGGAAGGCTATGTTTGATTCAGTGTGGCTAGGTTGAATTGGGCCTCGGGTCCAATACGGGTCTGGTTTGTTCAGTTTGGCTTAATTTTGGATCAATTTTTTAAAATTAATGTTAAAATTTTTATTTTAATTAGCTCTACTTCATTAAACTATAAAATTTACATTTTTTATTTCTTTTATTAAAATTAATTTATTAATTAATTGTTCGCTAAATTTACGGGGTTTAAATAAGAATACTATTAACTTGTACAAAAACATTAATAGACAAAACCGTAACAATTGGATTAGAATAGAAAAAATATACATTAGACATTAGTTAAATCATGGAAAAAAAAAGTCTATATTGAGATTTTTAAAACAATAATGTTAATTTTCAATTTTTTTGATAGAAAAATTAACTATAAGTAATATTCTCATTGGAATAATTAAATATTGTTAATAATTTTTATCACACATTAAATCTTTTTTTAGACCGACTAAATGCACATTAAAAAATTAAATTTTGCAACTTATTTATTATCGTAAATATTTTCTATTAATTGACTAAATAATAATTTTTTTTGAGTCGATTATTAATTATTTAATTAATAAAAAATAAATAAAAGAGTGCATTACTTATTATTTTATCAAGCAATAAATTTTTTTGGATCGACTATTATTTGCATAAATAATTAACATTAATTCATTTTTGATTTTTTATTATAAAAAAATAATTATTTGTACAGATAATTTGGTGAAATATAAAATTTTTTTTAGTTGATTAATATTTGTATAAATTATACAAACAATAGTTTTTATATTTTAAAACATAATTAATTTTATATTAAATTAATAGCACACAAAACTAAATTCGAGACCATTGTGATTCAATAGTACCAAACATTACTCAATTAATATATTAATTATGTTGCTTGACACGGCAAAAAGCTGAACAATGGATCAACCGATCAAGAAAGGAATTACCACTTGTTAGAACAAAATATCCAGTACGTGCAGTATATTGCTTGAATTAAAATATTGTAAAACCTTGATAATTTTTAGTGCCTTAAATATGGATGGTTTTAATATTACTTGTTAGAACAAATAATTTTATAATTTAGATTATTTATATTAAATTATTAAAAATATATCATATATAATGTAAAAGTACACTTATATTAATAAAAGTGATTGAAAAAATCTTAATTTTTTTCAACTAAATTTTTTGGTATTTTTAATAGGATTATTGAATCACAACTTTTTTGATAGAAAAAGAGCTATGAAAGCGATTTTGATATGTTGGGGTCAAAATCTTGAAATTACTATTTATATTTAAGAATGACACTCATTAAATTTTAAATACTAAATAAAATACTACTAAAAATAGTATGTTTGGTTGTATTTTTATTTAATTCTAAATTAAAAATAATAATAACTTACTCAATTAAGCAATGAAATCACTACTATTATATAAATCATTTAATGTAAAATAACTTAATTTTTAATTATAATTAATATATGTATTGTTTATAAATACAATTTTTTCAATAAAAAAGGTACATAAGATGATCCAACAAATAAATTCAAGATCAGACAACACAATTTGAAGATAAGAAAATTGTTCTCATCGCCGTTAATATATATAACATCAAAAAAATCGTAGAGTATAAGATATTAATATATTATAGAGTAACCATCAGAAATATTTGGTACAGGACATAGAATGGACTGTTAGTGGAAGATACTTGTGGCCTATCAACGCAAATAGAAAAATTGGAAAATGATAACAGCAGATTCGACCATCGGTATAAAAATTCTGTAAGAATTTGTTGAGAATCACTTCAGATACAAAACATTTTACAGAAAAGTCTGACTTGCAAAAAAAAAAAAACGAATAATTACTAAAATCTATGGAAATTGGAATGATGAATACTCATACAATGAGCTTTTGAGATGACCGTTTACAATGAAAATGTATTTTATTCGATGTGTGTTTTTATATTTTCTGTAGTTTTAAGTGTAGTTTAAAATGAGATTATGTTTAAACCTATATTATATGTTATGTACTTGGATGCAACTTATAACTCAATTGTATCACGATGATAAAGACAGTGTTATGTTTTATCTTCGTATTTTGGATTATTTTACTTTATGTTGAGATTTTCAAGCACTATGGATAATTTCATCATAAATGGATATTATCATTCTATTTTAATAATGTACTTTTTTCATAAATTCATACAAATATATTATATAAAAAATAAAAATATTATATGCATATTAAAATAAACTATCAAAATTAATTATAAATATTTATGTATAAATATATATATATATATAGTTTAATTTATTTTTAATATATATTTTATATTTAATGTGTATTTTACATTAATAACTGATTTTGATAAACACCTAATATAGTTGATAAAAAAATCATGTGTAATCATATTGAGTGATATCATAAAAAATAGAAGTGATTATTATTTTTCATGTTATAAGTATTTAAAAATTGTTTCTTATAATAAAAAAATCACAAAACATCATGTATAATGCATATATTTTGTAAAGTTTAGTGAAAATGATTAATTAATTACTTTTACTCTTACTAACATTGAACTTTGCAATTCACTTTCTAAACATTTATCTTAAGATATTGTCTATTTTGACACTTTAGAACTCATAATTTTATTATTATATAGGGACAAAAATCACTCAAGTATTAAAATACATGCACAAAGTAATATTTTTATAAGACATGTTTTATTTTTATAACACTGTAACTTTTAATTCCTCGTTATTGTACTAAAAGTCTGAGTACTACTTATTTCTATTCCTTTAATTATATACTATGTTTATTTAATATTGAACCTTCGTGAGTACAAACCGAAAGTTTAATTAAGAAAACGAAAAAGGTTTTACTTTTAATAACTTAATCATAAAGATATATATATACATTATATACATAGACTTATTTCAAGATTCTCAAATACAAGTCCTATCCCCTCTAAAAACTAAAAACGATAAACGACGAGAGAAAAACAAAATATAAGAACTTAACACATGAGTATAATCTTCTATGCTCCTGAAACTCTACACTAAACCTTCGCACCTGTAACTGAAAGAGATGGATATAGGGGTAAGAACTGGGGAGTTCTTAGTAAGATCGGGGTTAGGAGTTAACTTCATTCTATATATACTTAGTCAGCAACAACAGTCAATAAGGTACCATCTAATTCAACAATTAAAGAACACAAAATTCAAACAGTCATTTAGCACGCCCACAATCACAGAAAATTACACTTACAAACAAATATGCGCAAACAAGTATGATGCATGTCTATTCTTAGTGCAAGTAATGAGCTCATTTGTCGGTTTCGACCCGCTCCCAACGTAACTCAGCAACTTTTGTCTGAATTTGGTTTCCATTGTCATAACATCTGTAAGCAATCTCTGTCTTACAGGTGCGACTCTATTGAACCGATGTATGCAAACATAATCTCTGTAAGCAACTTCTGTCTTACAGGCGAGGCTCTCTCTAGCCAATGTATGTAGCGATAACCTCTGTAAGTAACCTCTGTCTTACAGGAGCGACCATCCCCTGGATTGGCTGATGTATCTCTAGAAAGCAAATTTCGGTGGACTCATCACCACCATATCTCTACTCGTTTTCAGCAGGTAAACAATCATCTCTCATTCTCTCCTTTTCTTTTCGTTATTTCTTTCTTTTCTTTTCTATTCTCTGCTCTCTTGTGGCAGAGATTCTTTACATTCTTTTAATCCTTTGCTCTCTGCTCTTCTGTGGTAGAGATCCCTTTAACTAATATATTCTTTTCTTTTCTTTTCTTTTCTCATCATTCTTTTAATTCCTTACTTTTAACATCAAAAACTATCTTCACACTCTTCCCTCATCTTTCTCTAAATATTTTATGAAGAGGGAATAATGAGATCCTTAACTTAGATTTGTCTTTCTAAAACTAGCTTTTAGAAAAACTTATCTATTTACCGCTCTCTATTTTATTTTTCATAATACATACAATAATATTCTTATAAAATAATATCTTGATAAATAATAATTTGTAATAATAATTTACTCTAATGTAAATGAATAATTTTAAACAAATATTTAAAATAATATTTTAATACTCTTAAAAACTTATTTTACAAAACCTTATTTTCAAATTTTTATTAATTACTTTCTAAACCACAAATTCTTTAATATTTTATTTTTGAATTTAATATTTTATAAAATTATATTTAAATCTTCACTTTGTTTCATATTTATATAAATAACTCTGAACTTTTATAAAATACCTATTTTACCCCTGAACTTTATTTATTACCCAAAATACTCGAAAAACTTATATAACTATAATATTAAACTCAATCTTTTCATAAATATACAAGTATATTTCTTCAAAAATAATTTTTCTTGACTGATTCTTCTCTTCACCAAGAACCGAAATCCTCCTTATTTTTTTTAAATATACATTTTAATGTTAATCTGTTTTTGAGTTTTACGTTTACCAATTTTTCACAGTTTTTAATTTAATTCCTCGGCCATTAAACCTCATCCATTTTATTCAAAAACTAACACAATGATAGCTCCAAATCAGTCTCATTATCACAGTTTGGGCAGCACAAACATGACCAAATCACAAGCTTAATCACATATAACAATATATCAACAAAATTCAATATAAAGTCAATCAAACTCCATCAATAATCAATCACAACAACCATTCACTTATCCAACACAAATTTAATTAATTGGTGAGAAATTATCGAAATCCTACCTCCGTGCGAAATCAAAATAACAGAAACTCCAGAGAAGCTTTTTATTTATGAGCATTGGGACGAGTTTGTTCGCTCTGTGTTGAGTATCCAGAGAGTGGCTGATCCTGGTCCATCCGCTGAGTACCTGGACTGGTGGTACCGTGTTGCACATAGAATTCTGTCACCAGGGATTGTATTTGCAAACCCTAGACCGACGCAGGTTCCGGACCATGCTGTACTCATAGGGTTGTCACAGGCGCCCATTAGAGTACCAGCGTTGGATATGCCCAATAACAGACGTGTAGAGTGGAGATGACGCATTGGTACACGTGCCACTGATCGCGAGTGGCGCTGGCTCGACGACATGATGTAGGAGGAGCAGGTTGGTGGTGATGGGGGAGGCTAGGCAGATCATCGCCTTCATCAACCTGAATGAGCCCGCAGGCAGCCCGTACGACACTTGGTTCGGCATGGGGGGGACGCCGCCATCTGCATTTGGAGTTGGGCTACAGGAGGCTCCACCTGGAGATCGGCGAGCGACCAGAGTTAGGTGTCCGACTTGATGTGGCATAGGATCGCACTTACTTGATCCATTTGGGGGCGACAATGATGTTGATGGTGACCAGCAGTAGTGCCCATTATGTTAGTTCCGACCGTTATCATTGTATCAATTTGTACATTTTGTATCATGGGTTGTTACTATTACACATGTATTATTGATTTTTTTATAATGAGTCACTCTCTTCATAATCCGCTACAGGGTGTAGCGGATTATGCTTTCTGCACATTTGGTCATAAACCGCTACAGGGTGTAGCGGTTTATGTGATGCCAAGTTCTCTACGTAATTTGCGACAAGGTGTAGCAGATTACGTGTATTTACGTTCCGCTAGAGGGTATCGCGGATTACATACAATTGCGTTTGTTGCATTTGCGTCTGGAGTTTGCCAATGCTGTATTTGCGTAAAGATTTTTTTCAATCATTTTATTTATGTAAATTGCCCTAAATTTTAGTCAATATTATATTAAATTATCAAATAAGTTCAGTATAAATACTATTAAATATAAATTTTCATTGAGTTTAAATTTCGAATATTTATTTAAATTATTATTCTTATTTTTAATAAAATTTTATTTTTTTATATTAAATGTTGACTATAATATTAATCGCGCAATATTAATTCCTAAATGCTTTTCAAATTGATATGAAGATAAAAATAACATTATTATTATTTAGACATTTACTTTCAAAGAATGCTGCACTTATTTGTCGTCTTGTTGATAATAATTTGCTGTATTTTTCTAAAAACAAAGAAACATGTCAATATAATTGTTAAAATAGGACAAGAAAGTTTGACCCCCTTGACATACATATGAGCAGGCAGATCGAGAAAGACTAGTTTTGATTTCAGAGATTTTTCAAACCCCAATGCCATGCATGGTCCTTCCTCTTTTGTCTTCAAACACCATAGGGAGCTGAGACTCAGAGAGTAGTGTACTCATGATCAAATAAACTATAAAACCAACCATAGATAGGTGGAGACCACCTATTATTTTTGTAATGATAGATAATATAGAGAGCATTTGATTATTTAGAATCATGATAGATATATCTATCTGACCTTGAAAATGAAGTGTCTCTCTCAAACTAAGGGTGTTGAGTTGAGAGAGCAAACATTGTATACTTGCATTTTTCAGTCTTCAAGATATTAGTTATAAAAGAAATAATAAAAAAATATATTTATGGCAGAATTAACTACATAACGCATACCATCACGGTTAATGTTGTAAGTGTGATGAGTGTATGAAATTAGTCTTATATAAAAAAAATAAGGAAGAATGATAAGTTTATAAAATGAGAAACTCATTAATTTACTACCTTAAGGTTTTGAGGAGTATTTAAGGTAAAGCATCGGCTCAACAATTACAATACTAGTAAAAGGTTTAAAAATTATTTACAAAAGATATTATTTAGTTATAAAAAAATAATAATAAATATAGTTGAACTAGCCATTTGAGTGTTTTTTGAGTTTTAGTAGCACTTTGCCAACCGCTCCAATATGGGAGTCACAAAACGGTTAACGGCAGTTTTAATAAACAACTGAAATAACTGTAGTAAAATAGAATTTTACTATGAATCCCTTTGCAGCGGTTTGTGGCGGTTTGTACCACCGTATTATTTTTATTTTAAATTGTTTATAAATAGTGGCAGTTTTAGATCGCACATAATCCATTCCTTAATTATAAATTTATAATAGTTGCTATTCGATTATTACTATTATTGGATTTATTGTGATTATTATATGTTACAATATTTATTATGGATTATAATTATAATTTAGGTTGTGGTCAAATTACATCACATCACATCACATCACAACTTTCATGGTGTAAATTACAACATAAATACTGAAATGAAACTTGAATAGAACTGCGTATGATAAAATACACGTTTCTTTTTCATTACATTGAACTTGAAAGACAGCTAGAGGACTGTAGCCTACTAACAGGAACGGATCCAGAAATGATATTATGGGGAGTAATAACACATATAATATTAAAAATTATGTAAAAAAATTATATAATATAAAATATATTACAAAAATATATTGATAGAGAATATATTTTAAAGTAAAAAGAAATATGTGTATACTTTTTACTAACGAAATGGTCAATTCTTCGTATCATAAAATTCACCGATAATGAAATTTGTGTAAAATTTTTCAGTAATTTTCTTTTCAATATAATTAAAAGAAAATTATCAAGAAATTCATCTTTTATTTTGTTTCTAAGTTATTTTTCACAATATTCATAGTTGAAAAAGATCTCTTAATTGTAGCAGTTGAAACAGAGAGAATTAATACCAAATGAATAAAAAAAGATTGCTACAAGAAGAAAAAGAATTCACTTTATGATATTTGAAATTTTATTTAATTAAAAAATATTAGTAATAATATCTTTTTCAGATTTCTTTAATATTGTTACTTATTTTTTAGATATTAAAAATTATTAATATTAAAATTAGACTGAATTTTTATTTATACTAGACTAAATACTAAATATTTTTTAAAAAAAAATTAAATTATACATAATAACTTATTACTCTTAAAAAAAGTTGGGGGGGCCGAGGCCGCCACTCGCCCCCCCTTATGTCCGTCCCTGCCTACTAGTGTTCATGGTCGAACGCACGGGTCAAGTTAGGGTCTGTTTGGAAACACTAAAAAGAAAATTTTTTTATTTATGATTATAAAAAGTTACATTAATAATATTTGGTATAATTTTTTAAATAAAATTTTAATCTTTTAAAAAGTTATTTAAAATTTTTTGAAAAAATTAAAAAATATGACTTTTCCTATTTTTAAAAGTTATTTTATCATTTTTATTTAATGTACAACTTTAATACAAAGACTTCTATAATAATTTTCTAACCATAAAATAACTTATTTAAAAGTTATTATTAATAAAAGTCCTTATATTTTAAACTTCTTTTTCAAAAGAATTTATTTAAAAAGTTTAGGCAAACTGATCATAAGTATATCTGAATTTGATTTTAAAAAGCTTTCGAATTTATTTTGACCACATTTAAAAGTAATTTAAAATAAATCGGATTAAATTGAATTGATCTAATATAAAATTAGTATATATAAATTTATAAATTTTATATATTAAAATAATAAAATTTTATTTAAAAAAATAAATTTAACGAATATTATATTATATTTATTTTAAAATAAATTATTTTAAATAAAATAATATTATATAATATAAAAAATATTAATTAAAGTATAAAAATATAATATGATATTATTAATATATTTTTTATTGTAAAAAAAATTCGAAACAAATCGAGTGACTCGAAGCATAATACGAACTAAATCCAAAAATAATATTAAACAAAAATAATAAATTTAAATCCAGACGGAATATATCTAAGCCTATATAATTGCATTAGGACCACCTAGATTAGTAATCAGTATACTATATATGACATTTAGCTGCCTAGTTAGTGTGGGTTTAAGGCTTGTAATAAACACTTAAATTAATTTCTACAAATTTTAGATCGAATATTTTAATTTAAATAAATTATTATTTAAAATTTTTAAAAAGTTATTAGATAAATTAATTTTTTATTATTTTAAAAAAATAATTAGTTTTATGATAATATATTTTGAAATTTTTTATTTATTTTATAATAAAATTTATTAAAAAATTGTTTTTTTAACATTATAAAAAATTTAATTTAAATTATATATAAACTTTATTATTAAAATTAATTACTAAAATTATTAAAATACTTGAAATACTAACACATTTTTATTAAAAAATTTCCTTATTATATAATGGCTCAACTTGTAAAATATAGAGGAATTAAAATCAATAAATTATGCAGTGCCGCCACGGTAAGGGAAAACAAAATAATCATAAACTAAATATATTGATTACTTTTACAGTAAATATCAAATTTGATATTTAAAGAATTTTAAATCAAGCACATTAGTGTTTAGTGAATTTTTGCTTTTTAGGAATTCTTGATATTTATTTTTATTAGACAAAATTATCTCTATATCACTTTTAATCAAATTTTTAATATTTATATTGATTAAATAAATATTTAATAAATTTTATTATTTTAGATTAAAAAAATGTCATTATAAAATAAATTTTAGTCCTCTTTTAAAATAATAGAGGGACTAGTATAACTTGTGAGAGTAATTTTTTAAAATTTAGAGAATAAAAATTTATTAAAGACCAAAATATTTTATCTAAAATTTTTTGAGAAACAATTTTAATATTTATTTTTAATTTTGTTATTGTTGTATTTTTAATTATATAATAACCTTCGTATGTTGTCATCTCCAAAAAACTAGTTAGGTCATCTCTTCATTAGGAACGAATTTTGTAGTCTAAAAATTAAGACATTATGTTTAGGTTATAATATTTTAGTTTTTAAAGATAATTATTTTTAAATTTTATTCTTCTTGAATAGTAATAAAAATAAACTATTAAAATGATATTTAAAAAATTTTACCATTAAAAAAAATAACTTTGAGACAACATTTATTTTATGTCCATGTCTATCAAAAGACATGAACATGATAGCCCTATTCTTTATTTAGTTGTTGAGACAAATTTTTTAAGAATAGAATGACACATAAGGTTACATTTGGTTAGTGCATACCAAAAGACAAAAACACTGAGATATAAATTTAAAAGACATAGATACAATATATATATATATATATATATATATATATATATATATATATATATATATATATATTATGTTTGGCAAAGTAAATACACAAGACACAGAAAACACTAAAAAGTTCATAATACCCTCATCGTTTATCTTCGTTACCACTACCTAAATTTTTCATCTATCACCACCTATTTTTCTCATGACCAAAAATAAATAATTCAAACAATAAAAAATTTTAATAATTTCAACAACAAATTCATCCATTAATAACAGTAAAAATTCTACTTAATAATTAATTCAACAACTCTTAATTTAAAAAAGAAAAAGAAAAAATTGAAACAAAAATGGTAGAAGAGTGTCCAAAGAATAAGCAGAAGAGAGGTAAAAATGGCAAACTCGAAGAGAAAAAGGGATAGAGACGACAGTGGCAGACTTGAAGACGAATGAAGGGAGAGAAGAAAAAAGACAAATTTGGAGGCAACAACTATAGAGAGTGACGACGACAGTGATGAAATTGCCATGGAACAAAGAAAAAGAAAAAGAAAAAATAGTGGAAAAAAAGAGACGGCGATTGTTTATGTGGCAGAAATGGAGGAAAAGAAGTGACATATAGTGGTGATTTGGGTGGGAGGGAGGAAAGGAAGAGAAGATCTGATGGAGGTGGTTTGGAATGGTGGTAAGAAGAGAGGTGAGAAATAGAAAAAAAGAGGAAGAGGGTCTTTCTGATGGCAGAAGGAAGAAGAAGATCTGAAAGGGTATAATTGAAAAATAAATATAAAAAAGATTGTGTCTATGTCTAAAGTTTGTGTTCCACCTCCTACTGCAGTAAACAAATTTTATGTATTTGTGTGCTTCCGTATCTACTCGTGTCCATACAAAATTTATGTTTCAACAAACAAACAATGAACATGTACTATTATGTCTATGTCTCCGTGTATGTGTCTTGCTAACCAAACGCTACCTAAGTAAACACCAAATACATGCATTTAATGTATCTAAGACAATTTTTTACACTTTAATTCTTGATTATAATCTTGTCCTTAACTCCATCTTCCTTCTCGCTTATCTTTCTCTCTTTTGCTTTTCCTCTTTCAGATGCTCAACTATACCCTCCTCTCTCCTTCTTCTTCCCTCTACCATTGTCTTTTTTTCCTCTTCCTCTTTCTTTCTCCAATGTGATCTCTTCTTTTTTTCATCTCTTTTTTTTTGTGTTATGTCTCTTTTCTCTGCCTTTTGACCTTTGTCGCTATCATGATTCGTTCTGCTTTATGTTGCGTCGGGTTGTATTTTCCTTGATCAATACATTGCCTCACATCTACCAAAGCTTCTACTTCATATTAAGTATGTCTTCATTTTTTAGGTAGCTAGCTTCCTATTCTGTCTTTCTTCTCCTTATCTCTACATTTTCCTATCTTTCTCTCTCAATTTGCCTCCTCATCCACCTCTCTTACACGTTGTTGTCTTTTGTCTACCTCTACTGTCTCTATATCGCCGCGTCTTCTTCTTCTGATTCTTTGCTTTTTTTAAAAGAAAAAATGAAAACAAAATGATATATATTTAATTTTTATTTTTGTAAATTTTTATTGATATTTGTTTGATCTTCTACTTTTGTTTGAATGATTTTTTTTATCCGTTTAAGAGTTGTTAATAGTGGTACAAAAATGGTGGTGTTGGTTGTTTGATTGGTTGTAGAGTAGTGCTGGTGGTGGGATGATTCGTAATAGGAAAAGTCTAAAGGAACAACATTCCTACTAAACAACATAAACAACACCAACTAATAATTCGTAATTTTTTTTAAACTAAAATTTTAATAATCAACATTAAACACATTTTAAATAATAAGGATTAGCAAAACACCAGTCCCATAATAAGGTTTTCTCCCTTCCCCGTCAACAACTACAAACCTTTTCCCCTACACCCATATCGCGCCCCACAACCCCCCCGGCCGGACACTCGCGAAACACCGCATGCATTCCGGCTCCCTCATGCGTCCATAGCTGCCGCATGCATTCGTGTTTCGTCGTGCCTCCCCAACTGTCGCACGCAGTGCAACCTTGTCGTGCCTCCATCGCGCCACCGTAGATAGCCCAACTTTGTCCTCCATCGCATCATGGGGATTGCCTCTACCCTCTGTTGCTGCTGTTGTATCATCGGGCTTCACATCGCTGCTGCAGGGAGAAGTCGCGCCTATGACATGATCGTGCCATCCCTCACATCATTGTCCTCCATCGTGTCCCTCCGCCGCCATCGGTCTTCTTCTTTTTCTCCTTCTGCGACGTAGGCGCCCTCCACCTTCCATGAATCACGTTGCACAGCCTCACGAATTTTTCTTTTTATTGTACATGGATGTTTCTTTTAAGTTCGATAGATGTTGCTTTTTATTGTACATCGCTGACGTTTCTTTTTATTGTACATGGATGTTTTGTTTTTAGAGTGAATACCACATCCGACCCCTGACAATTACCTCGAAAGGACAACGAGGTCCCAAGAAAAAAAACACCAAATCCGGCCCCTGATATTTTTTTGGGGCTGATTAGCCCCTGTGCAAAAAATAAAAACAACCTGAATTTTTTTTGGCACAAGGGCCTCGTTGTCCTTTCGAGGTAATTGTCAGGGGCCGGATTGAATTTTTTTTTTTGTTAAGGGCCTCGTTGTCTTTTGAGATAATTGTCAAGGGCTTATTTGGGTTTTATTCTTGTTTTTTATTGTACATAGATGTTTCTTTTAAGTTCGATAGATGTTACTTTTTATTGTATATGGATGTTTTTTTATTGTGGCACAAAGGTCCGGTGTTGCTGGTGACGTTGGGCGTAACAGGAGAGGAGAGACTGGAGTGGCTGCGGTAAAAATAGGAAAATAGAAAAGAAGAAAGGTGTAATTGAGAGTAAGGATGGATAATATATATTTTTTATGTTTACTGAGCCTGTGGTGTAATTCATTATTTACGTTGTTCACATTTTCTGTTGTCTTTTTAGCGAAATCGTTTGTAATAAGGACAATATTAATTTTTTATAAGATAGTGATATGTGTTTCTATTCTGTGTTTAAATATTATACTAGTTAAAAAATATGTGTCTTATTATTTCTATGTTTTGTGTGTGTATTTTTTAAAGCATACATAAACCAAACACAAAGTAAAAGATGCGAAAAACAAAAAAAAATCCTAAAATAATTTATAAAATATATGAAAATAATAAGTTTAAAAAAATTAAAAGTTTGGAAATTTGTAGTATAAAACTATAAATAGAAGTACAAGAAAAAATGTTATAGTGAAAATTTAGATTAAAGGGAAAACAAACAAAAACTTTCTTCTACTCAACCATTGGCTTGTAACTAAAATCATGTTGGAAATTGATGACATTTGAGTATAATGATGAGTTTGGGGGTCCCAAAATCACATTTAGAATGGACAATAACACAAGACAATTAGTTACCAATCAAATGTAATAATAGCCAAACCGATCTCACTTATGCTTCAATCTGACACAGATTTTGTGGTGCCTCATCATCATTCATGGATCACATACTATCTACTCTCTTCTTTTTCCTAATTTGAATAATAATAATAAGAATGTCATGTGATCATAATATTAATTAGAGTGCTAGTTTAAATTATCAAAATTTAGAGATAAAATTTCCTTTCTTGTCCAAAAAAACACAAAACAAAACAAAACAAAGATTGGACCGGCTCAAATAAAATTGCCTCATTTGAAGAAAAGAGATAGCTTACATTAAAAAAAAAAGAACAAGACTAGATGGATTAGGTATATGTTGATTAGCCCACTAGAAAAGATAAGACACCGTTCACAAAGTCTTTATATTAGTAACAAAAATCAATGTCTTAATACCTAATGCATTAAAAAGTATAGCATTTTTTTATATGAACATTTTATTTTAATAATATCAACAAGTGCTCTTAAAAAAATTGGCTTGGGGGTTGTGGGAATTACTCCTTGTTTTTTTAATAGTGAATGGGCTAGCCTACCAGTCCAGTACACTTGTGTTACAAACTCTTTAAGACTATTGAACAAAAGTAAATTAGTCATATCTTTGAGTGTATTTGGAATGGGCTAAGCATAAGAAACCAAACTAACTAAACAAAAAAACAAAAGAAAAAATAGAATGCCATCAAATTAAAAAGAATAATATTTTTAGTCCAAAAAAAAAAGAATAATATTTATGTAGAAAAATATCAATTTTTTTGAAAAAGTTATTTTTTATATTTTATTATTTTAAATTGATTAATTGCTAAAAAATTTCCATTTTTAACTGAAGCATTGCTAATAATCTTTATTGAGTGAATACTTCACTCGATTCCTGAGAATTATCTCGAAAGAATAATGAGACTCTCAAAAAAAAATTCAACCTGACTCCTGATTTTTTTGAACTGATTAGCTCCTGTGTAAAAAAAATAACATTGACTTTTTTTGGCACAAAAGTTAATCAGTTCCATAAAAGTAAAACTTAGCGGTTAGATTAGATTTTTTTTATCAAAAGTTTCATTGTCTTTTAAAATAATTGTCAGAGACTATTTTACATTTTTCTTATCTTAATCAAACCGATTTAGTGACCAATTTTCGATTAACTGGACCAGCTTCCAATTCTGTTATGAGAACACTGCATTTTCATTAAACATGTTTCACGCGTTACCAAGGTGAAATTGTCAAGGTTTACTTTGATTTAATCAATAGTTTGGAATTTTAATTTTTAGACTTAAAAAAAGTTTAATTATTCTGCAGATTCTTATAGTTTTATCAAATTTATAATTAAATTTTTATACTTTTTTAACTGAATCTCTATATCATTATTTTTTTTAATTACAATTCTACTCCTGTTAAACATTTAAAAAACGTTAGTGAAGTGTGTATTTACTTATTTTTCCATACCCTACACTTATAATTTCCATGTACCCTCACCACCTTTCACTACTTCCTCCACTTCGTTTACTATCTCCTCACCCTCCTCCTTCGTCACCACCCTTCCAATATCAACATGTTTCCTAATCAATCAAGTCCTTATTTTTATTCTTTAACCACACAAATCCAGACTAGCATAATCAAAAATAGAATTTGAGATAATACTCAATTTGGTCCCTTAAATTACACGCGAGTCTCAATTTAGTTCTTGAGGTTTTAATTGCCTCTATTTAGTCCCCGAAGTTTATAAACGTGCCTCATATTAGTCTCTGAGACCATTTTTAGTATAAAAACATTAATAGAGAGCTGTTGTAGATTATCACATGTCACGTTAAAACTTGTAAAATGATGCAGTTTTGGTTTTTGACATTTAAATAGCTCAAAAACGATATCGTATTACTTATTTTGTTAGGTAAAATTTTAATAAACACCATTTAGGATGTTGTTTTTGGGTTATTTGAGTACCAAAACCAAAACGACATCATTTTACAAAGTTTAGTGTGGTATCCGGCTGTCACGATAGTATTCTGTTAACGTTTGTATGTTGAAAATTGTTTCAAGGACTAATATGAGTTATATTCACAAAATTTGGGGACTAAATATAGGCAATTGAAATTTCAAGGACTAAATTGAAACTTGCGTGGAAGTTTAGGGACCAAATTGAGTATTATCTCATAGAATTTTACCATAACATAATCAGTTAATTACGAGCAAAATAATTACAAACAAAATACATAATCAAAACTCATAATCAGTATAATCAAATTAAACAAAGGTAGAAACAAAATGAAGCAAAAGTAGAATAAACAGTTATACAAATTCCTCTTTGGCAACAACAGATTTATATCCAAAAAATCATCAACAAAATTACAATAAATAATTTCTGATCCAAAATTAACAATTTAATTATACAAATTCCAAATTTCAGGTTCAGCAACAAAATCATGACAAATTCAAATCACACCAACAATTCTAGATCTACAATTGGAGCTTCTGATTTAGGAACCAATCTACCTGAATGCGGAACACGAGTTCTGAACGCTAGCGATCTTACGTGATGAGGAACAAAACCGGCTGAAGAAGACGACAATGTCCACAATGACAAAACCACCCAACGCGACGATGGCGCACAACACATAGCCAGAAATGGCGCCGTCATGAAAGGAAAGGTGGAGACGAAGATGCGCCTGATAGCTAATATGTGTGGCGATAGCAAGCCGAGGAGAAGAGAGAGAGAGAGGAGCACCCAGCGGCCCTCACGACAGTTGTTTCTGCATCTTTGTCATTGAGCCACTACCAGCTTTATACTTGTTGCCGCTGGTCCACCGCTTGCATCTGCTTTCCATAAATCTTTTTATTTCTGTTGGTTCTGCTCATATTTGTAAAAATTTTTGTCGGTGTGTGTTTATCGCCGTCTTCTTCAAATTCTGTAAAACGGGTAAAGTGGACTATTGGAAAGAACGAAAGTGAGAGCAGGATGAGAGAGAAAGGGCAGAACATAGTGAGGCAACAGATTTATTACTTGTGAGAGGAAAAATATGTTAGGAGCTAAAGAGAGTGAAGATTTGAAGAAAGGTAAAGGTTTTCACACCCAGCAGCAGAGCTCAACAAAAATGCAAAAAGATCTGGAGTTTCTGAGTCTGGATAGAATGATAAGAGTGTTTTTGAAATTTAGAAAATATTGAAGTGTTTTAGATTAGATTTTTTATACTTAACTTTAGAATATTCGTTTTTAAAACAGAATATTTTGTTATCTCAGACTTTTGTTTTACGATAAAAATTTAATTAAAAATATAAATAATATAGAGACTTAACTAAAAAGAAAAAAAGGTATTGAAACTCAATTAAAAAATTAATAAAACCTTTCTTTCATTTTCTTTTCATAGAACTTTCAGTGAGATCTAACAAACTCAACTTTATGGAAATGAGATGGTGGATATAAGTATAGAACAGCACTCAGGGATCTAAAAAAGATGAAAGAACAGTACAATCTTAATATTTATGGGTTTCAGACGCAGCACACCTTAACCATACACCAATAGAAAATATGCTTTGTGCATGGCCACGTAAAGTTATGTGATTTGTCTACACAGAAGATATTACATGATGAAAAATAATTACATTTGAAAGAGAGAGAAAAAATTCAAAATTTAAGGGTAAATTAAGTGTAAAATAATATGTTAATTTTTATCTTCACTTAATTATAAAAATTAACTATCATATATTTATACATATAAGTAATTAATTTAATTTTAATATATATTTATATTTTAATATATATTATAGATTAATAATTAATTTTAGTAATTAATTTTAATATATACCTAATAACATCGTTAGAAGAAAATGGAACCATACAAATAATATTTTTAGAATGAAATATAAAAAAATTTAAAAAAAATATTAGAGTATTGTCAAAATTTATTATTATTTAGTTATTTAATATTTAAAAATATGAAATAAAATATATTATTAAATTATTAAACTAAAAAATTATACTAAAGAAATTAAGTTAGATAGCTAATAACTAACCTTAAAACTAGACTACTAGGGCCTAATCATTCGTCACTAACTAACCCACGCTTTTTAAGTGTCCCAAACACTTGAAACTCTCAACCTAAACTTAGAACAGAACACAAACACACAAACTACTTTCCTCTCTGTCTCATCCTCCGATCCCATGTCGGCAGCGGCTGCGTGTGCAACTGCTGCAGATGCGGCTCGAGCCGCTACATGTCGTGACAGCACAGCCGCAGAACACCTAAAATTCATTTCCATATTCACCATCTTCGTCACCAGCATGGTAGGGATGTCATCCCCGGTGCTGATGACACGTTTCTTTAAAGCTAATCGATCACTCTATGACAAAGCTCTTGTTATTATCAAGTGCTTCGCGGCCGGGGTCATCCTCGCCACCTCATTAGTCCACGTTATGCCTGATGCATTTGACGCGCTAGCTGACTGCCACGTAGCATCCAAGCATCCGTGGAAGGATTTTCCTTTTGCGGGATTTGTGACGTTAGTTGGCGCCATCCTGGCACTCTTGGTTGACGTGGCAGCCAGCTCGCACATGGAGCATCACGTGAGCTATAAGGCTTTGGAGGGAGAAGAGGGGAAGGAGTTAGTTGGAGACAGTTATGACGGTTATGATGACGTGGAGAGGGTTGGGGTGGAAGAGGAAGTGGCGAGATTGAAACAGAGGTTGGTGTCTCAAGTGTTGGAAATTGGGATAATATTTCATTCGGTGATAATTGGAGTGACAATGGGAATGTCTCAGAATGTTTGCACAATAAGGCCACTCGTTGCTGCTTTGGCTTTTCATCAGATCTTTGAAGGAATGGGTCTTGGTGGCTGTGTTGCCCAGGTTAGTGTTGTGCTCTTATTGTTAGAAGTTTTTTCACATCAATGATATTTCAATAATTTACAATAAACTACTGTTATGGGCATTAAATAATTTTGGTGATGATAATATTGCTTTTGTAAAAAAGAAAGGCAGTTGTAAATTTTTAAAAAGTTTAATTTTAATATACCGAGCATGTGAATTGTTTTATATAATTATTTAATTATATCTGTTTTTTTGTATTATCATTTATATTATTAGTGTAAAAGGTAGTTATTTTTATTTGTGTTATTTTAGCTAACTAATAATTTTTTTGAACAACATGAACAACGGGCCTTAAATTTAGTTATTATTAGATATTAATTACTCATGTCATTAATTAAATTTAGAATTAATTTACTTTTTTAACCCTATTATTCACATTGTTCAATAATATTATTGTCTACTTATACTTTTTTCTTTTTATTAATATAGTGTTATATAATTAGATATATGTGTAAAACTGTTTTATATTGATAATGCATGAAATTTATTTTTAAAAATCATAAACATTTTAGAAGTTTTACAAAATGTGATTGATTTAGAATGTTTAATAGCTGATTTCAGATTAGAATAAATATAGAGAATTAATTTTTAATTAGTTAATATTAGTTAATTTTTTCTATTATAAAATTATTTTTTAAAATTATTTAACATTTTTTTTACCAAAGATAGGAGACTCGAATCCGCAACCTCTTAATTGAGTATAGAGAGACTATGTCATTTGAGTTATAACTCATTGGCTAAAATTATTTAACATTTAGAATTGATATTTAAACAGTTTTAATCAATATTGAAGTGGTCTAAACTTTGGAAATAAAATTAAAACTTGTTACAAAAGTTGGAAGTATTTTTTTATAATTTCAAGAGTACAACAAGTATGATAACCCTATTTAATATTTTAATTTATATTACAGGCAGGGTTCAGCTTTGGAACAATGGCATACATGTGCCTCATGTTCTCAGTGACAACACCAATGGGAATAATCTTAGGGATGATTTTGTTCTCAGTGACTGGCTATGATGATAATAACCCTAATGCCTTGATCATGGAAGGGTTACTTGGTTCAGTTTCTTCGGGGATTCTAATTTACATGGCTCTTGTTGATCTCATTGCAGTTGATTTCTTTCACAACAAGCTT
This sequence comes from Arachis hypogaea, assembly GCF_003086295.3. Classification (NCBI taxonomy): domain Eukaryota; kingdom Viridiplantae; phylum Streptophyta; class Magnoliopsida; order Fabales; family Fabaceae; genus Arachis; species Arachis hypogaea. The sequence goes on along the minus strand of NC_092036.1, from coordinate 6,340,374 downwards.
ATGAACTCAAATAGGAGGTTGAAAAAACTGTCTTTTCTTGCATTAACTCTTGGCTCTGCTTCAATGTCTCTTCTTGCTCTTTGGGCTTAAGCATTTTGCATGTCTTGTATGTGTTCAAATAATGTAATGTCTAATTGTAAATACAAGCTATACTATAAGGTTAATATATATGTAGGCTAATTGTTTTCTTAATAATTTTGTTCTTATTAATGTTCCTACTCTTTAGTTTAATTAATGTTGTTCTTTCTTTGAATATTTTTTAACATAGATAGAAACTAATATGAATGTATTTTTTTTGACAAAAATCGTTTTATCCTTATTTAAAATGGACGAAATTGAGTGTTTACACTTAATCAAATTCAGTCAAATTTTACTAACCTAAATGACAATATTATTTGTGCCATATATACTATATTAACAAAAATAATAGAGTAGTACATGTGTGATTATTATTATTATTATTATTATTATTATTATTATTATTATTATTATTATTATTATTATTATTATTATTATTATTATTATTATGCGTACCCACAGTGAAGTTTGAACCTTAGATCCCTTGTAAACTAGCAAATGCAATATGTGAAGGGCTGTTTTACTCTACTGTATCAGTGTATCTAATTAACCAATTCGTCTCAAACTTTCCTTCTTTTGAACTTTAATTTGTTGAAAGAAAATAAGAAGATTCCCGATTCCACTATGTAGATCACTAGATCCTTTTGATTTAGTGTGGAAAAATTATATATAATTTGGAGAGGTAGTGAGTGATGGCCTTTTGTTCTTATATAAAAGTAATAAAGTGTGATTTTTTTTATAATATAGGGTAAATGATAAATCACTAAAAATACACTTGAATTATTTTATTATTGATAAAAATATTTTGAATTTTATTATGGATAAAAATACTTTATGTAATTTAAAAATGTGTCAAAAGTATATTTTTGTGAATTAAGATGTTCTACGTTAACGAAAAAAATGGAATCATTTTTGTCATATTTTAAAATAATTTAAAAATATTTTTGTCAATAATAAAATTAAAAAATATTGTTGTTAGTACTACAATAATAATTTAATGCATTTTTTGATACTTTACCCTTTTCTAATATAATGTATCTATTTCCTTTTTAACATGGAAAAATGTTGAGTCTTATGAAGCACAAACATGGACCATGATAACCACACATGACACACAGACATACTAATTTTAATATTTTATAAAATATGGAGGCACAACATATATATAATATAAAATAACTGTTATAATATCTAAAAATATTTGTCGAATTTATTAAAAAAATTAAAAATTAATATTTAATTTTAAAAATATAAAAATAAATAATTATTAAATATTTAAAATTTATCACAAAAGTAAGTTAGACATTAAATTATAGATATTATAAAATTTATCATAATATAAAATAATTTTTTTAAATTATAATAATTTTTTAATATTTTATTGAATTAAAATACAAACTAATATTGTTAAACATTTTATTGTCTTTTTTAATTGTATAAAATATTTTAATTATTTTATATTTTAATAAATATATAATAATATATATTATTTTAAAATTTATTTTAATAATATAAGTGAAGAACAAAATTAAATATACTAATACGTCATGGTATTTGTTGGATAAATTTAAATACGTTTAAAAAATATTTTTTATTTTTGATTAAAATGCTATTAAATACAAAAGATACTTGTTTGAATATCAAATAAACATCGTATTCCAAATATATCAAACACACCAAAATATAGATAAATCTAAATACTCAATAGGTTGAGTCCTACTAGGCTGCTACTTGCTACTTTATTTGCTTTAAGTCCTTTTTTTTTCCCAAAAAGATTTGCTTTAAGTCTTTACCAAAAAAGAAAATTCAGATTTTGATTCAATAGTGCGCGGGAGCAATTGAATGAAATAATCGAGAAAATGAAAGAAAGAAAAAAGAATTATCTTTCTTAGTTGAACCCACCTTTTTAATTGACGTGATTTTAAGAAAGTTTATGTTAGACAATCCATAAAATTATGATAAAGCTAATGTGATACAGCGTATATATATATACCGACAATGACATTTTTTTGTTAACTTCTTGCTATGTTAATGAAATAGATACTGTGATAATAATAATTATCTTACGAATTAATTACGATTGCATATATCAGTTCACAATTTTAATACCATAATCAGTAGCTTAAAAAGAAAAGGCAATAAAAATACTAGGCAAAGCATTAAAAGTTAAAAACAATAATAAATATTTGATAAATTCATATTGTTTATTGAAAAGCTTTGATAAGGTCATATTGTATTTGAATATTTGCTAAATAATTACAAATTTATCTTTCAAATTAACTTGGTCCCGTAACTCAGTTGGTTAGAGCGTTGGTCTTATGAGCCGAAGGTCGCGAGTTCGAGCCTCGCCGGGACCAATTTTAAATATAGTATCTTGATTTTACAACAACATCTCAATCCTAAAATGAAAATTGAAGGCATATTTATTTTAAAATGAAAAAGACAAAACACGACTTAAATTAAAGCAAATAACCTCAAATCCTAAAAGAAGGGGAGACAAATAAGTCATTTTAATAAATTCATATCATATTAATCTAATTTTTAATGCATTTTAAATTTTTAGTTAAACAATAGTTTATCATAATAATAAAATTCTAAAAAAATTTAAATAAATAAATTAAATATTTTATTCATCAAAATATATTATTTTAAAAATATTTATTAATTTATATAATATTACTTATTCTATTTATAGTAAAAACAATATGCATATGTTATATACATATATCTAGTTTATATTATAAACAAAATAAATAAAATAATATAAACAAAATTTTTTAAAAAAAAGTATATTAATGTCTGAAATAATAATAATAAGTATAAGATTAATTAAAAAATAAATATTTAATATTTTTATTATAAAATTGTTAAAACATAAAATTTAGATAAATTATGTAAATTTTATATTTTAAATTGATCTAAAATAAATTGTAAATACCATCTTTTTAGTTATCTAATAAAACTGAGAGCTAAATAAATATATATGTATTTTATTTATATTTTTAGTAATACATATTTCGTTTACACTATAAATATGACAAAAAAATGTGACTCTATAAAAAATTAATACTTGACGGTTGATCTTGTATAAATTTTTTAGCTTGTTATTTATACAAATGTAATATGAGCGAGTCTTTGTTTCATTTTTTCTATCATGAAAAATAATTAAACTTAAATAATTTGATTAATCATTATAAATTTTAATATAAAAGATTTAAGAATTGATATTTTAATTCATAAAATATATAAATTAATTTTATATTCATTAAAATTAAATTTAAAAAAATTATTGAAATAATTTAATAAATAATAATTTATTATTTTTTATTTATGACTAAGAATGCACCAATCTCAACACAACTAAAAATCTTGCAATCGCAGAAGAACGTGATATATGTCTTTCTTTAGGATTTGAGGCCATTTGCTTTCTCACTACCATGAGCACCGAAGACGTCAGATCTATTTGCCTCTAATTTCTTCTTTTCAAATGCATTTGGCTTTTCAGTCTACAAAACCAATTATAAGCCGGGAAACACTGCTGTAAAATTTGTTTTGTACATATTAAGTTTTTGTGGTTAAAAATAATGACACATGTATATCAACAGTGGTACTAATATTAATAAATAATAATTTGTATAGTTTAAAATAAATATTTATATTCTCTATATAAATTTACATCTGTATACTATAATTGACCTTATAAGCCTACATTACTTTATACAAACGGCACTACTTAATTATTTAGATTTTTCACTGTCAATGATTAATTTGTTTTGTTGTTGATTGAAATTTTATTTAAGAATTTTTTTATTAATTAATAAATTATTATATACAAAAAGTAGAATTTAATATTCTAATACTTAATTAAATAGATTAATAAATAATTAATTATTAAATTAATCTAAATTAATTACAAAAGAATACTAATTATTAGATACATTTTAAGTGTATCACGAAATTAAATATTTTAATTAACCATTAATTTTAATTATAAAATATATATTTAATTAAAATTAATAATTAAAATCAATTTTATAATTAAAATTATTAAAACATCTAAATCTATAATTAACTTAAAAGGTTTCCCTAATTATTTACCTTGTTTGTAGTACCAGATAAATAAATAAATAAATAAAAGACATGGTTTGGTGGTAGTACCCTAGTGCTATGGGTACAGTAGTTGTGTCTCTCAAGTCTATGAGGGGTAAAAGAAAGAAGTGAATGTTATGGTAATTTTGAGATTGTACTTAATTTACTAAAAAAGGTAAATAAATAATATTTAATAAATTTTAAATATTTTATTTTTTATTTTAAATATTTTATTTTTTATTTTTAAAAATAAATTAGGTAATTTAGACATCATAATAAAAATATTATAGAATTCATCAAAGAAAAATAATATATATACATATATTATTTTATATATTTTTAATGTATATTTTATATTTTAATATATATTTTATATGATAAATAATAAATTTAATAATTAATTTTGATATACGGACATAACATGCATGATTTAATTTTAAAATGTTTATATTTAAACGAATCATGACAGAGAAGGATAAAAAAAATATCATAATGTTATCAATTCCGTTACGTTATTAATAGTATTTCTGCTAACTTCTACTAACTCTTATTTATAATTATATTTAATAAAAATATCTTTGTAAATGTGTCTAATAAAAATATCTTTTTTATGGCGGTATCTAATAAAAATATTTTTATATATATATTTTTTGAATGTGTCTTTTTATACATATATTTAAAATATAATAATTAATTATTATTGACAATAAGTTGGTAGATAATATATTAGTACGATATACTTTTTCTAATACTATATGTCAAACTAATTAGTAGGGTAAGAAATGGAAATCGGTAACAAATGCTCACAACCACCATGCACAAGATTACTGAACCATGATACCGACATTCTCTGATAATAACAACCATCTTACCCACCCGGATGTGTTCTTATTTATATCTTCTACCAATAACTTTTTCCAATCTAACAACCTTAACAACCTCTTCACATTACATACATTACATATGCTATCTATGTTTCTTTGTCACCTTCAATTCAATTAAAAACTTAGCTATCACTCTAGCTACACAATTGCATACACCAAAAATGGCCACTACTCATCAAAATCATCACTACCAAATCAATTTCATTCAATTACACTTCCATAAGCTAAGTAATAATGTTGATGTCTCAAACTACCAATCATTTAACCAACAAGGGCTAATCCTTTTGATATGTTCCATTTCCATTCTCATCCTTCTACCTACATTCTTCCTATGTATCCACTTCTGTTGCCGCCGTCGTCGCCTCTTCCTCCTCTTTTCGCAACAACAACCGGCCAACCCGGTTGTGGTGATAATCAACCCTACCCATGATGCTTATCATTCATCTTCCATTATTACTAAGAGTCTTAGCATTGTTGGTGATTATGAGAACAAAGAATGTTGCATATGTTTGAGTAGTTTCCAAGAGAATGAGAAGGTAAAAATTTTAAGTGAATGTGAACATGTTTATCATTCTGAGTGTTTGGATTTGTGGCTTAGGGCACATCCTAGTTGCCCTCTTTGCAGAGCATCCCTCCATTTTAGTAAATCTCTTGCCATGAAGAAATGTACAATTTAATTCATTTAAATTAATTAATTTCTTCCAGGGGCGGAGCCAGTTGCTAGGAAAGAAGCGCGATAACCCCTTTAATTTTAATTTTAATTTTTTACATATAAATTATATATAAATTTTAATTTAATCACTCTTTAAAATTTTATTTTAGTCTTAATTTATTGTATAAATATTTTTGGCTCATTCAAATATTTTATCTAACTCCGCCCTGATTTCTTCTAATTCCTTTGTGTATATGTGTATGTGCACATGTTAATGCTAAGCATATTATATAGCCATTTTAAATTTCATCTTTAATTTTTTTAATTGTTATATCATTTTTTTTTATCGTATATTATTCTTCTAACTTTTCCCAGAATTTCGGAAGAGCTTGGAGAAAAGTATCTCTTAGAAAGCTTTATTGTCTGTATAATATTTTAAATTAATTATCCTTTTCTGAGTAATTTTTAAAGTACATAGAATAATGCACAGTAATATATGATTAGATACTCAATTATATTAGGTGTAAATAAATTAGCTATATATGATATTTTATAAGAAAAAGTATTATATTATTATAAATAAGTTTAATTATTCTTATTATATTGCAGATTTGATTATTCTATTACGATAGAATTTGATTATTCTACAAGTGGTTGATTATTTAATTAAAAATTTTATAAATCAATATATAAATAGAATATATATTAATTTAATGGTTGATTTTTAGTATACATAAAATATTTGTTAGATATATATAATTAAAAAAAAATAAAATGAGTGAAACTAATTAAATAAAATTTAACATAGTATATAAGCTAAGATAGAAAATGGTACTCATAAACTGTTTTTCTATCATCTCTATATCATTTTCTGAAATAATAAAAGATCACTTATTACTCAGATAAAAAGTGAAAGGGGTTTTTCTGAAGAAATTCTTAAATCTACTTCTATAAGGAAGGTATTCCCTTATCATGTACTATATAGTTAATGGGAATATAGAGAGTTTAAAAAGGAAAATAAATTCAATTATTCTTTCAACTATTCTTTCTTTAAATTTCCTTCAAAATCTTAACTCATACATTATTGATACACACACATATTCTATCACATCCATTATTAAATGTTTTTTCCTTGTAAGAATAAATAATAAAAGTACAGATAACTATAACTAGGGCCATAGTTAGTTGAACCATTTATTTTGTAATAAATGAAAAAAAATAAAGGAATCACGTCGAGGCCAATGTGTACGAAATACATAATAAACATATGGCTATTTCTTTGGTACTATATCATCAATTGCATTAATTTATTTCTTGTGACTTCTCAATTGAACATTATATATATGAAATGAAAGGATTATTGTTGCAGCATCATCTGGTGCACTAACTAATATATAATGTCACTTAGGCCGTGTTTGTTTATAAGAATAAGAGACTAAGATATATAGATATATAGAAATATAAAATTATATTTAATAAATAAAATATAAATAAAAATATTATATTTTAAAATATTAAATTAGTATATTTTATATTTTTTTATTAAAAAAATACAAAGATACGATACAAAAAATAATTTATTTTTTATTTTATTATCACAATCAAATTTTTATATTATATTTTTTTATCTATTTTTTATTCTAATTTTTTGTAAAAAAAGTAAAGAAAAATTGGACTTTTTATTATTTATTTTATCTTATATTCAATTTATCATAAAACAAAATACAAAAATGCTAATTTTTATATTTTTATTATTTATGTCCTATTTTTAATATCTTGTCTTATTTTATTCTCAAAATTAAACACAATCTTACATAACCTTATTTTTTTTGTAATATTTGCAAATTATCCATTATAAAAGTTGTTGATTTCATATATATAGACACATTATATTTTGTTTCTCCTTTTCTAATAAAGTATCCATTATATTTTCTTTTCCTAAGAATTATTGAGTGAGTGAAGTAAGGAGCAAGTGTTAATATCTTAAACGACAAGGAAATATTTGTCAATAGACGTATGATACAGATAAAGTGTAACAAACTATATTATTTATACCTGGCTACATATTTTTTATACATAAAAGAAATTAAATGAAAATGAGACTAAAACCGACAGGGTGATTAGAGAAACAGTAGATAAACAACTAAAAGTGGCAATGTAAATAGAGTTGTTAACGATATTTACTTATTGTGAGTTTATTTTGACTCTCTTTTATTTTAAATCTAAATTTATTTCATGTGCCAGCCATCCTTGGAGTCGTTCATAGTGGATCATGCAAAAGTAGATATATATTGAATAAAAAAAGTTTGTATTTAGAAAAGAAATTACACCAAAATTAGAGTTAATAGGTTACTAAGTAATAATACGAATTACAATATATTATATATTGAATGTTGAGCTTTTTTGTGAATGATCTGTTGGTATCTCAAAATTTTGCATTAATATTGGTACATGAACAGGTTAACGGTTGGATCAAGGGAATATAGATCTAATGGTTCTTAGATAGTAGCATTTATTTTTTATAATCTAATAATCTCAATATATTTTTTTTATTTATTTCCTTTATAACATAATGACCCAATTATGATGTAAAATTAATTTTAGTCCCACATATTTTTTCTTCTGTCTTCAATGCAATGGCTCATTTTTTTTCCCTGTTTACACAAACCCAATTTTGTAAGATTTTATTTTTGAGATAAAATCTTAAACCGTCCCTTTTTTGATAATTACTTCAAAAGACTTTGACAAAAAAAATATTCAACCCAGCTTTTGAACTTTATCTTTATGGAATTGATTAATCGCTGTACAAAAAAAAGTCAATGTTATTTTTTTGTATACAGGACTAATCAATCCCAAAAAAAATAAAAAGCCGGATTGAGTATTTATTTTTTGTCAATAACCTCGTGGTCCTTTCGAATAATTATTAGAAAGCAGATATTCACTTTTTATTTTTCCAAGATTTCTGGACATCATACTAAGTTAATCTTCGGCCCTCTTTTGGTCTTAAAAAGCAATATGTTTTTCGTACTACCAATTGCCCATTAGAACAGGCCCAATATATTTGTTTTTCATTTAGTCCTTTTCAGTCCAAATTCCATCATATCATTATTATTATTATTATTCAAATCCAATCAAATGCTTCTATTTATATATAATATTTTTTTTTAAAAAAAGTAGAATTATTATTATTACCAATTGAGAAGAATGGGCATAAGAATACAACTAAGAAATTTACATACTGCTAACTAATTAATCATCAATGACCTTTTTTTACTTTTGCATGAGGCATTGACCAAACCATGCAAGTGTCTACGGATGAGGCCAAGTTGTGCATTAAATATTGTAGCAAACATCGTTTTTGAATGGCCTCATTTGCAGCACTTTGTTCGTTTGACCCACTTAATACATTTTTTTTCAGGACCTATATAGACTCGTACAAGAATTCAAATTCAGTTGACCAGAAATCATGGAAGATTTTGTCCTTGCCTCTTTGCCTCATTCATTACTTGCAACATTGTGACATTTTTTTTACTATTTTATGTTATCATTTCAAACTGTATATTAAGACCAATAATATATTAGTCAATGCTAATTTAATTTCTTAACTAGAGATTTTCCAACCCGGTCTTCCAGAATCATTTTTTCAACAGTGTATTTTAATTTTTAAAACTGTGTTTAAAAGATTAAGAGACTGAAACAAGAGAATGAAAATAAAGAGTTAAATTAAATTAAGTTTCTATATTATATTTAGTATAAAATATACTAGACTAAGTTATGTCTCAGTATTATATTTAGTTTAAGATAAATATAGAGATTAAGAAGTAGATTTGAAATTTAAAAAGTTAAATAAAAATATTTTTAAAAAGAAATATTATAAAAATTTTAGTCTTTATTTTTGAAAATTTCAATCACTTGGTGTTCCTATTTTTAGAAGTGATTTTGTGTCTCAAAAAAAATTTTAGTTTCCGTCTCTAATCATTAAACACAATACTTATCCCAGTTGTTCAATCTTAGGAATCAAACGCAAGTGGATACATTTATGTTGTATGTATTTATTTTTGTATTAATTTGATATAATAGAGATTTGATTATAATAAATAGGATAAAATATCAAAATATTATAAAAAAAAAATCTAAACGGTCATTGACAATTATTTCGAAAGACAAAAAATGTTATAACATTGACTTTTTTTGGCATATGGGCTAATCAGTTCCATAAAAAAAAGTTCAGGACTGAAAAGGGTATTTTTTTTGTTAAGGACTTCATTGTCCTTCGAGATAATTGTCAGAACCGAGTTGGATATTCACTCTAAAAAAAATCATATCATTGACAAAAATAAATTTAAAAAATATAAACAAAAAATAAACACCTAAAAGAAATTTTGTTTCGTAAGAAAAGACACATTTTTTTAATATTGGGTTAATAATGGTGTTTTTTTAAATTGTGATCTACTGTGGTATTTTTCTAAAATATGGGATGATTTAATTTATGGAGTACAAATTGGATTGTCCGATTTTTAAGAGGTACAGAAATCGGACTGTCCGATTTTGTACTCGGACTGTCCGATTTATGTTTAAAAAATTAAAAAAATTTGGAGTACACACGGTCATACTCCAATTTTTTTTTTTAAACACAAATAGATGGTCCAATTTGTGTACCTCTTATAATTTTAAAAAATACCCAAAAATTATCACGTAAAGGAATAACACACGTCCTACTCCCATATCCAAATTTTTTAGCCAAGAAAAGACAATATAGTGTAGAGTCCAGAGCTGAAAACAATGATTGCCGTTAAAGTTGCATCATGATTCATGACAGATGGATCGCCAATTACAGCACTGGTATCTTAAGTACAAACATACTATCTTTTGTCTTTTTCTTTGTCATGACATACACCTATACATACACCTATATAGTACTACTGTACATGTTTATATAGTACACTACTAGCCAATGTTCAAAACAAGCAATAGAATAGTTCTTACTTTTCTCATTCACTTGAGAGTGATTCTCATAAATTTGGATTATGCAACAGAAGAGGATGATGCTCTAGCTTGTGATGCAATGTGAGCAGAGTGGCACAAAACACTGAATTAACCCAACACCATGTAATAATTTGGGATTCTCAATTGCACTCTTAGAAAAATCTATTGTGGAAGAATATATATATGAGAAATCAAGAATTTTTATTTTTGTTTTTTTTCCCTAATAATTTCATATATGATATAAGAGAAGTTCTTGTATGAATGCAAATCTAACACCTTATATTAACACAATAAAAGTGAATTTTATCATTTTTATTATTCCTACCTGAAATCCCCAACTAGTATCCAAAATGGAGTATAAATCATATCTATGTCCAAAAATGCTTTTCTTGTTTTTTTGTAATTAAAGAACCTAATATAAAAACAGAGAAAAGAAAGAAAGATATTTGACAACATTAGAGACCATAAACAATTTTCACCTGAAAGATGCATAAACCAAGCCAAGAAATTAATAGTAATCTATACATAAGAAGTGGTTGATTTTGCTCATTTTCATGACATCATATATAAATATCTAAGTTTGTAATTCATTTACATTTGCATTGTTAGATGGAAAAACTTTGCTCAACATTCTCTTCAAAGAACAACCAACAATTACCAAAGATGTTGAGGTTTCTGTTTCTGAGACAGAAGAATCACTGCTACTACTCACTCTTTCTCCATTTTCATTATTCTCTCTAATCTCAGAACTTTGACCAAAATCATCAACCACAATCTCAACTAAAGCAGAGGCACCACTACCATCATCAACATTATGAACATGAACATGATCATGATCATGATCATTATGATCACCCCCATCATCAATAACAGAACCTAATTGGGAATTATCATTCTCAACAACAATCCCACTACTAAGAATTATTGGAGCCCTGCAAATTGGACAATTTGAATGAGAATTCAGCCACATATCAATGCAATCAACATGAAAACCATGTCCACATTTTGGTAAACACCTTCCCATCTCTCCATCTTCAAAAGAACTCAAACAAATCACACACTCAAGCTCATCACTATTCTCAACTTCTTCACTACCTTTCAATGCTTCTGAATTAGTAGTAGTATAAATGAAAAGAGGAATTCTTGCAATGACAGAAGAATCTAACCCTTTTGATGTATTGTGATGAGAACTTGATGATGATGGGAATATTGGTGAATCTTCTATGTTGAAGCTGTGGAAGTGGTGGAACCTTGCAGGGCCAAGAACATCAGAAACGGTTACTGTGGCTGCTCTGCGGCGGCGACGACGACGGCGGCGAGCATTTGCCTGAGCCTGAGCCTGAGCTAGGAACCATTTAGCATAGAGATGGAGGAGAAGGACAAAGAGGATTACAAGGAGCAAAGATATTATGGCTGCAAGCATTATGTTGCTGTTGTCTGAGAACATGTTTTGGAATATTTGACTCAAAGTGTTCATGTTCTTGTTCTTGTTCTTGTTTGAATCTGATTGTGTTAGCAACTAAGCATTCTAATGTGAAAAATTTGTGGTCTTTTGTGTGGTTTTGGAATGAATGGCCAAAAGGGTATAATTTTTTTGATGAAAGATTTGGACTTGGAAGGGTTTTTTAGGACTTTGATAGATGTGATTTTAGATACATACATACATGCATAACCCCAAGTCCCTAAAAGAAGTTCTTTTTTTTTGTGGATCTAAGAATCATTGGTGTGATTTTATTTTGGTCTTATTGTGTTATGTGAAAGTGGGTTACGTGAAAGTGAAGTTAGTGTGAATAAATTAGAAGGGATTGTTGCCTCTTGCATTTGGTACATTTGCGTGTAATGGTTAGCAACAAGTTTTGGTTTCTCTCATGCACTTGTATTATTGTATTTGCTTAAGAGGGAGTCAGTGACCAAATTCGATTCTATTCTACGTATAATTATATATCCCCTTTCTTTTTTATTATAAAATTAAAACAGAGTAATTTTCTTTTAACATATAATCAATTTTATTATATGAGTTTAATTTTGATGTATTCTCAGTATAAAATATTTTATACAGACATGTAATGATATCTGTTTTTTCATATGAATATTCACGCGATTAATGTAAAAGATAATTATTTTTGTTGACATAAACTTAATTTGGTAAAAGTTTTTGAAAAGATGTTGGTGATTTTCAAAAGCACAAAATTTTTATTTTGTGTTTAATAAATTAAAAAAATTATGTGTTTGTCCTTACAATTTTTAAAGATAAGGGTATTTTCAAAAATACTTAAGATGGAATTTTTCAAGAATATGTATACTTATCAAAATTAAAAGTTCTAATATAATTTTATATATTAACTAATTTTTAAATTTAACTCTTATATTTATATTTATTATAGTATTTTTAAATTTTAAAAATTATTTTATCAAACACAATTATTAGTGTTTATGTTTATTAAAAATAATTTTTAATTTAATTTACTAAATATAAATGCTACAATTTTTTAGAAACTATCTTTTAAAAATTACTTTTAAAAAGTAAAAATTTTAAATAAATCAAATCATAGTATTACAGATATCAAAATTAAATTCTTATTACATATGATGTCGACATATATAAATATTTCAGAAATTAGAATGTAGATTTTGTCTCTTCCATTTTAACAATGCTATTTCCCTTTTATTGAAGCAAGAACTCTAATAATATTGATATAAAGTGTGCATGCATCTACTGTTATACTAAAATTCCGATAGTGATGCTTAATTAGTAACATGTTTTGCATTTACTCAAATTAGATATATGTTTTGGGAATGTAAGTAAAAATAATAAGAATAATAATAATGAAATACTTAAATTAGTAGTGTGAGGTGATGGACTTAAAGTCAAAGGGGGAATCCATTATAATTGATATCCCTATGTCGAAGGAGGTAAAAAATGGATAGAAGGGTGAAGAGTAGTGGGGAAAAAAGGGTGGCAGAAATGAAGGACTCGTGAAGGCGACGGCAGCATGAGAGTAGTTAAACACTTTGATTGGATTCATGTGAACCTCTTTTTAGTCTTTCACACCTTTCTTTATACATTGTTCATAAGGAGTGGTTTAACTCGATCAATTCTTAATATTTTATTTTTAAATAGATATAAAATTTCAACCTCATAACACATAATAAAAAAATTATTTATTCTCTTAATTATTTAAAAAATTGATTACTTTATAACTTTGAAATATTTTTTATTTATCAATTCAAAAAGATGATTAAGAGAGTTTTAAAGATTTTATCAATTAGAATTTGGGATTTGATTCACTATTTTTTCGATTAAATCAATTTGTTTAGCCTAATTTTAACAAAAATAATATGATTTAATCGATTATATATGTTAAATTTTAATTACTGAAAAACATTTTTAAAAAAAGACGTTTTAGATATCTTTATGTGAGTGGCTCCCTTAAAATTTTGCCGATAAATATTCTAAGTATATTTACTTACTTAATCAGGGCGGAGATAGAACTTCTTTTAAGAGGAGATCAACATAAAAAATATAAATAAATATAAATAAAAATAAAATTAGAGAAATGATATGTGAGTTATGTTGAATTATGTAGTATTGGAGAGATATATACGATTGTGACGGCTTTTAATTTTTTGTTTTAGTGGGAAGAAATAATTTTCTACCAGTACACAAATTAGATCCAAAGTGTTTTACCAGTACACAAATCATACCCAAAATTTTCTGTTAGTACATGAACCAGGATTTTCAATACCTCCAATTAGACAATCTAATTTATCTTGGGTACTTCTCATACCCTAATAAAATACCTTATACCTTCATAACTTTGTAGTACACCAACCCTCCTTCCATATTAAAATTAAAAAGTTCAAGCCCTGCACCTGTATTTAACTGTTTAATATAAAAACTATTAAAAATCTAAAAATTTAAAGCTTGCAATACTTTTATAATGTATTTACTGAATGAAAAATTTAAGAATATCTATTCTAATTTCTAACTAAATAATTGCTTTGTTAGAAATACCTTTACTTTTAAAACACTCGTTAAAAATAAAGGATAAAAAAAAGAAGAAATGTTTCATTTCAATTATTTATCAATTCTGCAAAACTGAGAAACTGGGTAGAGAGGATCCCTAGGCAAAGGGTTCTATCATTCTGAGTCAACACTCAACAGCCATGACTCGATATAGGAGTATTCTTTTTCTTTTGGGTAAAGGATTGCACCAAACCCAAAGCAAATAAATCAAAAGTTAGAATAATGGAAAACACCCGTCACCTCATCATTTTTTGCACTTGAATGAATAAATAAAAAAAAACTATAAAATTGGTATTCAAAAAATTCGTGACACTGAAAAAAAATAATCCTAAAAAACGCAAAAAATAAAATGGATTTTGCGAGATTTTAAATTTCCATCAAAATATCCAAACGTAAATCGATGATTACCTGGCTAACACATACAGTGCAGTTAGGTGGCATTTTGAATTATTTTTAATCAGTTCCAAGTTAGAAATTCGTATAATATTTAAATCTAACTTATTTGAAATTAAAATTCCTAATTCAAAAGAAATTTTCTGAATGGCAAATTCGGTTTAAGGTGATGACGTTTGGTGTTGAAGCACTTGACAAGAACGATGTTGATCCTGCTTTCATGGCTAAGCTTGCTAAGATTGTTAGTTTCCTCTACGATTTGGAGAATTTTCTTTTGATCATTATGGTTACTTCTTCTTTTCTGATAGAGAATTTCTCCAATTGGAGATTTTGATTTCAAATGAGTTGCGTTTAGGGATTATATGAATTTTCATGTTGGAACTCATTAAAAATAATTCAAAATGCCATTTAATTGCGCTATTATCCAGGAAATCAATTCAGATAGCCATGTAAGAGTTTTCCAGCAACACATAGTCACATACGTTATCAATTCACATTTTCACATTTTTGTCAGATTTTAAAATTTTTTAGAAATTATTTTGTTTTTTTACGTTGTTTAGATTGTTTTCATTGGCATTAGAATTTTTTGAGTATTGGTTTAACAATTTACTTTAAAAAAAATTCATTTACTCATTTAAGTATTTAACGTTTTTTTTTATTTTTTTATTATTTTAAACTTTTTCTAATTATTTTTTTTAACAAAATAATTCAACACAATAAGTGGAGCAAGAAGAACAATAAACAAATAAAAAAGTTCAAAAAAAATTTACAAAGAAACTCCTCAACTATATTTTATGCTCCTACTTTTTATAATATACTCTTGATTTTGTACTCGTGAAAACATCTTCAATCACTCCAATCTTACTAAAACTCTGTCAATCCAATTGCAAGATCGTTAAGCGAAAGTCCACCAATTGTATATCTTCATTTATTAATTTTTACTAAAACTCTGAAAGCATCCTTTCTTCCTTCTATCTGCATAATTTCGTTGTCTGCAATATAATTCAATTTTTTTCACACAATAAATTTTTCTTCTCTTGTAAGAAAGTATAATTGAAATTATTTTTAGTAAGATACCTTCAACACACAATTAAAATTCCTCTTTTGACAACATCTCATTTTAAACATTATTTCATCCCAAATTAATAGTAAACCACTGAAAACATTTTTCGATTTAATATATTCTCATCTCGCAACATCACTCTTTCGAATTCTTATTACATTCTCTAATTATTTTGCAGACAATTTATAGCACAAGCGAAGACTGCAAAATAAACTAACAACACAAAATTGTGAGAAAAAATTATAATACATGTGCTGCATATGAAATTGTATGTGAAATTATCATTAAAGATGGCTATATATATCTTAGGTCCTCCTAATAATTTTTATATTTTATCTATTATTTTTCTTTTTTCATAAAGATAAATTCATCAAATGGTTAGTGAATATATAGTTATTGTTATTTATCTTAATATAATAATATTGCATAAAAATAATAGTATACATTTTAGATGTAGTAATTTTATTATTATGTATACTTAATAGTTACATTTATTGACAGAGTTTAAAAATTTAAGTTTAGTCAATATAAAAATATTTGAAATTAAACACGTTTAAAAAATTGCGTAGAGGTACATTTCATTAGATACCATGTGAAATATTTACCTAAAGAATGATGAACTAAGTGATAAAATTTTAAATTGAGTTGATGGACGTTAGCAATAATTTTTCTTCTTCACATAGAGCTAGATAGTCAAATTGTATAACAACGGAGCCTAGTTAGGTAAAAAGAATTGAATATGGGGAGCGGATTTTTTTAAGTGAAAAAAAAATGGATAATGTAAATTATTTAATTTAATTTTTTATTATTCTCTCTTTTATATTTATTTTTGATTTTACTTATAAAATTAATGGTAAGAGATCACACTTTATTCTCTCAAATATTAAAAAAAATAAAAAAAATCCATTTTTCCGAATCTTCCACAATAATGTTAATTTTATCACTTAAAAAATATATTTTTTTTGTAGAATTACAATTTTTTTATGTATTTATTATCATGGATGAAAACTTCAAATCTTATGTTTTTTATTTTTTGTTTTATTTACGAAAACAAGTGTTTTAAATTACACTTGTTATTAGCAAAATCTAACACTTTACTTAGACAATTGATGTATAAAAAAGTTCACCATCTAATAGATTATTATTATTGATGTATAAATTACACATGCAACACTTTACGATGACTTCTCAATTTATTCTCTATTATTATTATTATTATTATTATTATTATTATTATTATTATTATTATTATTATTAGAGTAAAGCTAGGGAACCAAAAGCATATCAGCCAAAACCCAGCCAAATACTTTTGGATGAATTCAAAATTTTTACGAGTTAATATATATGGATGTTTCTTCTATTAAGTATTAGAATGTTTCTTTTTCATATTAAATGGATATTTTTTTATATATTTTTTGAATTTGTGATTGTTAGAAGTGGATAGATTAATGTGAAAAAAAAAGGAAGGTTTTTATAGGTTTTAATTAGGTTTACTTAATCAATTTAAAATTTTTTAAATTTTAAATTTAAAAAATTTAAAATTAATTAA
Source organism: Arachis hypogaea (assembly GCF_003086295.3). Taxonomy (NCBI): domain Eukaryota; kingdom Viridiplantae; phylum Streptophyta; class Magnoliopsida; order Fabales; family Fabaceae; genus Arachis; species Arachis hypogaea. Next base: position 6,322,653 of record NC_092036.1, on the reverse strand, counting down.
TTATTGATATAAATTAAAATAGTTTTGTTTAATTTTTGACTGATAAATTTTTGGTTCCTTATACTTTTCCTTGTTATTATTATTAGCAGTAGTAGTAGTAATAAGGAGAGCATACGCGTTATGTACCTTCTCTTGTAAAAAATTTATATTCTCTTATCGGCTTATCCTATATAAGTATAACTATATAAGTTTATATTTATGATTGATATTTCTCCTAAAATTCCACATTTGTCTTTACTTTCATAATTGATGAATCAAAGTGAGTATATAGTAATAGTATTATATAAAATTTTAACATGCATGATATAATTTATTCAGGTACAACGAGACATGCCTTGGAGATGAAAAGGCATTATTTCACAAAAGTGATGCTGAATCACATTTTTTTTTCAAGCTATTCATTATACATTAATCATATACGGAAATCAATTTTGACAAACTCATAAAATATATATGTTATATTAATTAGCCATCTCTTTTTATATATAGTTTTTAAAGTTGTCTTGGAAAAATTCACTTCTATTAGTAAATAGTAACGTAACTTCAGTCATTAATATATATAGACACCTATAATATACGGAGATTACCATGGATAGAAAACATGTAAACACATAAATTTAAAATTTTTATAAGATACGAAGATACGACATATATATAGAATATAAAATATTTTTTAAATAAATTATAATGATATTTTGATATTTTATTCATATTAAAATATAAATTATTTTTTTAATTATTTTTAATATCTTTTTTTAATTATATAAATTATTTAAAATATTTTTATTTTAATAATTAATAATATATACTATTTTTAAATTCATTTCAAGAATATATATTAAAAATAAAGTTGAACATATTAATACGTAATAGTATTTAAATATATTTCAACGTATTTGAAAAAAATTATTTATTATTAAGACATAATTACACACAAAATATATGTGTTAAAAAAATATCAATGAATATCATATTTAAAATGTATTCGAAATGCAGAATACGACAAATTAAAAAAAAAGTGTTCGTACTGCCTAGAGAGAGACACAAAAAGGGATTATTGTAAGATAAACTTGTGATGATTTTTTGTAAATGGAGAAATATTGAAAATTATTATACAGCTGTAAAATATTACTATGAGTTATTTTTTTTACATTTGTTTACTTTGTCAATATTAGAGGGACGGTAACAATTTGGTTGGACTAGACAGAAGTGGGGGACCTCATTACTACAGTTATAAAAAGATCAAAGGATATGTTCAGAGGACCCCATGTGACTTTATCAGTCTTTTTTTTTTTTTTCTTTTCTTTTTTAAAGAAAGTTGATAAAACATTTCCTCTACTATTTCTCGTCACCCTACAATGCAATGCAAGTTCTGTTTCAATACAAATAGGAACAGTAGATATTTGTAATTGTTGTATATAGATTCGATTCCAACACACTTTGATTTGATGCAATTTGCAATGAAATTATGCAATGCATGCTTCCGGCCATGGAATTTATTCCTTTTTAAGAGGAGACATATAAATTTCATATTCATACATCATCGCATGCTGTTTGGTGTTATAGCCTCGTGAACTCTGACGCAACTCCTTCCCCAACTATGTAGTTTTGCTAGAGATGAGACTACATTTGATAATCAACATTTTATTCGATAATCAGTTTGATTTTGAAGTTTAATGATACTCACTTTGGTTATTGAATATTGAATCAAATTAATCCTTGTAACACAAATTTAGTTAATAAAATGTATATATATGTAACTAACTCTCATTATAATAGTTAAACAACTAATTTAACGGTAGAAATGTTAGACTCAATTTTGATCTCTTTTAGTCTATTAAAAAAACTACATTAAACATCACAGTACCTTTACTTAAATTAGACTTGGACCTGCACAATATTCAAAAAACTTTCTTTTCTGTACATATTTTAGATGACTAAAATAATACAGAAGCTTTTGGTTTTATAATTTGTTATAAAATAATTTGTATAACTCTTAAAACAAAGAACTATATCATAATAAATTCTATAATATAATACGATAATAATATAATAAAACCAAACATGATACACTTTTTCCAATTCCAAAGATGTATTTGTTGCAATTAGAATTTTGGAAACTATTTTAATATCTCAGAGACCATTTTGAAACTTAATTCATAAAAAATTCTTTTTCTAAAATCCAGATGAGAGAAACTTAATTGGTGGAATTTGTATTAGCCATGAAGTATAACGTCTTACAAAGAGAACATCATTTACACTTGAAATGAAACAAATGTTGAGTTTGAAGAGCATGACTTCCCTTCTTTATGATAATAATGTAATCCATTTGTGGGAATAATACACTTTTAACAATTTGAAAGAAGAAGGAGAATCCATAATTTGTCTATACAAGACACAACATAAGCAAGAGAGCTTCTCATCATCAGTTCATTTTTCAGTCCATTAGTTTGTATCTTTTCTCTTGGACACCAGTAACTCCCATTTGTATCTCTATTATTGTATGAAGAGGCACCTGCAATGCAATTGACAAATTCCATCTTAGATATCTTGTGCATGTGTTATAATATTAGATAAATTAGTCCCTAATAAAATAACATAACAAATTTCTCTTTTAATTTTGAAAATTTTAGACAATCTAATCCCTTAACTATACTATATTTTTTATATATAAAAATTGAAGACTGATTTGCCACTTTTAAAAAACATTTTAAAAATATTCGGAACTGATTTGTCTTTTTTATTTTATAGAGATTAATTTGTCTAATCTGCACTCCTAATTTGTGTCCTCTAAAACTTAGAAGACTTCATATAACCTTAAGCTTCAATAAGAATTTGATTTTATCCTTCCATTCAACGGTTACTAACTACTATGTCTTCTTTCTTCTTTTTTTTATAAAAAAAATGTAGTATTTATATTTTATCCATTATAGAAATTTTAAAAGCAACTTTATCTTATAGTTGATTTGTAGTCTCTAGAGATCTTCTCAGAAAGCCATATCACTACCAAAATTTGACTAGAAAAACTTGAAGTTTTAACCATCAAATCAAGTTTCAAATGGACTCAATATAGTAAAAGAAAAAAGGGACAACAGAGCTCAACTACTATGAATCCACTGATTACCTCTATATGTGGAATTTCTTGCAAAGGCCTGTCAGCAAAATAAGCATATAATGCCCTCAAAACTGCCTGCAATGAGAAAAACAAGGAACCACATTCAGAGATTAAACCAATCAAACAAGAAAAAAAAAAAAAATACAACATTTTTAAGGACTATGTTAGTCTAATTGCAAAAAAGCAAAACCTGGTGAGATATCACAACCACTGGTGCTCGTTGTCGCTCAAGCTCAATAATTACAGGTTCTAACCTGCATTGTTTAGGGAAGAAAAACCAAAACCAAAACCAAAACCAAAACCTGAAGTTAGATATCAAACAAGCTGAAAGATGAAATGAAATAATGCTTAACAGATAAAAAAATGTATGTTTCAACCTTTGAATGACATCCAAATAAGACTCTCCGCGAGGATAACGATACCTAAGCTTGTCCTTCTTGCGAGATCTGCTATAAGTGGAAAAAAAAATCATGTCTGTTTAGATAGCCTTTTCTCCACAAGCCTAACCATTTTTTTTTTTTAGTTTTATGTAATACACTACTTGCATTCAACTTGAAAGCAAAAGAGTCGTAGAGGTTACAAGTCTGCGACATACTCATACTCCTCTGGCATGTTTTTCTTTATCTCTTCATACGTCATACCATCACACACCCCAGCATTTATCTCATCAAGTGCTCGCCATTGTATCTAAGATAATAAGTGCAGGAATACCATAATGTTCAAGTTTGTCATCCATATCTCTCGACATTAACATGACTTCATGCATCCGTAAGCTTTAAGGATGATAACACTAACCTTGGGGAATCCAACAATTGGACTTGCTGTCAGGATTGTTCTCTGTAGCGTACTGGTCCATATCTGAACCAGTGGTTACAAACATGACAAATCATTCATCATTTCAATATTTGCTTATATTAGTTCATGCAGCAAGCTCATATGAGCTCTGATTCAGCATTAAATTGTTTCAATTTCCACAATAGCCTACATACCGAGAGAAAACTCTTTTATAGTGGACTGGCGACAGAAATGAAAATTCGTGACACGATTAACTGATACAAGCATTATTATTGACAATAGGCTGCAGTTAAACACAGTTGTCAAGCGAACAAAATCATGGATTTCTGTTGAAAAACAGATAACATATACCAATGTCTCTATCTTATCTCAGAGTATCAGAGTAATTTTCACCATATGACATATGTTACAAACTTACAATATCAGTATCTTAAGATGATCCCTTAAAATGATTTTCATATTAACTTTCATTTCATGAATTGTTTCCTAGTTCTTTTAAGATTACTAGTCTTAAAATTATTATTATAGGGATTCGTCTTTCTATATGATATGATATCAGATCACACTATATATCAATATTACCTTTTTGTTCTTAGTCTTGCGTTTTCTTTTTCCTTCTCTACCAAAAACCCATAATCTTAAAAGGTTCAAAGAACACAAGGAAGAGATTGAATCTATATAAATGAAAAATCTTACAGAAGCAGCCCGCTCTGATTTGAGACGCTTTCCAACAAAGTTGGCAAGCTTCTTTTTATAGAGTTCTCCAGCCTCACTGTCATAACAAATTGCATTGTGCTCTAGTTAGTCACCCCAAGAAAAGAAAAGGAAAAACGAAAAAGGATAATGATTCTAAAAACGATAGACATCACATTTAGAAATAGAGGAAGCAACATAGCTAAGATAGAGCAGGTCCCAAAAAAAAAAATAAACATAGCTAAGATAGAGGAGCCATTTAATTTTAAATATCTGTTGATTAATTAGAAAGCAACCAGACTTTCTTTTACATTCATATCTCTTCATTTTCCTTTTCTACATCATATTTACCTTAATGCGGCATCTCCTCCAATTCTGCCTCTTACATTATCCTGACTTTCTCCATGCCGAGTAAGTAATATTGGGCGAGGTGTAAGGTGTGTATTTACCTACAGTAGATATATTGAGGTTCACAGCAATGTACAAATATGACGAAAAAGAAAATGTCAGGTTTATTCATATTATCAGACACTTACCAGTGATATGACTGTACATATAGACATAGGTAATAGTTTTATGAATGTAACATTTCATGAACCGTAAAAGCTTGAACAAATTTGGTGTTCAATATTGAGTTGGATGAAAGAACTTATGTAGGACTATCTTTTCATTGGAAGACACGGGGAGGGGACAGAGTGATAGCTAGCTTCCTTTTTGTTTCCACCAAATTTTGGTAGTATCTTATTGAATTTTATCAATTTTTTGCCTGTGTTCATGTCAAATGCTGATTGTAATTGAAGTATTTAACCACATTTTTCAGTAATGCTTACCAAGAAAAAGACAATTCGGCCAGGAAGGTAGCCACTGATATTGTTCACCTACAGCAAAAGATAGAAGATGTGATCAAATAACAAATCAAAAACACTTAAACAAAATAGGCCAAGAAATAGGGAATACCAATGAATTCTAAGTAAAGTGAGAAATTGTGAAGTCAGTGCTTAACTAGTCAATAATCACGTGTCCAAACAATCTAGAGCAATAATGACTCTATCTATTCTGCCTCCTACTTTGCCGTATAGTTTTGATATTGGTGAGATAGTAGGCATAACAATATTACTGCAACAACAACTAAATCTAGTTTCCATGTGGATCTGATTATAATTTTAATAGACTGACCTAAGCCATTTAGTTACTGAACTGGTTCTTAAACCAATTACATCCATGTGAAGAACTCCATTAATAAGAGGAAAATAGCATGTTCAATATGCTCAACGATGAAAACTTTTTCACATTTTTGCAACTTCATACTGATCACATCAAGAATTTCTTGTTTGATGTTAAATCATGCTACAAAATTTCATATGCGGATTCTGACACGAACTATCAAGATGATCAACTGTACTGAAAGGTTATGTTCAATGCATAATAGGATCAACACAAACAATGAAGTAACCGAACTTACTTGTATTTGCCCACCATGTCCACTGACCATATCAATCATTTTTATGTAAGATCCTTCTTCTACTGGCTCATAAACCTAATAATATGAAAATAAACATTATTTAAGGAAAAAAAGCTCACACAAAACAATCATTAAAAGTATTTTGTAATCACTTGCCTTCTCATAATTGGCCAGACGGTTTTTGAAGTCTTGCAATCCAGCCTGAAAATCCGGCCTGCAAGATGAAGTTAATTGTATATGTATCCACATCAACACTAAGGTAAATCTTCCATTTTAAGATGCAAAATTATAAATTAAACATTACTCTTCTGCATAGTCAGGACTTTGCTGAATTTTAAGACGTATATTCCTTTCGATTATGTTTACATCATTACATATTGTTTCCAGGAAGATAATCTGCAATGAAAACAGAAATGAATCAGGATAAGCATATAACTCTGCATAATTATAATTACAACACCTGTCTGTGACTACCTTGCATCTTCCTTCAGCTAATTTCATCAGCATGTTTCTTCGCCTCTTGTTACTATTTGTGGCATCAAATATCCCCACCTAAACCGAAGTTAAACTTTATGCAAATAGATGAAAGAAAGCATAATTAGTAACCAAAAGACGCAGCAAAATGATCTTACCTGACCACCTTCGTGCATCCAAGATACCATATCTTCAAATGCCAGCGCTGCTACCTAGTGGCACGTGATATATTAAAACTATTTACACAGAGAAAGGTCAACATGGTGTCAACATCGCCAGTATCATCCATTATAAATGAAATATCAGAAGAGCATTAGCATTATGTTAAAGGGTAAGATAGTTGTAACAGATTAATATCTATCACCATGAACTTTCCTTTTTTATCTCACTCTACATTTGTGCAGTGGTGTTGCTTCTAATATAGTAGCTCAATACACAAAATGTCAGAAGTAGCACTTTAAATAAGAGTAACAAGATCTTAACATTGTAATGCATGATTTTGTTTCAACTTTTTATCAATCAAAAAGATGTTACCCTATTAGATTGTGACATTATCCATGTGGAGAGGCCCAAGGATTACACTATGTTAGAACTAGGAACTCGTACCAGTAATAGGATGAATTGCAAAGTAAATGTTTATTGAATGACTGAATCCTTAATTTTATAGAAGTGATTTTACTATCTCCAAGGATACTTTAGAGTCCCCTTCTCTCCCAAACTATTCCAAATGACTGGACATCCTTTGTTCAACCCTGTTCCTTCTATTTATACTAACCACTAAGGCAATAACTCACCAATTGTAACTAACTAACTAACTATAACTAGCTACCTAAGGGTATCCTAAGACTCCAAAGTCCTAACACACTATTTCAACCTATCTCACACTTCTCAATCCTGGCTGAGTTCCTGAACCATTCTGTACTTAGGAATCACTTAGATCAACAAACTCTGATTAATTTATTCAACACATGATGTTGTGTGTGATTCAGAAGAACAACATTTAATAAGTTTTCTTGAAATAATACATAATTAAAAGCATTTCTAGTTAAATATGCAAGTTTTAAGAAATAAGACAGTTAATTGGAACTAAATTCAACAAATTATAGAAGCAATAATGTCATAATTCCAACTAAAAATTAAAAAGTTATAATGCAATGTATAAGCTATAGGTTTTACTGGCTCACAGTTAGTTTACAACTCTACTCCAATAGTCCAATAATAATAATAATAATTAAAGAAATCTGCAGTACCTCATTACGTGCTTCCACACCTTCAGGATTATCAGCTGCAAAGAAATCTGCGGACTGCAAAATAATATCACGTGAACTAAACGGTTAAACTATAAAATATGATGGGCTAGTGCAACATCATGATTTCAAGGGAAAGAAAATCAAGTTTTCACTGTCCCATTATAACCACATGATGTGGTAATACTGAGAATCTTACGACCCTCAAAAGTACAAGGGAATGTAATAAAGTATCAATGTTCAGACTTTATAGTTAAAAACTTCATTCTTATGGTTTTGGCCCACCTTCAGAATTTAGTTGACTGCTATACAGTTCATTCAATGCTTTCCAATTTCATCTTATTTATAAACTTGTTGGAATAATCTCCAAGCCTACTGCATCACCATAATCCTCTAAGAGCTCAATTCACTTATTGAATTTTTTAAAGACAAATGTGATTAAATCATTAAAAGCATCAGATATTGAATTCTAGGATACTGCTTTGGAATAATTTTCAACTGCAAATTCTTCATTCTAGCATGAACCACATTGATCTCATGATAATTGGTTTACAATGCAATGAGGGATATAACTACCAGTAGAAAAACATGCAGTGCATAATAAAGTTCTGAAGATAATCTTTATATCAGAAGCATAGACTATTTAATAGTTGCAACTATGCAAATAAATAAAGTATACCTGATTAGCTCCATGCTTAAGGCGACGATACTGCAACATCCAAAAGTAAGTATGTTAACTATCTTTACGTGTTTCCAAATTTCCACATGGTAAATGTTATATCAATGTTAAAAGGTGATTTTAAGAATGTAACAACCTTTCCAACATTGAAGTGTTTGGTATTATGACCTAACCAACGAAGATATCTTGTAAGTTTAGCTGCAGTGAATGTTTTACCTCGCGCTGGCAGGCCTACCTATGCAAAAGAAAGAAGATAGAAAATAGAACAATTATTGTCACAATTTTAATTTACTAGTTAGATTAACTAAAGGGAAATATGACCATTTTTCCAGGTATTTCTAACTTCCAACTTTCAATGTATATACTTGACTTAGTCTCAATTAATTTACAACTATGAAATAAAAATGAAAAGTAGTGACAAAGAACAACTACGAATATAAAAATTAGTGAGTAATAACTTATCATGACAGAGTATTAGAGTATACCAGGATAATCGCCAAATGTCTATCCTCCTTGGGACCCAGCATCTGGTCGGCAACAGCCGCAGCTGCAACAGCTCCAGCAGCGGCTGGCATTGAATTCTATCAATGAACAAGAAAGGGTGAACATGCAATATAAGTTGGCTCGCATCAAACAAGTTTGAATAGTATACAATAAGTGGAAGTTATTTATACAAACCTTGGTATCATTATCTAAATTAAGATCATGAGTGAAGATATTAGAACTAGAAGATTTTATGAGTCTTGGGGATCCAACACCCCTATCAACAAAAAGCCCCCTCTGACTCTCTTGCCTTTGCAGAGGCGAATACGATCCCACTGACTTGGACTCAACCATTCCAGAAGTTGGAAAGGCCTTAGAAGAATCAGGCACGATAACCTCCATCTCCTGGTTAGAACATCAACACAACCAATCAGATTTAACATTTAATATGTTGAGTATCAAGAATCAAGATAGCATGTAAGCTTAATTTCTTATATGTTTCCCTCTTAGACTCAGAAAGTGGCATTTTGTCTTGTAAGTCTCCTATGAAATGTTTTCTACTACTATTAAATAATAAATAGTCCATTTAGAAAGTATAAACAACACTTAAAAGATGTGAGTTTGAACGATAAACCTTTATTGTTGTAGGGCGATCAGCAGAAGCACCACCATCCTTGAAGGAATATGAACCACTAGTTAGTGACCTTGGAGTCTCTGTCATGTTAGCTGCATATACAAAGGCTGAATTTGCCGAAGTTGAGGGTGCTGGAACAACATAATGCTCAAGATCAAGGTCCAAACCGGCCGAAGAGCAATTCTGGAGAGTAAAAAGTAAAGCAAGCTTAAAATATTTAGTAATCATAAGACAACAAGGCAACCTTTACTTCATAGAGATCCAAGCCACAGGGTGAAATAAGAGAAGAAAAGAAGAGAGACACATATGATAGCAACCAATTTAAATATGATATCCTAAATATTTATATGTTTTTTCAACTGTTGAAGTATATGAAGCAACAATAGTGCTTTGGATTTCAAGATCGCCTATCAGAAGAACTAAAGGGAAATTTAAATGCACTATCAAAACGACCATTCTATTTGCACCAACAGTTGACATTTATTTACTAGACCAAGGTGTGTTTAGAAATATAAGACAACATCTAAATACCTAACATCAGCGTTACATATTTTACATTGGAAACCATGGCGACTTGTATCGCACCCATCATTGGATAGGATTCCATCCTCACTTTAGACTCCATCCAATGATAGATAGAGTGTAAGTTAGTACAACGTCCAAAGCAAAACATGTTCACCTAATTCAATATCTTCAGGATTGGGGGCAAATTAACACTTTGTTCTTCAGATAACACAGCAGTAGAAACTACAAATTAAAAATAAAGGTGCTTCTATTTTAATGTCACTGACCAAGTATTCCAAGGGTTAAAAATACATAAACAAAACCAGAAGTTGACGTCTAACCTCACCACCTGGCTGAGGTGCCGAATTTATGCTGACATCAGGCATCCAACGTACAGACGACGGACGAAAATTCTCCTGGTAAGCCCTCCAGCTAGCTGCAAGGTCAAAAGGAGAGACCCTGTCTGCTTTTACAAATACTTTATACTCAAGAACTTCATCATTTTCAAGCCTGAACAAAGCAAGCTTGGCGTCCTCTTTCAGCGCTCCCCCAATGAGTTGGCGGCTTGGACCCTCCTCAACAAAACAAGGCGCATTGCTGTACTTAGGCTTCAACAAGAACTTGAAGTCCAAAGTTTCTAGAAATCCCAAACAAAAACCAGAGTCAAAACATCAGGTTCATAAACTAACACCAACCATCCTCTTCCAACAACACAATTTCCAAAATTGCAACACATTCACATATCAAACTCTCTGCCCATAGTAAAACCAATAATGCTTTTGCTCTGATCAAGAGTTCATCTTATAATAAGTCCTCCAAACATTTTACCACGAATGAGTCCTCACATAATTATGCAACATCGAACTAGTCCTACTATAGTGGAAAATAAAGACTTATTTTATTTTCTGGAATTTTATAAAAAATAAAAAGAAAAAATATTGAAAACAATCAAACATGTTTTCTGTTCATCTAAAATTGGATAAGAGTGAGCCAGCTAGGGTGGGCTCGATTTACGAGAAAAAAAAGAGTACAGGAATAATTTCTCCCTAGAAAAGAAGAAACCACCAACTAACTAACCTACCTACCTAAACTTATTTTCAAAAAAGAAAAATAATAATAATAAAAAATTAAGAGGAGGAAGGTAGGTAACCGTGATTAGGTGGAACAACAAAGCTGAGCTCCCACATTGAAACAGATTCTCGTTCCATGGAAAGTGCCTTGGAAGGGTCCCAAGAGCCGATGAGAGGAACCGAGCCGAACACGTGAGGAACGAGGTCGGCGGTAAGGGTGTGGTTCTTGTCCATCTTAAGTGAGACGTAGAGCTGGCCTCCGTCGTGATGAGCGGAGGCGTGTCCTTGGCCATCGGGTGTATCATCTTGGCCGTCTGGCTTGTTCGCTCCTCCTTCTTCGCCTTCCTTGGAGGCACCGGTTCCCATTGGCTATGGTGTTTGTGGCAATTGAGGGAGCATGCAGATGTGGATATGGAGGCCTGGTTTTCTGGTGAGAGTGGCTTTGGAGTTATCGATGGATAAGGAAGAGATGATGATTGATTGATGACTTGGTTTAGAATTTGGAAGTGAGGGAGTGGTGTTGGTGTTGGTGGGACTCGCTGGGTGACTCACTCACTCTTACTAGTTACTACTGTTACTGCTCCGTCTTCTCTCTTATGTTTATCTACTTTCTTCTTTCTTTCTTTCATACTAGTGGTTACTGCTTGACTTGGGAAAGATACCAATGGCTTAACAACTCAAATTTATAGTATTACTAATTGGTAATTACCAATTGAGAAATACATAAATATGTCTGTAATTTTATAATTCCAAACACATATAAATTCTTGATTAACTAATAAAAAATAATTTTTTAGAATGCGAGATATTTAAATTTAAGATTGAATTTTTTCATTTTTTTATTTAAAAAGTAAAATATATTTTTTTTATTATATATTTTATTAGTGAAATTAAATAAGAGAAAAAATATTAAAGAATTAGACATTATATTTTACTCAATCAATTAAAAAAATTGAGAAAATCTATTTTTATTTAAATTTTTCTTTCTAAAATATATATAAGGACAAGTAGGTCATTCACATAGATTTAATTATTTCGCGTTTTAGAAAATGAATAATATTTTTAATTAGTTGAGAATTTATTTATCTTTAAGATAAAAAGTCAAACACCTATTTATTATTTTCTCTTATTAGTTTTATATGTTATATCAATAAAAATAAATTTTTTTATATTAACATTGTGAATAATAAATCAAAAGAACGAACACGGTTGAATTACCGTATAAAATATTTCAATTAATTACTACATACAAAATAATCAAACTGAATTTTCAGAAGGCATATAATAGAGTCAAGTGAAACTTTGTGGACATTGTCTTACAGAAGATGGAGTTTGGGCGTAAATGGCGAGAGTGGGTGATGGAGTGTGTCGGCACAGCTTCTATGTCGATTTTGGTAAACGGTTCACCCACGAAACTATTCAAGATGGAAAGAGGCTTGAGACAAGGTGATCCATTTTCTCCCTTCTTATTTATTCTTGTCGTTGATGTTCTACATAAAATGGTAGGTGAGGCTATTAGAAACGAACGTATATCCCCATTGTTGGTTGGAAGAGACAGTATATAATTGTCACATCTTCAGTTTGCAGACAACACTATATTATTTTGCCCCCTAGAGGAGAAGACTATCAAGAACTATAAGAAGTTCCTACGCTGCTTTGAGTTGATGTTGGGGTTAAGCATCAATTTTAAAAAATCTAGTTTTATCCCAATCAATTGTGATCCACAGTGGGTGCAAAGTATGTGCAGCTTGTTAGGATACAAGGAAGCTACTCTTCTGGTCAGATATCTTGAAATTCCTCTAGGAGCTAACCCGAGGTTGGTCAAGACTTGGAAGCCAATTATAGACAAAGTGGAGGAGAAGCTCAACTTATGGAAGTCTAAGGTGCTTAACAAAGCGGGAAAATTGATGCTCATCAAAGCTGTTCTAAATAGCTTACCGGTATATTACTTAAGCTTATATAAGATGTCGAAGGCTGTTGCTGAAAAGTTGATATCATTACAAAAGAGATTCTTATGGAGTAAGGAGAATGGTAGGAACGGTATGGCTTTGGTTAAATGGGAGTTGGTTCAGGCCCCAAAAAAGCTAGGGGGTCTAGGAGTTGGCGATGCGATGATTCGTAATACAACACTGTTATTCAAGTGGTGGTGGAGGTTTTCCAAGGAGGATTGTCCGTTGTGGAAAAAAGTAGTATGTTCGTGTAATAAACTCAACCCCGATGAGCTAATCTCCACTCAGAAACTACCGACTAGAGGGGTCCATGGAAGGATATCTGTCAGTTACAGATAAAGGAGCAGCGTGTAAGAGATAAGATGATAACAGGGTTGACTATGGAGGTTGGTGATGGTCGAAGAACTAGATTCTGGGAGGATGTCGGGCTATATTATGGTACTCTAAAGGATAGGTTTTCAAGACTCTTCTCGGTTTCAAACAAAAAAGGATATGTCATAGGGGATTGTGGGTTCTGGGATGGGTTAGAGTGGATATGGAATTTCCAATGGAAGCGTGAGTTATTTCATTGGGAATTGAAAATTGTGAATCAATTACATGACACTTTGAGACTAGTTAAATTAGCAGCTGACAGAGAGGATAGAGTGGTGTGAAAGTTTGATAGACAAGGTGTATTTTTCACTAACTCATTTGTGCAGGTATTGCAGGAGGAAACGCTTCCGAAGGACGTAACCAGTTATAGTTTCACCAAGACCATCTGGAAAGGATTAGTTCCTCCAAGGGTGGAGCTGCTTGTTTGGTTTGCCTTAGTAGGGAGGGTGAATACAAAAGAAAGATTGTGTCGGCTTGGGATAGTTAATAATGAGGATAATATGTGCGCCCTATGTAATACGAATGTCGAAAATGTCCATCACTTATTCCTTGCATGTGAGTTTTCTTGGCGTGGTGCGTTTGGTTATCTCTTCTTGACAGGAATTGGTGCATCCCAGGTACTTTGAATGACCATTTTCAAAGCTAGACAGGCACGACTTGAAGAAAGGAGGAGCGCAAAAAATGGTATATATCCTTCTTTGCAATAGTTTGGAACATTTGGATTGAAAGAAATAGGAGGATATTTCAAAAGGCAAAGAGGTAGAAGAAGTTGTCAACTTGTCTAGCATTGGTTATCAGGAGTGGAAGAGGGAGGATCCCTTTTGTTGTTGATGGCAGTGCCGAAGATGACAAGGGGATTGTTTTAGCTCGCAAAGTTTTTGGGTGGCTACTTTTATTTTATAGTTTCTTTTAGTTTTCTGTCCCTTGCTCCACTTGTGTGTTGAGCTCCTTTAGTTAAAAAAAAGTCATTTAACAAAACAAATCTAACCAAATCATTTACACTCACATGCACACATTGTTCTTTGCACGTTTGCTGCACGTTCTTCTTTTTCTTTTTATTCTTCTTCTTCGTCACCCCTGATACTTTTTCTTCTTCTCCTTCTTTTTCATTATTTTTCTCTTTCGTTATCATCATCACCAACACTACCATTTTCTCCTCCTCCTTTTCTCATTGGAATTTCTTCTCCTCTATCATTTTCATCATCATGATCGTCATTGTTATAGTCATTGTCGTCTTCTTCTTATACGTATTGTCGTTATCGTTATCGTCGTTATTGTTATCGTTATTGTAGAATTTTTACTATATTGATGAATTGCCTAATCCAAAATTGATTTTGATATGTTTTTGTTGATAATTCAGACATTTTTGTGTGTTGTTTTCAAATTGAGTTTGTGTGTCACAATCATTAAGTAATTTTGGTGCATTTCTGAGTTAATTGAGGTTTGTAGCATAATTTTGGTGTAAAAATTAAGAAATTTATGTTATTGTTAAGAAATTTTGGTATATTTTTATTCTGATAAATTCTGCATAATTCAAAACTCTTCTTCCTCCTCCTCATCTTTTGCTGTTTCTTCTTCTTTTTCATCATCATCATCATTTTTTTCTTATTTATTTTTTCCTTCTTATTTTACCTTTTCAAGTTTTTTCTTGTTTTACTCTATTAATAAGAATAAAAAAAATTAAACAAAGAAGAAGAAGAAGAAGAAACACATAATGCTGCAAAATTACTAGAAAAATGATGAAACTACATTCATTCAACTAAAAGAAAGAAAGAAATAAGGAAAAGAAGAAGAAGAAAAAAATGCAACATTAAAGAAAATATTTTTGTGTATTTGTAGCAAAATTTCGATGTAAAAACTAAGACATTTATGTATTATTATTATTAAGACATTTCAATGTATTTGTATTTTGATAAGTTCTGCATAATTCAAAATTTTTCCTCCTCCTCCTCCTCATCTTTTGCTGCTTCTTCTTCTTCTTTTTCATCATTATCATCTTTTTTTTTCTTATTCATCTTTTTTTATTGTTTTACCTTCTCAAATTTCTTCTTGTTTTACTTTCTTAACAAGAATAAAAAAAATCAAACAAAGAAAAAGAAGGAAACATATAATGCTGCAAAATTACTTGGAAGAGGATGAACCTACATTCATTCAACTAAAAGAAAGAAAAAAAGAAGAAATTTTATGCATGCTTCAATGAGTTGTGTGTCTTTTTGAACTCATATTGTATGATGTAATGAAAAAATAATAACAGTGTATTTTAGTTTGTGTTTCGGTATATTTTGTATGTCTTTCTCTATATTTCGTGTGAATTGAGGTGTACTTATTGCTGTTATTCTCTTTATGCTGTAACTAGACAATAGAATATTATTATTGTGCTTCTGATGTTATTTTGTACATATTTGAGTAATTTGTAACTGTTTTGTCCATTTTTCAAAAATTTTGTTCTAGTACGTCTAGTATCATTTTATTTATGTTTTATTGAAATGCATGTCTTTTTGAACTCACATTGTATGATGCAATAAAATAATAATAGCGATGTATTTTGGTTTGTGTTTTGGTATATGTTGTTTGTCTTTCGGTATATATTGTGTGAAATAAGGTGTACTTATTGCTGTTGTCTTCATTATGTTGTAACTAGACAATAGAATATTGTTTTTGTGTTCTGATGTTATTTTGTACATATTTGAGTGATTTGCAACTGTGTTTGTCCATTTATCAGGAATTTTATTCATCAGTTTATTGTAACAAGCTATGAAATTTTATTCTAATGCTTCTAGTATCATTTTATGCATGTTTCATTAAGTTGCATGTCTTTTTGAACTCATATTGTATGATGTAATAAAAAAATAATAGTGGTATATTCTAGTTTGTATTTTGGTATATTTTGTTTGTCTTTCAATATATTTCATGTGAATTGAGGTGTACTTGTTACTGTTGTCCTCTTTATGCTATAACTAGATAACAAAATATTGTTATTGTGCTTTTGGTGTTATTTTGTACATATTTGAGTGATTTACAACTGTTTTTGTCCATTTATTAGAAATTTTGTTCATCGATTTCTTATAACAAACCATAGAATTTTGTTCTAGTATTTTTTGGTATTATTTTATGCATGTCTTTTTGAATTCACGTTATTTTACTCTCTTAATAAGAATAAAAAAATACATAATGCTACAAAATTACTTGAAAAAAGATGAACTTACATTCATTTAACTAAAAGAAAGAAGAAAAAAAGAAAAAAAGAAGAAAAAATGCATTAAAAAAATATTTTTGTGTATTTGTAGTAAAATTTCGGTGTAAAAACTAAGAAATTTATGTGTTATTGTTAAGAAATTTTGGTATATTTTTATTCTTATAAGTTCTGCATAATTCAAAACTATTATTCTTCCTCCTTATCTTTTACGGCTTTTTCTTCTTCATCTTCTTATTTCATTTTCTCATAATTCTTTTTGGGAGAAAAAATCAAACAAAAAAAATACATAATATTGCAAAATCAATAGAAAGAAGAGGAAAAAAATGTAGCAACAACAACAACAACAATAAAAAGAACGACAAAAAGGATGAAACAAGCAAAGAAAAAGGAGGAGAAACGCAAAGAAAAAGGAAAAGAAGAGGGAGGAGGAGGAGGAAAAAAATGCGGGATACAAACATTAGAGAAGAAACACGGAGAAGAAGAAGAAACACGAAAAAAAATGACGTGATTTCAAGCACATGTTATATAAATGGGTTTTGTTAGATTAAAACTAATTTGTTTAGATTTGTTTGTCAAAAAAGCTTGTATGTGTAGAAGAACTCAAAATATTTTATAATATAAATGTATCAAATTTAAACTTATAACTAATAAGATAGGATTTTTATATAAAAGATTTAATTTAAATATGTTGTGATAAGAATGAATGAGGTAGATGCTCGTTAATAACAATTAACATGGGTGGCTCAATTTTTTTTATGGTAGAATTTTATCTAGAGAATTTACATTTAATAAATGTTGAAAATGAGGACTTATACTTGTATAAATATAGGTATGATATGAGGCAATAGACAACAACACTAACAAGCATTTCTCTCTCTCTTTATACACTACATAAACTCTTTCTCTTTCCTCTATCTCTTTGTGAGTTTGAGTTACAATATATATATAATATTAATAAATATATTAATCATTTCTATTATAATATTATAGTGAGATGATAGTATTGGTGAATATTAATACTAGAATTTTCTATTTACACTTTTTTATTTTATATCTATTTTCTCTTTTTTATTTATTTATTTTACAACACATTATCAACACGAGACTCTGATCAAAATTTAGGAAGGCTCAGGTAATAAATTTTTATTATGTCAAAACTCTCTAATCTTGAATTTAATGCTCTTAATATATGTGAAAACAACTACTTTTCATGGATACTAGATGCTGAAATCCATTTTGATTCAATGAATCTTGTAGATACCATTAAGGCTGAAAATAATGTATTCCAGAAGAATAAAACCAAATCCATGATCTTCCTTCGTCGTCATTTTGACGAATGATTGAAAAATAAATATCTCACACTAAAAAATCATGTAGATTTGTGAAAAAACATTGAAGAAAGGTATAATCATCAAAAGATAGTGATACTTCTTCAAGCCCGATATGAGTGGACGCACTTACGTCTACAGGATTTTAAATCTATAAACGAATATAATTCAGCAATGTTTCGAATTACCTCACAAATGACATTATGTGGGGGAAAGATAACTAATAATGACATGTAGGGGTGGAAACAGGCTAGGCTTTGCTCTTAGCAGGCTTGGCCTGTCATGTAATTAATTGGCCTGAACCTGACCTGCAACCTGCGATAGGCTCTTTATAAAGTACTAGGCATGCCCTGTTATTCAGCCTGACCTGGCCTGAAAACTGTTAAAAGGCTTAATAATTTTTTTTACAAAAATAAAAATATTTATATGTAATATGTCATATTTAATATTTATAAGAATTTGTAATCTTTTAAAGTGTTTAAACTATACAAAAATATTTATAATAAAATATAATAAATTTAAAATATCTCATAATTTTGTTAATAATAAAAAGTTATTTATATATTTAATTCTGTTTTAACATATCCAGACAAGCCTGATAGGCCAATAAGGCTAATTAGTGAGTCTGGGCCTGACCTATTAATATATTAAGGCTTTTAAAAGAGCTTGAGCCTGTACCTGTACCTATTTTATAACAGGTTAGGCCAAATACAAGCCAGGTTGCAGGCTCCTGGTAGGTTGCCAGACCTTTTTTCACACCTAATGACATGTTAGAGAAATTTTTTTCGATCTTCTATACTTTGAATGTGCTCCTGCAGTAGCAGCATCGAGAAAAAGAATTTAAAAAATATTCTGAACTAATTTCTTGCCTTCTCGTTACTAAGCGTAACAATGAATTGCTTTTAAGAAATCTTGAAGTGCGTCCAGTTGGCGCTGCCCCATTTTCGGAAGCAAATGCGGCAAATCATAACTCAAGAAGAGGTAAATGACAAGGTTTTGGTAACAAGAAAAATTATAGAAGGAAGAAAAATTTTGTTCACAAGAAATGATCTCACCCGAAGTGGGATAAAAAAAGAAATAATGGGCAAAATAAACCAACAGAGGATAAATATTTTCGTTGTGGTGAAAAGGACCATTGGTCACGTACCTGTCGTACCCCAAGGCACTTAGTTGATCTTTATCAAACATTTTTGAAAAAGGATGACAAAGGAAAGGGGAAAAATTTTGTTTCAAAAGATGTTGTTGAAAATTACTCCACTCATTATGAAATATCTGATTTTTTTGAAGATCTAGAAAAAAATATTAGTCATTTGATCAATTATGAAAAATTTTATTATGTGGGTTTGTTAAAATACTCATGTAAATAAATAATATAAAAAATTTCTTGTTAAGTTTTATTTACAATGTATTTAAATTTTAAGTATGATATATATAAATAATGTTTAATAAAATATTTATGTTTATAAATTTCAAAATTATTAAATGTGACAAGTTCTAAAATAATAATAATAATAATAAAATTTTTAGTATAAGATACTATGTACAGTACTTTTAGAAAAATAGTTTTAATCAAGAAAATAATTTTATTGTGCATATACTTTTACTCATTTTATTATTATTATTATGTGTCTTTGAAGAAAATGACAAGGACATATAGTGAAGATGTTTGCCTTGCAAATAGTACAAGTTTGCATATCATTCTCAAAAACAATATATATTTTACACATCTTATACCAAAAAAAAGAATATGTTAATACTATTATTGGCTCAGACAATATGATAAAAGGCTCCGAAAGAACTATGATTTTGTTTTTCGGAGAAACAAAATTCATAATAAATAATGCCCTATTGTCTACAAAGTCTCTAAGAAACTTATTGAGTTTCAAAGATTTTCGTCGAAATGGATATCATATTGAAATAATGAATGAGGGAAATCATGAATACTTATATATCACAACTCATGATTCAAATAAAAATGTTATATTAGAAAAGTTACCTTCACTTTCATCTGGGTTATATTATAATAAAATTAGTGCAATTGAATCACATGTCATTGTAAATCCGAAGTTTACTAGTCCAAATGAATTTATAATTTGGCATGATCGATAGGGTCATCTGGAAACAACCATGATGTAGAGAATTATTGAAAACTCCCATGGATATTCACTAAAGAACCAGAAGATTCTTAAATCTAGTGAATTTTATTGTGCTGCATGTTCTCAAGGAAAGCTAATTTAAGGCCATCACCAGTAAAGATTGGATTTCAATCTCCTGAATTCCTAGAAAAAATTCAAGACGATATATGTGGACCTATTCATCCACCACGTGGATCTTTTAGATATTTTATGATCCTAATAGACGCATCTTCGAAATGGTCACATGTGTGCTTGTTGTCATCTTGCAACTTGGTATTTGCGAGAATACTTGCTCAATTTATTCGATTAAAAGCATAGTTTCTAGAAATTCAATCAAAGCAATTCGTCTTGATATTGCTGGTGAATTTACTTCCCAAGCCTTTAATGCTTATTGTATGGCTAACGAAATAAGCGTTGAACATCAAGTAGCTCATGTTCACACACAACATAGGTTAGCAGAATTACTTATTAAACGCCTCTAATTAATTGCTAGGCCCTTATTTATGAGAACAAATCTCCCAACTCGGCTTGGGGCATGCTATTTTACATGCCGCAACACTTATTCGTTTGAAGCCAACAAGTTACCATCAGTTCTCTCCTATGTAATTAGCTTTTGGCCAACAACCAAATATTTCTCATTTAAAAATATTCAGGTGTGCGATATATGTTCCCATTGCACCACCTTTTCGTATCAAAATGGGATCCCAAAGAAAATTGGGGATATATGTTGGATATGATTCTCCCTCTATAGTGAGGTATCTTAAGATACAAACTGGAGATGTATTTAAAACCCAATTTGCAGATTGTCATTTTGATGAATCAACATTTTCAACACCAGGGGAGAGAATAAGCTTCTTGAAAAGGAACTTAATTAGAATGCATCATCCTTGATGCATTTAGATCCCGATCAGGGCAATGTGAACTAGAAGTTCAAAAGATTATACATTTGCAAAGAATAGCAAATGAATTGCCTGATGTATTTTTCGATACGAAAGGGATAACTAAATTTTATATACCAGCTAAAAATGCTCCAATTCGAATTGATGTCCCAATTAGAAAAATGGCCAACGAAACAAATTCACATCAAAAGTGTGGTAGACCTATCGGTTCTAAAGACAAAAATCCTAGAAAAAGAAAAGAGGTAAATACTATTCCTATTGAAAATGATAAAAACATAGTAAAGACACATGCAGTTGTCCAAAACTCTAATATAGTTTTGACGCCAGAAGATGTTCAGGTACCTGAAAATACTGAAAATTGTAAAAATGATATGATCGCGATAAATTATGTCTTTACAGGAGAAAAATGGGACTGAAATAAGACAATTGTCAATGAAATATTTGCATATCATGTGACATTAAATATCATGCATGAAAGTAAGGATCTTGAGCCAAGAACAGTCGAAAAATGTCGACAAAGGAATGATTGGCCAAAATGGGAAGAAGCTTTGCAGGCTGAATTAGACTCACTTGTAAAACGTGAAGTCTTTAGACATGTAGTCCATACACCAAAAGATGTAAAACTTGTTGGATACAGATGACTATTTGTGAGAAAACGAAATGAGAAAAATGAAGTTGTACGCTATAAAGCTCGACTTGTGGCACAAGGTTTTTCACAAAGGCTCGGTATAGATTATAAAGAAACATATTCCCCTGTAGTGAATGCAATAACATTGCGTTATTTAGTCAGTTTTTCCACATACTATAAACTACATATGCATTTAATGGATGTGGTAACAACCTATTTATACGGATCATTAGATAGTGATATCTATATGAAAGTCCCTGAAGGATTAAAGATATCTAAATCATCCAATGAATATTCACAGGGGTTATACTCAATCAAATTGCAAAGATCTTTATATGGTCTTCAGTAATTTGGACGAATGTGGTATAATCATCTTAATGAGTATCTGGCCCAAAAATAGATTCAAGAATGATGATATCTGTCCATATGTTTCCATAAATAAACTTACATCTGAATTCATTATAATTGTTGTGTACGTTGATTATTTAAATATCATTGGAACCCCTGAAGAGATTCCAACAATTATAAAAGCTCTAAAAGAAGAGTTTGAGATGAAAGATCTTGAAAAGACTAAATTTTGTCTTGGCCTGTAGATCGAGCATACAAAAAATAGAATCTTTATTCATCAAACAACATACACAAAAAAGATCTTGAAAAATTTTATATGGATAAGTTACATCCATTAAGTATCCCAATGATCGTAGGGTTTTTGAATGTGAAAAATGACAATTATGTCCTAAAGAAGAAAATGAAGATATTCTTGGTCCTGAAGTACCATATCTCAGTGCCATTGGGACACTAATGTATCTTGCTAATAATACACGACCCGATATATCATTTGTTGTGAATTTACTAACAAGGTATAATTCATATCCAACCAGAAGATATTGGAATGGAATCAAATAAATTTTTTCGATATCTTCACGGAACAGTAGATATGGGTTTGTTTTATCCATATGAATCCAAGTCACAATTAGTTGGCTATGCACATGTTGAATACTTGTCTGATCCACACAAAAGGAGATCTCAAACAGGATACCTGTTCACATATGGTAGTACATCTATATCATGGAGGTCCACGAAACAGATGATTGCAGCAACATCCTCTAATCATGCTGAAATACTAGCGATACATGAAGCTAGTCGCGAGTGTGTTTGGCTCGGGAGTTTGATCCGATATATTCTGTCATCATGTCGACTGATTGATCATAGGATAGCTCTAACTGTTCTGTTTGAAAATAATACAACATGCATTACACAACTTAAAGGTGGATACATCAAAGGTGATAGAACAAAACACATTTCTCCCAAATTCTTCTTCACTCACGATCTTCAAAATCAAGGGACACTTGATGTCCAACAGATCCGCTCAAGTGATAATCTGGCAGATTTATTTACAAAGTCACTCCAAAAATCCTCCTTTAAAAGATTGGTACATCAGATTGGAATGCGCCGATTTTAAGATATTAAATAATGTCGACAAGAGGGAGAGACTGTATTCTTTTTCCTTTGGTCAGGTTTTTTTCACTGAGTTTTTCTTGACAATGTTTTTAATGAGGCAGCCCCCAAGGATATTGTATTCTTTTTTCTTTATTAAGTTTTTTCCCATTGGATTTTTCTTTAGTAAGGTTTTAATCAGGCATAATTCTAAATAGTCATCCAAAGGGAGTGTTGTGATAAGAATGAATGAGGTGGATGCCCATTAATAACATGGGTGGCTCAATTTTTCCTTTATAAAATAAACTCATGTTACGAAGAGAATTTACATTTAATAAAGATTGAAAATGAAGACCCTATACATATATAAATAAGAATATGATACGAGACAATAGACAACAACAATAACAAGTATTTCTCTCTCTATAGTTTATACACTACATAAACTCTTTCTCTTTTCTCTATCTCTCCGTAAATTTAAGTTATATATATATATATATATATATATATATATATATTTTGATAAATATATGAAATAATAAATATTGATAAATATTAATACTAAATCCTTTTATTTATATTTTTTATTTTATATTTATTTTTTTTTCTTTATTTATTTATGTTACAACAGAATACGCACTAATCTGTTTCTATTAAAGCATCAGTTTTTAATTTATTAAAGTCAATTCTCTCTTATGCACGGCTTGAATTTTAATATTTGATAAATGGATAATGTTACATTATCAATATCAATAAATGCTAAGTAAAGTCTTATATAAGAAGTTGAAAACAGATTTATACTTGAATTTGGCCCAATTTTTCAATTGTTTTTTTTTCTTTTTAGTAGGACATAAAATTGATTGATAATAATATGAAGTGTTTTAAATTATAAAAAGTCATTAACAAAGAGTAATATTGTTGGTTAATGACACACTTAAAGATGTGAATTGTGTTTATAGATGTAAGAATTTTGTTGATAGGGCGCCATGAAAATCTTCCCAGATATTTAGAAAGGTTAGGATGTCTTCTCGAATTTTAGTTGAATAATCTTATCTACCCCTAAACTTTATATATATTGTTGTGCTTTCATCTATCCTCACTCCTCAGTCCTCTGTCCTCGCATAATCATCAACATGAGCTCTCTTTTTTTTTTTTTTGGTCATAAATCATCAACATGAGTTGATTCTCCATAGTCCATACACGACATACGTTTGAACTCTTTTGGGCTTGAATGCCTGACTCCTTATGCTGTTTGTATCCTATTTTGTTTTTGGACTGGCCATTTTTGTTTTATTTAATTGAACTTTTTGTTTCCTCAATATTTCTTGCATTATTCTTTTGCCCAACTAATAATACTTTCAATTAGAGCAAGTCTTATGACAAAAAAAGCAATCTCAAACCCCAAAAATATTGTAGGGCTAAGCCCATATACCACAAAATAATCAAGTGATTGGATCACTAATCTATTTAAGCAAGTGTCAGAAGTCCAAATATATATTAAAAAAAAGTAAGTACTTTCGAATCCTGCCTTGGATATGCAATAACTCATTGGTTAGCGACAAATCCTTAAATGAAGATTCGATCCACGATAGATTAGTCTTTAGCCTGCCAAGTTGGAGAATACTATAAAAAAAAAATTACATTTCATATTTATTTGACTAATGTTATATTTTGGGACAATAAACCTGAAAGCTAATACTATTCTTTTCTATATAGCTAAATTTTTTGTCTTAAACTTTTCAAATATTATTGAATGTTATTTTCATCTTTAACTCATTAAAATTATTAACAATGAATGTATATCTTCTTAAATACTAAGTTTCTTTTTTTTTTACAATTTAGTAAAGAAAAAAAAGGACTAATGTCCTCAATCTTTTAAGAAGTCAACAGTTTCTGCAGTTTTAATTTTATTGTTCTTAAATTTTTCAAATAAAAAAAATATTTACAACATTTATATTTAGTATTTGTTGCATGTGATATTTAGCGTAAACACCTACATTAGAAGAAATTTTAAATCGAATTTTTTTAATAAAATTTTATTCTCTTAAAAAGTTTTTGATAATTATTTTTGATAGACATATAAGTCTTTAACAAATTTTATTATAAAATAATTAAGTCTCAAAATATAGTACTATAAGATAAATTAATCCCCTTTTAAAATAATAGTAAAACTTACCTGATAGAAATTTTTTTTAAAGATTTATAGAAAATATAAATTTATTAAAATCAAAATATTTGTGTCATAAAATTATTTTTTAACAAAATTTAAGTTAATAAAAAGAGTTCCCATTTGATACAAAATTCTTTAAGTATTAATTTGAATATTTGTTCTAATACTTATTATACGAGTTTAGTTATTATGTGTCTTAAAACTATATATTAAAATTATTACTAGTAAAATTTTATCTTAATAAATATACAACAAGTTTACTAAAAACTAAATTTTATATTTTTTTCTATAAAATATTTTGAAATTGATGATTTTAATTTATGTTTTTAGGGTCCACGTTAGATAAATCTGACTGTATATGTAAATCAGCTTTGTTAATTATTTGTAAACGTGGCTCTTAACATGCGGTGGATGAACAACGGTCAAATATTTGAAAAAAAAGGCAAAAAGAACGAAAGAAAGAAAGAAGATCCAGCCGTCCTACCGTTTCTATTATTTAATATATCTTGTTATTACATTTTTCATTATTTCAAAGTGTTTTATTCAGAATGTTAATGTCTCTCTGTTAATTTGATGAAAGGCGTGATGATAAAAGCTGCCAAGAAACTCAACAAGCTTTGGTCCAAAAAGAGAAAGAATAAGAACAGGAGGCATCAAATTGAGCATCATTATTATTACCCTCCTCCTCAACGGCCGCCGCCACCACCACCACTTATCGGCGAGTGTCGGCATTGCTGCTATTGCTCCAGCTCCACTCAGCCATCAGCTCCACCTTTACCTGAATCGTCATCGTCTTTGTGGCTTGAAGCTGAGCGCAACAACAACTATGGCACATTCTTCGCACAACCACAAGAACAAGAAGAAGAGGCTTATTACGCAAGTGAAACGCAAATAGAAGAAGAAGTAGCCATGGCAGCTTCGGAACCTGTTTATGGCGTTCCGGTGCTGCCGCTACTACCTCAAACAGATACAAGAAGAACAGACAGATCTCGCCGTGTTTATGGCTTTGGCGCTTACCTGTTTCAATGCCTCTGTCCATGTTTTCGCATTAGAGAAAGTGATAGTACTTTGAATTGAAGTCCGTTACGCTTTTGTAGATTCCAATTTACCATGTCAAGCATAGACTCTTCGTGTTCCTGTAATTGGAATAATAATGGGAGAGATCTATACTTGACATAGTCGATTAGAGTCGAAGTTGATAGTTGAGAGTTTTTGGATAAAAATTTAGTTAAATCAGTCAACGACTCTCATTTATCAACTTAAAATGAAGTCAACTGCACCTAATTCTAATAATCTCATACAATGCTTGTTCTTTTGTATTAGTGTACCCAAATAGTTATACAAATAAATATTATTGTTGAAATAGCATCTTTAATAGCATTTCATCAAACAAACCTGTCTAGTTAAAAATGAATAAATATATAATAACTAATTTTTATTTAGTCAATGTTAAAATATAATTAGAATCAATTAGAATTATTTAGTATATCTAAATATTTATTATAGAATATTACGTCTTTATTATTATGATTCTTTGAGTACCTATAAATACTCTTCTATATTATATAATTCTAGATAACTTGAATATAGTCAATAATACACAAATTCTTTCTCTAGTTTAGTCTCTTGTTTCTAACGGTCAATATTAACTAATTTTTTAAAAATATTTTTCTTAACCTTCGTATCTTAGAGGATTTAGAGTTTAAAGTTAAAATTTAGGATACAAAAATAATTAAAAAAAAAGAAACTGATGTTTATTGAAAAATAATTGGTTTTCTAATTGAATTCGTTAAATACTACAACCAGAAATTAGTCATGTTAGAAATATAATGCACCATATATGTAACTACAAGAAAATTTGTAAATGATAGCATGGACACATAGATGAATGATGAAAATTCTATTATAGGCTATTGATCTTGAATCTTGATCACTAATAGTTCACTATAACTGTGTCTATGATTTTTACAGGTCTGACTAATCTTCATTATCTGTATTGAGAATTTCAGACATAGTAAACCATACCAACCTCAAGCAATGAAGAATGTGCTATATTCAAAACAACATCAGGCTCTCTACAATTCTTGCTCAGAAAAGCAAAAACAACATCTATTGCAATTTTCTTTACTATGGAAGATGATTTCTTTGCCTTTGCATAGGAATGTCCAAGCATATATGTAACACCAGATTCTTTAGCATTCAAAATCTGCATAGACTTATTCTTCAAGGGATTCTCTTCATCACCATTATGCATAACTTGCAAAATACTTGAAGATTGGAACTCTTGTTCTACATTTGTGGAAATTTCATATGTTGATTCTGTATTATTGTTCTCTTCTTCTTCAGTTTCTACAAATTGTACTATAGTTGATACCAATCTGTTCTCAAAATTGTAATTCTCCTGTTGTATGTCCTTGTAACCATACCTCACAATGCAACGAAACATGGCGAACTCCTTAGGACCAACCCTACTAACAATCAACCGTTCATCCTCGCCGACATAAGGGACCGGAACAGATTTTACACAGACAAAAACTAGCACCTGATGGAATGCAGGCAAGTTTGTGACAAAATGGCCAAACATGGCAGGGAAACCAGAAGCAAGATTTGTGTACATTAGTCCTATTCCCGGCACGCGAACCATGCCGAGGGATGGCCCCATAGACAGTATCCTGTTGAGTGAAACCTTGTTTTCCACATCAAATTGGTGTTTCTTCATTGTTCCATAGTTCCATGTGTACATTATACACATGAAAGTGAAAGACAGAACAAGTGGAATCCAACCTCCTTCATGAACCTTGCAGATGCAAGCTGAGATGTAAAGTAGTTCAATTGATCCAAACACTACCAAACATGCAATGGCTTTTATTATTCCTTGCTTCCAAACAATCACTATTACTAGTGTCATCAAGCATGTTGTTACAAACATAACCGTCGTAACTGCCAGCCCTACAGATCAACCAATACAGTTACAATTTTAGTTACCAATACTGAAAATCATCGAAGTTTAGCTCATAAAAAATGCTATGTGCACCCCAAAATCATAAATACATTTATAGTTTAATTTTTTCCTGCCGTATAATTTTGATACATTGATAGTGTAAAATATTTCAATGCTGTGATCCAATCATGTATTGTCACATAAGCAAATATCTTCGACTCTAATGCCTGACTCTCAGTGCATCGAAATTAAAATCATTATCATAATCAATGTGGAAAAAGAAATGTACCATATGCATGTCCCATCCTATTAGTATCTCTTAGGCCAATTGTAACAGATAAACAAAGGCACATCAATATCCAATTGATTTCTGGGATGTATATCTGCCCATATATTCTGCTTGAAGTATGAACAATCTTCACCCAAGGAAAACAATTCAATGCACAACACTGGCTTATAATGGAAAAGGTAGCAGAAATTACTGCTTGGCTTCCTACAATGGCTGCCATAGTTGCCACTATGAACACTGGCCAAAACACACCTTCTGCAAGGAAATAAGGTAAGGGATATTATTACATAAGCTAAAAAATTAGGGTAAATTACATTGACCTCTCCTGAAGTTAAGTGATATTATTACACGTGGCACCCCTTGATTTGTCATGCCAAACAGCCTAACCTGATAATTACACTGAACCATTACTCCAAGGCTCCCCATTGTTAAGAGAGGTCAATGTAATTTATACAAAATAAATTGAAAATTTGGGGTAAACTGAAAATGAATACTTGCCTGGTATGGCTTTGTAGAAACTTCTCTGAATGTCATCATGATGCTTAGAAAGGAATGCAGCCTCACCCATATATGCCAGAATGAGGCAGGGATATACTAGACATGTGAAAGCTATCTGAAGATTAAACTCACACCGTTTTAGAAGAATTCCTTTTGGTGTTACTACATCAAGTTAGTTAGAATCTCTACTTTCAATTTTACCTTTATTGATAAAGCTGAAAAATGACCCAAGTCGGCGAACATGGTCTCAACACCTGAGAGAGTTTCAAGGAGGAATATCACTTCCATAACTCGAATTGTCACTGAGTAAATAACTTAAGACCTAAGGAATTGTCTTTAGAAAGAGAGACAGATACCAGAAAAGGAAAAAATAAGACACGCCTATTTCTATGTTTTCTGTCCTAAGACACCAAACATAAATGTGCTATAGGTACCTGTGATTGATAGCACCACGCCGCCTAAGGACAACCATCCTTCAACGCCGGTTGCTCGAATGAACCTTAACATGTAGAAAGGAGAAAGTGCAAGATATATTTTTGGGTTCCAGTGGTATATATTGTATATACCAATGCCACTGATACATAAAAGCCATGCTGCAACAACTGGTGCGAACAAGAAAGCAACTCTATGCGTGCCGTGATGCTGAATGGAGAAAAGTCCCACTAAGATGATGCATGAGATCACAACAACATAATCTGCAAGACAAGACATAAAACATGTCTAGTTTAATAGATTGTGAAGGGATAATGTAGTGGTGGATTTGAAATGAAAGAAGCTTGATGAACTTACTATCATGGAGGTGGCTGATTTTAACTTTAACACCTGACACTGCTGAAAGAACTGAAAGGATGTTTATAGAATTGAATTCAATGTTGAAGTGTGATAAAATTTACTTCATGAATTCAAGTATGTGATAGCATATTTCAGATCAACTACCTGAAATCGCTGGAGTTATGACACCATCACCAATTGCCATACATGTTCCAAGAAGAACAAAGATCAGCAGCCCTCTCTGGAACCTCGGATGCTTTTCGAAGAACAGCTTCAAAAGTGAAGACTGCCATGTGTCTGCAGAATCTTGTGTGGCATAAGTGGACAACTTCTCATCTGTTGGTTGTTGATTAGGCAAAATACTTAGCCTCGCATTTCGGCAGAGAAGTGAGTACAATGCAAAGGTACCTCCTACACATAATGAACAATTCTTGCTCACAATTTCAGCCTCAAGAAGTAAAAGCAATCATTCCATGAAACATGTATGACTCTGTTTGGAAATTTCAAATACTTGAGACACAAGGCAAACCATAAAGTGAGACTTCACAAATCACACTTGAAATTCCAAACACAGACAAATATACAGAAGCTAGAAGAGTGATTTTTGCCTGCACAAGAACTTGGCTTCGCTAGAATTGTGTTGCAAGGTTTCTACCTTCCCCATTGTCATCAGCAGACATCACAATGAAGACATATTTGAAGAGCGCGATAATGGTAAATGTCCAGAAGATAAACGAGAGAACGCCGAAAATCTCCTCATCATCCTCTTTGAGACTCAATTTCCCTGAGAATGTAGTCTTATAAACATATAGAGGTGAGGTACTGAGGTCACCATAAACTACTCCAAGACTCTGGTAAGCCAGAGTAAGCACGGTTGCACAACACCCCCTCTTTAGATTCTGATGCAGCCAACCAAACACAACAATATGCACAATTCAAATTAGCCCCAAATGCTATGTCACAAAAATTTGCACATAACTTTCATTGGAATGTTAATGAACAAAATTCCTAAAGTGAAACATATGACTTTTGAGGAGGTCAAATGAAACATTTGGAATCAGCAAGGTGAATACATTAACCATCTCATAATACACAATGTCTTAGATAAATTCAAAAGGAAACTAACCCCCTATAGAATCCCAATTCAGAACTCAAAAAACTCCCTTGTTTAAACCCCACAACAGCAATCAATATATGAAAAGTTGCAACAATGAATATACTCAATACCCTCATTAGTAATCACTCATTAATACTCCCATATAGACACCCCATTATCCATTAAGCTCAAAGTTTCAAACTTTGCTCATGGGAAGTTCAGAAACTCTCAGAAAGGAAGCACATTACACTGCAAAACATTCACATAACATGATAACAATAACTATGCATATATATAAATATAATATAAGTTGACAAGAGACTCTACATTATGAGCACTAAACTTTATCAAAACCAGTAACAACAATAATAAAAAAAAGTGGGGTACCTGCTGTGATGTTCCTTGTTCCATAACTTGGTGAGATGGGTTCATGGCTTAGAGAGAGAAGCTATGAGATCAGTAACTGAGGAAGTGATGATAGTCAGAGAATGAAAGTTTATATATAATATTTTGAGAGAGAGAGAATGAATGAATGGAAGGAATGAATAGTAGCAGCAAAAAAGAGAAGTAGTAGAATGGCAATGCAAGTGTTGTGTGTTTGTTGAGTCCTAAGAAGAAGTTGAAAAATGCATTCAATGCTGTCTTTGACTTTGGTGAATTTTCATTAACCAACCTACCATACAATTTTCCATTGCCATATCAAGTAGTCAACGATAAAGTAATAGTACTTCTACAGTTCTACTTCCTCCTGGTAAATTTGTAATAATCACAATAAAATTGGAAATAATTTAAGACCTATAATGATTATTTTTAAGTTAAAAAAGCAATTGTGTATCTTTTTTTCCTTGGAAATAATATGAGAGAAATTACCTATTAACTAATGAATATTGTGATGTTTTTGTTTGGTTTCAATTCGATTTTTGTCAATAAAAAAATATGATGATGTGATTTTAAGGTTTTGAAACTATAATTTTAAAAGATTTCAATAAAATTGGCATAATTTTTTCAAAGGCTTGAAAAGTTGAAATAAATATGAGTATAAAGTAATAGGACTTGGATCCAATAAAAATAATAATAAAGACTTGGATCAAAAAGTTTTAAGACATACTTGGGCCTTAAGAAAGAAAAGAAAAAAAAAATGTAAGATATTACTTACAAAAAATTAGAAAGAAAGTATTTTAAATTTACCCTAAAATTAAGTTGGGTTGGTCTAGTGATTAACTTACTAGTCCGCTTAAGCAAGTGTTGGGGGTTCGAATCCCGCCTTGTGGATACAGCAACCCATTGGTCAGTGGCAAACCTTTAAATAAAGCTCAGTACCGCGGCGGATTAGTTTTCAACCTGTCGGATTGGGGGATACTGTGAAAAACAAAAAAAATTACCCTAAAATTATTAATGTTTTATACTGAAACGCACTTATCAAAATTTTATGTTGCCTAACAGATGGGTGTTTAATTTGTTTAAAAAAAAAAAACGGACTCTACTTTTTATTTTTGTATGAAATAGTTAAAAAAAATAAATACTATAGAACACACCAAATTTAAATTAGGACATTGTATTGGTTTATATATTATACCATTATTTGTAATAAGATGGATCCCCTACTCAATAATGATTAGGATTATTTAGTCAACCTTAATTAATTAATATGATTGAGATATAACTTGAAAATCTTTATTTTAAGTCATATCATGCATGCATAGAGTATAATATAGTACGGAAGGATAAGTTTATTCTCATATATATATATATATATATATATATATATATATATATATATATATATATATTGTTGAAAAGCTAAAGTGTTTATGTTTGATGTCTCAAGTATTGAAGAGGTTGATGTTGATGTAACAATATTAGAAACATTTTCACTCTTCTAGCTAGTCTTTTTGAAGAAAGTATCGATTGTTTTTATCTTGCTCATGATTCAACTAAATTCCTACAATTAAGAATTTACATAGATAATAAGATAAACATTATGCAACTTAACTAAACTCAATTTATTTTATTTTTTTGCAAATCAATAATATCATTATCACAAAGAATTAATAATGAGAAAAAAATTAAAAACAATACAAGGATAACATTATAATTACATGATTCAAAAACCTAAATTATTATTGCAATATTATAAACTAGATAAATAAATAAATAAATAAATAATATATAAATTATTCGTAAAAACAAATAAAATAAATAACTTACAAAAGAAAGAAGAATGAAAGATGATAATGGAAGATCAAAGACTACTTGCTTTCTTCTAAGTTGTAATGATAATAGAAATATGGAGTGATGTTTTGTTTTTTAATGGAAAGAAAATGGAAGAATATTAAAAGTGATTTGTTGACTTTTTGTTATTATCTTTTCAAATTCTTCACTTTTAATATGAATTGAGACTTTTTTTTAATTAAGTATATAATAGTCCAAATAACACACTACTTTCTAAACATTTTTTGAATAGAATTCTGTACGGCATATATTTTTTAAAGGAAGGAGACTTACTTTTTTTTTAGGGGGCTACTCTTTAATTTTTTATTATTTTTGTAAACAAATTTTTTTTTTGGGGGTCACTGCCTCTCCTACAATATGAGAAGCTTCGCCCCTGCATGTGAGGTTTGTAATATTAGAATTAAGTGGGTGAAATTCATCTTAAAAGATAGTTTAAGAATAGAGATTTATTTATCTCATACTTATAATATTATAGAGCAGTCATTCTCTCCGGAAACATAAAATTTGAATTCAAACATAAATATTTTCTAATTAAATTAGATCAGATAAAATTTAATATCATATTAGAATAATAAAATAGCTCAAAAGAATGATAAAAATTATCTCGCACCTATAAACACATAGAATTATAGGGACCTTATCTCTAATAATAACAGTACATATTTATTCAACAATAGTTAACAATTTCATCTAATTAAGTTTACCACGCCCCACAAAAAGAAGAAAAGAGAAGGTCTTTTTCATGTGCAACTGTGCAACTACTCAACTAGCTCACTTTAATTTGCATGAAATAAATGACATCAGAGAATGCAAAGCAGCTAAAGAATTAGAAACAAGAAGGTAACAATTCTATAGAGGGGGTGCATGGTGATGATGTGTTAGCACAAGAATACAAGCTAAGGGACAAGGGACTTTGCTATTAAAAAACTACAACCATTCACTTTCTCAAACTATATTTAGATATCCCACAATGATATGAATTATTAGTACTTTTTTCATCATTAGGAGATAATCCAATAGATCTCTTTGGCTTTAATGAAAATTCCAAATTAAAAGCAGTTGCTATCACAACTTTTGTATATATGGTAGTCCTATAATATTATATTTGCAAGACAAATGTCTTTAGATATGATGTAACTTACCAATGTTTATTTCAATTGTTTCTGTAGCCACCAAAAAAAAAAAAACTGTCTCTGTGATATAATATGTATTTTTACAAACTTTTTTTAGTCACTTAATTAAGTGAAAGATTGAGTTGATCACTCGACCAAACTAAATTAGTTATCTTTATTTTTTTTATTGTTCATGATATTCTTTGGTTCCACAAGTTAAGAACTAATTCATTGCGAATTTGAGCTCTATTACCACTAGTCAATAAATTGTTGCGTGTACAAAGTGAGATTCAAACCCCAACACTTATTTAAATAGACAAATGGACTAACTACTCGACCAACCCAAATTGATTATTTTTTCCAATGTTTTATTCCAACTAATTGTTTCCCATTTAGAGGTTTATGGTCATGTACAAGTTTCAATCAGCAGCCCAAACCAGAATTAAGTAAAACCCAAAAAAAAAGGAAATTACTCAATCTTCCATTCTTTCCTTCTCCTAAATTCTCAACCTTATGACTACACTTTATATCTTTGTTCTCATAGAGCTCCACTATAGAGACTTTGCTCAACCCTAAATCAAGAAAAATATTCCCTATCAGTTTTTTTTTTTTAATGTTTGTCTAATAAATGGGCCTCAATTATTATATACGTAATTATGTACAATACATTCTGGAATCTCCGACATGATTACTTTTATTGTTGGATATAGATAATATTGGCAATGAAATCAAACTTTGATTCTCCTTACAAACAATCATTGCTTTCAGTGTCACATATTATTATGGGCAAAATAATAGTCAAGAACTTTAATTCTCACCAATCACTCTCTTAGTTAACAACCAAATCAATTCTTAGTTGTTATATCTGAGAAGTATAACTGGGGTCCTACCGTACATGAATTGCAAATTCTCGTACATTGCATGTCATAAGATCGATATAAGAACTTTTCAAAACTCTAGAATATTTGAAACTAGATTTTTATATACCTAAATTTTTACATTATAAATATTTATTAGTCATAAATTCTAATTTCACCCATATTTATTTTAGCATCTAAACTTTAACAAAAGAAATTGACATCTACTCTTCTTTTTTCTTTTTTGTCTTTTTACTATTTGATTGAATTTGATGTCTATAACTATTTAAGAAATGAAGATAGGTTGAGTTATGAAGAGTTTGGTAAGGTTTCTATGTCAAATATTAATGAGTTTGTCCTCCCATTTGGAATGTGGCGGCGCATGTATGAGTGAAGTTCATAGAACCTTATCTTTTTAGTCTCTTTGATGGACCCAAAAAGGTTTTCTGTTTTCTCCAATATCTCTCTTCCAGCTAAGTTTTGATGCCCTCTCACTTCTCTTGATTTTTTTTTATTTTTGGCCCCCATGCCCTTTAGTTTCCTCTCCATTCTTCTTGCTTCATTTACCAAGAAAAAGAAGCTACTCAAGTCAACTAACTAAAGTGAGATAGCATATTATTGTGTCTTTTAGATAGTATTTGGAAGAGAGATAGAAATTGAGCGAAATGGATCTTCTTTATTTTTTTTATTAGAAAAAATAAAATATGATTTCTCACCTTTAATTTTATAAGTGGGATCAGAAATAAATAAGAGAAAGAGAGAGCAATTAAAGGTGAGATTAAACAATGGATACCATCCAATTTTTTTTCTACTGAAGAGGATCCAATTGAGAGATAGAGACTGAGGGACAGATATTGAAATAAGTCTCCGTATTGTGTTTGGTGTAAAATGAAAGATAAAGATTGAAATAAGAATGAAATTCTAATTTAATTTGTACAAAGAATAAAATTAGAATGAATTAATTAAAATGAGGGTATTTTAGGTATAAAATGTTATTAAAATTTAGTTTCCATTCCCAAAAATTTCAATCTCTTATATCCTTATTTTTTGAAGGTATTGAAATATTGAAATTTTGAGGACAAAAACTGAAATTTTAGCATCAGTATCTGAATCAACAAACATAATACTGAATTTCAATCTTTTAATTTCCGTCCCAGTATCTCAGAACAAACACTACCAATATACTGTATTCGAATTTGAATATTGATAATGTTAAGTAGTGAATAAAAACTCTTAAAAATATCGAATATATGAGTTTGTGATATAATGCTTAAAATTAAAAAATTATCTAATTCGTCCGACCAAAAAGCAAAATCAACTAACTAGGTTAAAAGTAAAAGTAGTGCATTACAATCTTCTTTTTTTTTTTCTTTAAACTTATAATTTTATTGGTGTTTTGCCTGGATTTTTGTTTTTAGTCTTTTAGTAGTACATAACAATCTTTTTATTCTTTTTTATGGGGTATCTACAAAATTTGTATTTCAAGTTCAGTTTAGGAAATAGATAAGTTTTTAATAACATGAAAGTTTTACAAATGATAGATGGCAATGAGCCGATGACAATTACTTATTAAGACCATTTCTTTGCAGAAAAAACAATATCTACAATACTTAGAAGTAAAAGCTAGCAACTGAAAGACTAAAATTGCATAATAAAATGAATTGAAAATAAAAACATAAAAAAATGAAGTAAACATGAAAAAAATCAAGAGAATTGGCTCTCAACTAATCTCATGCACTTTTACTCCATCACTTCTTCTTGCATAAGTGTGATTGGAGAATTCTTCGAAATGTTTGTGACTTTGTGTGTGGAATTTAGCAGAGAAGTGTCCCTCTTTAATTTTTTAAAAATACTATTCATACATTAAAATTAACCAATAAAATCAATCACCAATAATATATTTATGTATAAATATATATGTAGTTTAATTTATTTTCAATGTTTATATTTACATTCTAATATATATATTTTATACTGGTAATTGATTTTAGTGACTTATTTTAATATACACGTAGCATAGTTGTTAATTTTTATATCGTCTATTCATAGGAAAGCTTTTAAGCTCAAAACAATCTTATATGATGATCAAACGTTCCTATATATCCATATTCTGGAGAAACAACTATCCTTCCACTGCCTTTGCTTTCCTTTGTACTCAATTTTTAGATTTAAACATGGTTTTTTTTTTTCAAAACATTTTTTTTCCAATTTTATTTTACAAAACTCTTCGAATCTTGTTTGAAATCCTTATGAATTTTTCAAGAAAGCTTTCTTACCTTATATAAGACAATCAAACAAAACCTTTATTATAAAGATTCAATCGAATTACATCTAAAAAAACACAAAATAAGTTAGAATAGATATTAATTTAAAAATTAATTATTTTAAAGCATATATTATATTTAAAAGAAAAATCTAAGAGCCAATAACTTTATTAAATTTTGGTCATTATATAACCAATAAAAAAAACTCTCGACAACCGGGGAGATTCAAAGAAGAATCAAGTGAGAGAACATAAGATGAGATGACGCCGCATCCAACTCAAAACCTTAAGGTGTCAAGTTAATGGGTCTCTCATCTTATAAACTCCTCACTCTTTCGCGCTTTCTTTGATGTGAGACTAACTTCAACACTCTTTACATTTGCAACACTAACATAATTTACTTAAACTTAATAATTACAAATCACAAAAATTATTTACCCCTAATATTTATTTCTCATAAATATATTAATTTTAAATTGAATTATGCAAGCCGCAGCACAAGTGCACAACTGTGCAATCTTCAACTACTAATATATATGGTCCCATTTCATTTCTGAAGTCACAAAAAAGAGCAAGACTTGTGTATGCAAGTCTACTCTGTCCAATAATATCATATCATATCTAATCTAATCTAGTATAATCAATTCTCTAACCAACTTGGGAAGCGTACGTGTGATGCATACAATGAAGAAGTGATGAATTGACAACAATACTGTTACGGTGGGTAACCGGAGATTAATAGAATGGATGGTGTAGGTTGGCCCAATCGTCCGCGAAGGGTGAACTCCGAGTTGGTTTACACGCTGGAGCCTCCTTCCGACTTGTATACGTGGGTGAATGGGGGGTGGTACCTGCAAAGACACTCCGATGCCTAAGTCAGCAAGGGTGTTAGCAGGTCTAGAGAGTATTGGGCTTAGAGATACCTGAGGGGTGTCGGTGTATTTATAGTGGTGAGCCAATAACCACCGTTAGAGTAGTGCCGTATCTTTAGGGTGTTAACCGCCCCATTATCTTGGGGAGGTTAAGATATGGCTTTATGAAGCGGTTAGAGAGATTTTAGGGGCGGTTACTCATTTGAATTGAGTGTTTATCTGCCAGCTAATCTCATGTCCGACTTCTTTAGAGCAAGTCGTGGTTGATACCGACTTCTTACGTGAAAGTCGGTACTTAGCTAGGCTTAATCCTTCAGATTAGGCCTTTTATTTGGACCTGGGCCTTTGACATTGGGCCAGGGTATGAACAGTGCCCCTACTTGAGCCCAAAGTCTCTTTAGAGCTTGGGTTCAAGTATTTAACTCGGGTTCGTAGTCGACTTATTTGGAGGAAACATGGGTCTTATAAACCGACGTGATTTTCGCGACCTTTTGTTTCTGACAGTTACGTCAATTCAAGCGTCGTGTCCGTTGGGGAAGCATTCAGGGATTGAGGGCTTCGGTAACGGTGCAATCTCATTAATGACTGCTCCACTTTTACCATTATGCCCCTTAGCAGGTTTATAAATACTTTCCCTCTCTTTCATTTTTCCGTTTCTGCAATCTTTCACACTTCTTCTTTCTTTGCTCGTGCTGCATTCTTGTGCTCGAAGATTTCTGCTTTTTCCAACCTTCACTTTTCGGATAAAGGTTAGCTTTACTTCTTTCACGTCATGCCTTATGTTTGCATGCTTTTGTTTTGTGGGTGGATAGGTTGGTCTGTAGGTTTTGGCTTCGTATCCCCTCTCTTTAGGGACCGTGTTTTTTTATTTTCTTTTTCTTTTTTCTTTTTGTAGGTTTCTGTCACCTTTTATATAAAGAAAAAATGGCTTCTGTAGATGTTCTTTCTCAGTGGGTTGATGTCACGGTCCTTGGGGAGGAACCCTTGGTCGACGCTGAGTTTATCACTCATCTTCGTACTCATCACAGGCTTTGTACTTCGGAGGAGGACGAGCCAAAATATGAGTTGATAACCCCGGGTCCGGAAGACCGGGTTTGTTTTGGGAGAGTCAATGAGGCGGCCCCTCATTTTTTCTTTATGTATGAATGTATGATCACCCGCTTAGGTGTTTTTCTTCCTTTCTCGGATTTTGAAATATCTGTTTTGCACCACTGTCGAGTTGCCCCTACTCAACTTCACCCCAATTCTTGGGGTTTTCTGAAGATTTATCAATTTGTTAGTCACGCTTTGGACTTTCTGACCTCTTTGAGGATTTTCTTCTTTCTTTTCCATATGACTAAGCCCTTTAGTGGGCTAAACAACAAACAGCAATGGGTATCCTTCCGAGCCATACAAGGTCGGAGGATTTTCACTCTTTTTGATGAATCCTTCCATGACTTCAAAAATTATTTTTTCAAAGTGCAAGCTGTAGAGGGTCACCACCCCTTTTTCCTGGATGAGCATTCTTCCCCTCGCTTTCCCCTTTATTGGCTGGAGGCCTCCCCTTGTGAAAAGTATGGTCTAGATGACCTGGACGAGGTGGAGGCGGCCATTGTGGGGTTTTTCCGAGAAGCGTGGGGGAGGGCCCCATACTTGGATACTAGAAAATTCCTTCAGGGGACGCCGACCTTTGTTCGGTCGCAACTAGGTAGTAAATGCATTTCCTATTTCCGACTTGTTTCTGTCGACTTGAGTTTTTGCCGACTTGTAAATTTTGCTAATTATTTCTTTTTGCAGATATGGCAAGGAAGAATGCTCAGGAATCTTACCAGAGAGTTCAGGAGGCTAAGGCCAAGTCACGGGCCAGGGCCGGTGGTGCCAGGGCAATCGTCTCTCCTCCTCCTCCTCCTCCTCCTCCTCAAAACGTGGGGACTCCCTCTCAGCCCATTGTGATTTCTTCTTCCAGCTTGACCTGACCACTTTCTTCTGCCCGACTTCTTCCTGAGCCAGAGAAGAAGAAGCGTAAGACTTTAGAGTCTGGCTCTTCTTTTGATGGTGGGGTTAAGGCGGATGCTCTTGTATTCGTCCGAAAGAACATCTATCCTCATATAAGCATGGATGATGTTTCTGTTCGAAACCACCTCACCATTCTGGCTGAGGAGAGTTTTCGGGCGGCGGGTGTTTGTGGCAAGCTTTTGGATATCTTTGAGAAGACTCCCCTCAGCTCTTTGGGGGTAACCTCGAAGGTTGAGGAGTTGGAGGGGAGGCTTCTTGCTTACCAGGTTCATGAGAGGGAGTTGAAGGAGGAGGTAGCTAAATTGAGGGAGGAGAGAGATAGCCTCCGGGAGAAGGAGAGCAAGCTGCGGGCCCAATGTACTATGGAGGCGAACTTGAGGAAGACAGCACAGGATAGTTACCAGAGTTTATTTCAGGATCTTGTGTCTGTGAGGAAGGATTTGCTGAATTCTCGGAATGCGTACGCCGAGTTGGAGGACTCTATTGCTGATGGTGCCGAGGAGTCTTGGAGAATTTTCCTGGAGCAAGTCAGAGTTATCGCTCCCGACTTGGATCTTTCTCCTTTACATCCTGATAAAGTCGTTATTGATGGTGCTATCGTGGATCCTCCTGTCCCCGTGGTTGTTTCCGAGTCAGAATTGAAGACTCGGGGGCAGAGGATTATTGAGTCCCCTCCTCGTCCTGAAGACGCTCCGAGCTCTTCAGTTGTTCCTCCGACCTCCTCTTCAGCCTCTCTTCCTGGTCCCGGTGGCGCTCCTCTTGAGTCTGGTGGTGGTGATCCTTCTACTCCTCTGAAAAAATGACTTTTTTATGGCTATATGGGGGCTCGGCCTGTGAGTCCCCCCTTTTTTAAACTCATTTATATGTTGTTTGGTGATGCTTGAACAATTTCCTTTGGCCTTTTAAGGCCGTAAACAAAAATATTTCAGCAAGTGCCCTTTTTGAATAAGGGTTTAGATTAACAAAATAAATGCCCTTTTTTGGATAAGGGTTTAAGTTACCTTATGCGTGTATGCTTTTCTAATTTCGATATTTCAAAACCCTCTTGATCTTTCTCTGAAAACCTTTTCTATTGGCTTGTCTTGTTTTTTCGAGCCTTTTCGTTTAAGGGCTTTTATGCAGCCTTTAAACTTTTCTTAGGTTTTCCAATCTCTTTTTGTTATCCTTTATACTCAACTTTGCTTTAGTGAGTTTTTATGACTTAGGTTATTTTTGTGATGCGTTTTTCATCTACTCGGAGTATTTCCGAGTTTGTTTTACTCGGGTTCTCATTTCGACTTGGGAGTCGAATTGTTCCCGAGTTTTTTACGATCAACTCATACAACCTCTTTACGCCGACTTGTACCTCGTCGTTTTATCCTGACGACCATCTAGGTCGGTTCATGGGATTTTCACGTTTTGTCGAGCTTAAGTCGGCGCGTTTCGTAGAAAGACTTAGAAAAATAAAGAAGGATATTATAAGAGATATTGTAGATGAAAAGATCTTTATTAATTGAGGAGGTACCTTCTTGCTACTAAGGGTGTAAATAGCCTATTTTCCCTTAGCCCCTACTATGATGCCTCGTTAAAAACCCTTCTCCAGAAAAAACCCTTTTGGAAAAAAATCATGAAGTTGGGAAAAGAGTACATCAGGGAGTAGAGTTCGCTTTAACTGTAGTACCTTTTCATATTACAAGCATGCCACGATCTTGGTAACTCAGTGCTGTTCAGGTCGGTTACTTTATAATAACCTTTTCCTAAATCTTCATTGATTTTGTATGGTCCCTTCCAGTTTGCGGCGAGCTTTCCTTCTCCTAATTTGTTGACTCCAATGTCATTTCTGATTAGGACCAGGTCATCCGGGGCAAATGTTCTTCGAATGACTTTCTTGTTGTACCTGGTAGTCATCCTTTGTTTCAATGCCGCTTCTCTTATCTGGGCACCTTCTCGGACTTCGGGGAGCAAGTCGAGCTCCTCTTTGTGTCCCCGTACATTTCCGACCTCGTCATGGAGAATTACCCTTGGGCTTTGCTCATTGATTTTTATTGGAATCATGACTTCTATACCATAGACTAGTCGGAAAGGTGTTTCTCCTGTGGCGGATTGGGGGGTTGTCCTATAAGCCCATAACACCTGAGGGAGCTCTTCAGCCCAAGCTCCCTTTGCTTCCTGTAGTCTCTTCTTTAGTCCTGCCAGTATGATTTTGTTGGCTGCCTCGGCTTGCCCATTGGCTTGTGGGTGTTCTACCGAGGTGAACTGATGTTTGATTTTCATACTGGCTACTAAGCTTCTGAAGGTAGCGTCGGTGAATTGGGTTCCATTATCCGTAGTAATGGAATAAGGTATCCCATATCTTATGATGATATTTTTGTAGAGGAATCTGCGGCTTCTTTGAGCGGTGATAGTGGCTAATGGTTCTGCTTCTATCCACTTTGTGAAGTAATCTATTCCCACGATCAAGTATTTGACTTGTCCTGGCGCTTGGGGAAAAGGACCTAACAAATCCATCCCCCATTTTGCAAAAGGCCATGGAGAAGTGATACTAATGAGCTCTTCTGGGGGAGCCACGTGGAAATTTGCATGCATCTGACATTGTTGGCATTTCTTCACAAATTCTGTGGCATCTCTCTGCAAGGTCGGCCAATAGAATCCTGCTCGGATTACTTTCCTGGCGAGTGACCTTGCTCCGAGATGGTTTCCGCAGATCCCGCTATGTACTTCCTCCAATACCTCGGCGGTTCTTGAGGTCGGTACGCACTTTAATAATGGTGTTGATATTCCTCTTCTGTAGAGGATATTTCTTACCAAGGTGTAGTGTTGTGCTTTCCTTCGGATCTTTTTAGCCTCTCTCTCCTCTTTGGGGAGGATGTCGAATTTTATATATTCGAGTAAGGGGTTCATCCATCCGAGGTTTAAACCGACTACCTCGAGTACCTCTTGCTTATCTTCTGTTTTTGCTATCGAGGGCTCTTGGAGGGTTTCTTGAATTAGGCTTTTGTTGTTCCCTCCTGGTTTGGTACTTGCTAACTTGGATAGGGCATCCGCTCTGCTATTTAGATCCCGAGTTATATGTTTGACCTCGGTTTCTGCAAAGCGCCCAAGGTGCTCCAAAGTTTTTTCCAAGTACCTCTTCATATTAGGGTCCTTTGCCTGATATTCTCCGCTTATTTGGGAGGTCACCACTTGTGAGTCGCTGTATATCATCACCTTTGTCGCACCGA
The DNA here is from genome assembly GCF_003086295.3 of Arachis hypogaea. Classification (NCBI taxonomy): domain Eukaryota; kingdom Viridiplantae; phylum Streptophyta; class Magnoliopsida; order Fabales; family Fabaceae; genus Arachis; species Arachis hypogaea. Next base: position 6,279,257 of record NC_092036.1, on the reverse strand, counting down.
CTTCTTCTGCCAACTTTAGTCCGGCGATCAAGGCTTCATATTCTGCCTGATTATTTGAAGCCGGAAATTCAAATTTTAAGGAAACCTCTATCTGGGTTCCTCTTTCATCTACTAATATTATGCCTGCGCCGCTCCCTGTTTTGTTGGAGGATCTGTCTACATAGAGTTCCCATGTAGTCGGTTTGTCCTCTTGATCCCCTGCATATTCTGCCACGAAGTCGGCGAGGCACTGGGCTTTAATTGCTGTCCGAGTTTCATATCTCAGATCGAACTCGGAGAGCTCTATTGCCCATTGAACCATTCTCCCTGCAACATCCGTCTTTTGGAGGATTTGCTTCATGGGTTGGTTTGTACGGACTCTTATTGTGTGAGCTTGAAAGTAAGGTCGTAGCCTTCGTGAGGCTATTACTAAGGAGTAGGCAAACTTTTCTAGTTTGTGGTACCTTAGTTCAGGGCCTTGTTGGACCTTACTGATGAAGTAGACTGGGTGTTGTCCGACCTCGTCTTCTTTTATCAGGGCCGACGAGACAGCCCTGTTTGCTACGGATAAGTACAGAACGAGGTCTTTTCCTGGTGCTGGTGGGGTTAGGATAGGAGGTTGGCTTAAAAACTTTTTGAACTCTTGGAACGCCTCCTCGCATTCCGGAGTCCATTCGAATGGGCATCCCTTTCTTAATAAGGAAAATAGTGGAAGGGATTTTAGTGCCGATCCTGCCAAAAATCTGGAGAGGGCTGCAAGTCGGCCATTGAGTTGCTGGACTTCTCTCAAACAAGTCGGACTTTTCATTTCTAGGATGGCTCTACATTTATCGGGATTGGCCTCAATCCCTCTTTGTGTTAGCATAAATCCTAGAAATTTTCCTGCTTCCACCGCGAAGGCGCATTTTGCAGGATTTAGTCTCATCCCATGCAACCTTATGGTGTCAAAGACTTGTGAGAGGTCGGATAAGAGGTCGACTTCCTTCTTGGTTTTTACTAGCATGTCGTCGACGTATACTTCCATTAGGCTCCCCAGGTGGGGGGAAAACACTTTATTCATCAACCTTTGATATGTGGCCCCTGCATTCTTCAATCCGAATGGCATGACCACGTAGCAATAGTTGGCTCTGGGTGTGATGAATGATGTTTTCTCCTGGTCGGGCTCATACATCGGGATTTGATTATATCCCGAGTAGGCGTCCATGAATGACAAGTATTGGTACCCCGAGCTGGAGTCCACTAGGGTATCAATACTTGGTAGGGGATAAGGGTCCTTAGGACATGCCTTATTTAAGTCGGTATAGTCGACGCACATTCTCCATTTACCATTCTGTTTTTTGACTAGCACTACATTGGCTAGCCATGTTGGGTACTTGACCTCTCTAATAAAGCCGGCTTCCAGGAGCGCCTGTACTTGCTCTTCTACTATTAGGGCTCGTTCCGTGCCGAGCTTGCGTCTTCTTTGTTGTACAGGTCGGGACCCTGGATAGACCGAGAGTTTGTGGACATGAGCTCGGGATTAATCCCAGGCATGTCAGAGGCCTTCCAGGCGAAGAGGTCGGAATTATCTCTTAAGAGCTCAGCCAGCCCTTGTTTTAGAGTTTCCCCTAGGTTGGCTCCTATGTAAATGTTTTTTCCTTCCTCTTTACCAATCTGTATCTCCTCGGTCTTTCCTCCCGGTTGTGGTCGCAGCTCTTCTCTGGCCCTTGCGCCACCGAGCTCTATTGTGTGAACTTCTCTGCCCTTTCCTCTCAGATTTAGGCTTTCGTTGTAGCATTTTCTCGCCAATTTTTGATCTCCCCTCACCGTTGCTATTCCCGCTGAGGTCGGGAATTTCATGCAGAGGTGGGGAGTGGATACCACTGCTCCGAGCCGATTAAGGGTAGTTCTGCCGATTAAGGCATTATAAGCTGACCCCTCATCAATGACTATGAAGTCTATACTCAGAGTCTTTGATTTTTCCCCTTTTCCGAAAGTGGTGTGGAGGGGCAAAAATCCTAGTGGTTTTATTGGCGTGTCCCCTAATCCGTATAGGGTGTCGGGATATGCTCTTAACTCTTTCTCATCTAACCCTAACTTGTCGAAAGCGGGCTTGAAAAGGATGTCTGCCGAGCTTCCTTGGTCTACTAGGGTTCTGTGGAGATGGGCATTGGCCAGGATCATAGTTATTACCACTGGGTCGTCGTGCCCAGGGATTATTCCTTACCCATCTTCTTTTGTGAACGAAATAGTAGGAAGGTCGGGTGACTCTTCCCCGACTTGGTAGACTCTTTTGAGATGTCTTTTGCGAGAGGATTTAGTAAGCCCCCCTCCCGCAAATCCTCCTGAGATCATATGGATATGCCTCTCTGGAGTCTGCGGCGGTGGGTCTCTTCTATCCATATCATCTCGCTTTCTCTTTCCATGACTGTCCGACCTTTCTATGAGATATCTATCAAGCCGACCTTCCCTAGCCAGCTTTTCTATCACATTCTTGAGGTCGTAGCAGTCGTTTGTGGAGTGACCATATATTTTATGGTACTCGCAGTAATCGCTGCGGCTCCCCCCTTTTTTATTTTTAATGGGTCTAGGGGGTGGCAGTCTTTCAGTGTTGCAAATCTCTCTGTATACATCCACTATAGAAACTTTTAGGGGAGTATAAGAGTGATATTTCCTTGGCCTTTCGAGACCGAGTTCTTCCTTTTTCTTGGCTTCCCTTTCCCTCTCTTTAGTTGAGGGAGGGGGTCCAGGTCGCCAACTTAGGTCCCTTAATTTGGCATTTTCCTCCATGTTTGATGTACTTTTCCGCTCGTTCCTGTACATCACTTAAAGAAACGGGATGTCTTTTAGATATGGATTGCGAGAAGGGTCCTTCTCTAAGTCCATTGACTAGTCCCATTATGACTGCCTCTGTGGGCAGGTCTTGGATCTCCAAATATGCTTTGTTGAACCTTTCCACGTAGGCTCGTAAAGACTCTCCGACCTCCTGTTTTATTCCCAGGAGGCTCGGTGCATGTTTTACCTTGTCTTTCTGAATTGAGAACCTCATCAAAAACTTCCTTGAGAGGTCTTCAAAGCTGGTGATCGATCTCGGGGGGAGGCTATCGAACCACTTCATCGCTGCTTTCGATAAAGTGGTCGGGAAAGCTTTGCATCGCATCGCGTCGGAAGCATCAGCTAGGTACATCCGACTTTTGAAATTGCTCAGATGATGCTTTGGATCCGTAGTTCCGTCGTAGAGGTCCATATCAGGGCTTTTGAAGTTCCTTGGAACTTTGGCCCTCATTATGTCCTCGCTAAAGGGATCCTCCCCCCCTAATGGTGGCTCTTCCTGTTCGTCACGGGAGTTGCGATTTTTGAGGGAGGATTCTAGCTTTAAGAGTTTTCTTTCTAACTCTTTTCGCCATTCCATCTCCTCTTTTAGGTACTTTTCGGTTTCCTTTTGCCTCTCCCGCTCTTGTTCTAACTGTTCCAGGCGGCTGTGGACTAACCCCATTAGTTCAGTTACGTGGGATGGTCCGCCTTTTTCTGATTCGCGCCCGTCTGAGGAATTTACCTTCGGGTTTTTTACTCCGGAGGTGCCTTCTCTATGCTGATTGTCAATTTCTTGGTGGAGGGCGAGGTCCGCATCGTTATTGCCCGTGTCCAGATTCTCTTGCTCAGAATCTGTCTCCACATGGCCTTCTTCGTGGGATCTGTCCGCCATCGATGGATGCTCTCTCGGGTTCCCCGGCAACGGCGCCAATGTTACGGTGGGTAACCGGAGATTAATAGAATGGATGGTGTAGGTTGGCCCAATCGTCCGCGAAGGGTGAACTCTGAGTTGGTTTACACGCTGGAGCCTCCTTCCGACTTGTATACGTGGGTGAATGGGGGTGGTACCTGCAAAGACACTCCGATGCCTAAGTCAGCAAGGGTGTTAGCAGGTCTAGAGAGTATTGGGCTTAGAGATACCTGAGGGGTGTCAGTGTATTTATAGTGGTGAGCCAATAACCACCGTTGGAGTAGTGCCGTATCTTTAGGGTGTTAACCACCCCATTATCTTGGGGAGGTTAAGATATGGCTTTATGAAGCGGTTAGAGAGATTTTAGGGGCGGTTACTCATTTGAATTGAGTGTTTATCTGCCAGCTAATCTCATGTCCGACTTCTTTAGAGCAAGTCGTGGTTGATACCGACTTCTTACGTGAAAGTCGGTACTTAGCTAGGCTTAATCCTTCAAATTAGACCTTTTATTTGGACCTGGGCCTTTGACATTGGGCCAAAGTATGAACAAATACTATCCGACCTAACTTGATGATGAAATGCATGATACTACGTTATCCAAACTCTATATATATGTCGGTTAAAACCTCTAATCACATTTGAACAATTAATATGATGTCTTTTCAAATTAAACTTTTTTTAAATAACCAAATTAGTCTTTAAAAAAAATACATGGACATTTCTAGTTATCTTTTTTCGTCATTACTTAATCAATATTATATTCTTATTTGTGGGGCTACTGACATTCTGATTTTGCAACTAACTACAAGTAAATTATTGCATTACTTTTGTCAACAAGAGTAGACATGATTGGCTAAAATTTGACATATAACCCCCAAGAGGCCCGGAGTGTAAGTTCATCTATTATTGTGCATCACCGAGCTTGCACCTTAATTGCACTTCTTTAATTTTTCCGAGAAAAATCAACAAAATAAGTAGAATCAAAAAAGGGCTAAAAACTAGAAGAAAACATGTTTAAATCTAAAAGTTGAGCACAAAAAAAGCATAGACATGGTAATCTATGTTTGACATGGTAAATTGGAATCTATGCTTGACATAATAAATTTTATCAAGGAAATTGAACTAACACTTTACCATCTGACACGTATGTTACATCACAGTGATCACAAAAACGACTCACAAAACTTATCATTTTCCATAGTCCTTGAGCATCATCTTCTTGGGCATCTAAATTCATTTTGTCAAAATTAATATCTTCCATATCCAAGTCTTGCACTGAATCCTGATAACATGCTCTATCTCCAAGCAACTTTTGCATAGGCATATGATGCATTATAAGAACTCAATTTTCAATCAGAAACTCTCAACCTAAACAACTCATCTTACATTTTTGAATGATTATATTTTGATATTTGGAGACCTTTTAGAATTTTTTCTATTTATTATCATAAATATTTTTTAATTATAAGTGATGATTTTAGTCGATTCAAAAAAATTTATAACTTTAGTGGAAATTCAATTCAATTAAAAAATTAAGATTATTCGTTCTAGTAATAGTCCTCAATTTTTTCTTAATGAATTTTACTCATCCAAAAAGATTATTTATTAACAAAGTTATATTGAAATACTTCAACAAAATAGAAGAGGAAAAAGAAAATATCAACATATTTAAATGTTATAAGAACCATCATGTTTCAATTTAATTTACCTTTTAACTTTTGATCTTATGCTGTTAATCATGCTATTTATTTAATAAATCAAATTTCATCGTCTATTTTAAAATTTAAAACCCCTTTTAAAGTTTTATATAATATATCACTTGATTACAATTATTTAAAAAATTTTGGATGCTTATATTTTATTTCTACGTTTATCAACACTCATTCTAAATTTGATCTGCGAACATAAAAAACAATTTTTTCTGGCTACCCAAATAGTTTAAAAAGATATATTATTTATATTTTACATAATAAAATAATTTTGATATCTAAAAAGATTTTTTTCATAAATTAACCCTTCCAATAATTACAAAAAAGTCCAAATCCTCATAAGCTCACCACACTTATTTTTTATCCAAATTCTCACTCCTCATCACCTGCTGGACAACACACACCAATCCATTCCCATTGACCCTTCTCCCCTAATGTCATTTTTCGAGAAACTCCTAATTCCATTCACCCTTCATTAGCACCTTCAACCCCCCTTCCCCCTCTCTTACCACTTCTTCCCCTTCCGGTAACATTGACCCTTAACCACAACAACCCAATCACATACATCTTCTCCTAACTCCAACTCCACTATACTAACCTTCACTGACTAAAGTATCCTCCATTCCTTCACCGATTTGCATGTTTCCTTTATTTTCCCTCCATCGCCACCTCATCGCGACCAATCTTTAACTAAGTCGCCCATTTACCTCTCTGATTACCTGTTAAACACTTTTCTTACTTTCCAAACTTCTCTATCTTCAATGTCAAGATATTTAAATTTTTTTTTTTTGCTCTCTTCTCTGTCTCCTTCTCACATATCATATATCTTATCTTTGTATTTTGAACATAAACTAAAGATGTTTTAGAAAGTCAACAGAATTTTCATTAGCTTCTAGCCATGCAGAAGAAATTTGCTGTGTTGGAATCAAACCGGACGTGACTCTTTGTAAATTATCCTCAGCAAGTGAAATCCATTGGTGTTGTTAGTTGTACAAAATTAAACGCCGGCCTGATGGATCAATCGAACGTTATAAGACCCGTTAGTTGCCAAGGATTTCACTCAGACAGAAAGAGTGAGTATTTTTGAAACATTCTCCCCTGTTGTCAAGCCTGCGACTATCCGTATCGTTCTCACTCTAGCTTCTATTTGGCGGTAGCCCATACAGTAGCTAGATGTAAACAATGTCTTTTTGCACAGCGATTTGCTTAAGTTATACATATGAAACTTCCTCCTAGTTTTTTCTCTGGCCGATCCAATCAGTACTACCAGCTTCTCAAGTTTTTGTATGGTTTATAACAATCAAATCATATGTAGTATGAGAAGCTTTATGTTCTCCTCTATTTCTTGTGGGTATCAACAAACCATTTTTTACTCTAGTTTAGTTTATTCATTAAAGTTTAGGGGAATGAAGTTTGCACCTTGCTGATTTATGTTAACGACATTGTACTTACTAATAATTCAGTTTCTGAAATGGCAACAATCAAGAAAATTCTAAATAATTATTTTAAAACTAAGAATTTGAAAACTTTAAAGTATTTTTTGGATATTGAAGTAGCTCATTTCACTTCAGAATTTTTTTTTGTCACAGCATAAATACTGTTTAGAGTTGTTATAGGATTGTGGATTTTTGGGAGCCAAGCCTGTTGGGGTTTCTATGGATAATATTACTAAGTTTTCACAAGATAATAGTTTTTTGTTGTAAGATCCTTTTATTTATCGACGTTTGGTTGGTCGTTGACTCATCTATTTAACCACTACTCGCCATATATTACCTATGCTACCCAGCAATTAAGTTAGTTCATGGCTACCCCAACTCAGAACCACTATAAGGTAGCCCTCCATGTTCTTTGATATCTCAAGAATAGCCTGGGAAGGGGAATTTTCTTTCTTAGGAGTTCAACACTTCAATTTTCTGGTTTTAGCGATTCTGATTGGGACGGGTATCCAGATATACGTCGATCTTTGACTAGCCATCTTTTTTTTCTGGGAGAATCCCTTATTTCCTGGAAAACAAGAAACAGATGACTATTACACGCTCATCAACTGAAGTGGAATATCGGGCTCTTGCTAATACCATTTGTGAACTTTTATGGATATTGAATTTGCTTGTTTTTCTTCATGTTTCTTGTGATAGAGCTCCTTTTTTGTTTTGCGATAATCAGAGTGCTCTTCATATAGCCGCCAATCCAGTTTTCCATGAGCACACAAAGTATTTGGATGTTGATTGTTATTTGGTGCGTCAAAAAACTCAAGCAGGGGTAATGAAGTTGTTACCTGTCTTTTTCTGTGGTCAACTTGCATATATCTTTACTAAGCCACTCCCAACTAAACCAACTTATCTAAGACGGGGATTCTCGACGAACACCATTCTCCACTTTGACGGAGGCATATTGAACCCACCACCATCAACAACAGTTAAGAGAATCAAGCCCAAATTCAAAATTCAGAATAAGCAACTTTTTTTTTGTGATTTTTCTTTTACTCATATTTTTCCTCTTTTGTTCTAGAATGTGGTGACTCTCCTTTTTTGTTAGGATAAGATTCTTTTTCTAGATTTGATAGTTGTTATACAGATTTGCTGAGCTATGTATTTTTCTTCTTTATACAATTTTTGTAATCATTGGTCAATAATAAAAAAGAGTAATACACATTTCAGTCATCTTTATGCTTTTCTGCCTAATTCTTGTTTACTATACTATGGGTTCGTATGGCTATGTTTAAGGGTGTTTACAGTGTGGTTTGGATCGGTTTTAAGTCAAAAATCATCTAATACGAATACTAATTTTACTTACGGTGTAATTTGGATTGGGTGATTTTCTCTAGACAATCCAATCCAATTCTATGCAATTTCAAGCGGTTTAGATTGCCTTTTGATTTGCGATTTTATAAATTAAAAAAATTAAATATATATATAATAAGTCTTAATATTAAATTTTAAATAATTAACAGTGACATAACAAATCTAAATTGTATCTTAAAAATTCAATAAAAACATAACAATAAAAAATAAATTATAAATTGATTAAAATAAATAAATAAATCTCATTTTAAATTTACAAAATAATCAATAAATAATAATAATACACACATAAGATAAAAATGTATAATAAATTAAATATATTACAAGTAAAATTTTAAATAATAATAATATATCACATTGTGCGATTTGAATTGGATTGGATTGAATTGGTTTTGAGAAATATATTCAAAATCTAATTCAATCCATGTAGTTTATTATAATCACAATCCAATCAAATATAAATTAATACGATTCCTATTGATTTTTGATTTGAATTAGATTAGATGATCAATTTAATTTAGATCGATTTGAATTTAAACACCACTGACTATATTCCACTACTAGGACTAAACTTAGGTCCGAATCCTGCTGTAATTTGATGGGTGGCTAACAAATTTTTTTTTTGGTTAGGGGCTAACAAATTTTTATTGTGCCAAGAAAAAAGACTAGATTTTTTTAGGGTCTGGAAAGAAAACCTAATTTCTTACTAATTTTTTTTGGGCCATACATTTCTTTCCACTTGACTTTGTAGCTAGGTCGGTAGGTCCTCTTTGGGTTTTTGTTTTGTCATCTACGTCCCTTTTAGTTTAGAGAGAAAATATCTAAAAGAAACTCTGGGTTTAGATTTATGAAGCCTCATCTAAGAGGGGGCATGGATTGATTCTTAAGGTATAGCCCAAACCCGCTGCAGTAAACCCAATCAAGAGAAATAAAAAATATATTATATAGAAAAAAAAAGAAGGAAAGAAAATTTTCACCTTAAAATGCACACTAGTCTTTAACATGTGTTATGACCAAAGACAAAAAAAAAAAAAAAAAGAAAAGAAACGTGTTAACTTATGACCAAAGAGAAAAATTTGGAGGCAGCCGTTTTTTATTTATATTGGCTAATAATTTTACTTATTATACATAGAATTTAATTTTGATATACTATTAATATGAAATAATTTTATAGGTATATTTAATTATGTAATGTTATATCAATAAAAATAATTATTTTTCACATTAATTTCGTAAATAGTCATTTAAAAAAACGAATGTAACTGTCCGACTGAATGTCAATATCAAAATTAAACTCTTATACATATTTTACTAGTGTATTTAGATTTTTATAATATTGTGTTGATTTTATAATATTGTCGGTGACAAAATATGTATATGTTCAAATTAGAATTTAACTCTCATCCAAAAAGAAGCCAATTAAAAAATGTGATAAATTTCTAACGAGATCATTTGAGGAAATCATCAAAAGAAAAAAAAGCTAACAAAAGTGGTTTCATTTTGACCTTATCCTCTAAGCAAAAAATGTATGTATGCACTATATTTGAGCAAGTTCAAGATCTATGAAATGAATGTTCCGGAACTGACTCAGAATCTAGTAGATTGGTTACTCTACAATTTAACTTATATTGTTGAATTCAAACTCTTATCAAAATCAACTTCTCATCTCACTTGACCTCTATATATCAAATACATCAGAATCTACTTATCCAAACATTATATTATATTTTGACTCTAATTTTTGTGTATTATCACTTATCAATGTGAAAAAGGGTTTTATATTAATATCTAATTACATGTTATCATATATAAGTAAAACTGATTTTTCTTATTTAACATAATAACGAACCATTTTACAATATAACGGTACATAATAATTAGATATTATTAATTAGTATAGAACTAAAAATTCTAAAATTTAAATATCTTTCTAACCAAATGAAAGATAAAAATTTATTATTTTTTTAGATTTTAAGATGCTTAAAATTATCTACTTTCATAATTATATTTAAGAGAATTTTTAAAACGTTTACATGATATTTATACTACCATTATTTCACAAATTATATATGGTGCCTCAACTCTGTACATTTTTAACAACTTCTGACAATTTTTGTTTATAATTATATTTAATAGGAGTGTCTTTATAAATATGTCTAATAAAAATATCTTTTTTATGATTGTATCTAATAAAAATGTATTTATAGATGTAATTTCTGAATGTGTCTCCTTATCCATATATTTAAAACATAATAATTAATTATTGTTGACAATAAATTGATAAATAATATATTGATATCTTATACTTTTTCTTAATTAATTAATGTCTTCATTTTCATTGATGAAATCACGGATTAATAATCTATTAATTAACAAACATTATTTCCTGCTTAGCTAATCCTAATAATAATAATAATCTAATATATATCCATGGAGTGGCCAATGATTTCACCTGCAATAAGTTAATCAAATTAAACTAAATAAAATAAATCCCACTCATCAAAGTTGAAAATGTTAATCATGACCACGCGCTATTGGATATTATTATCTTAAGTTCTTAACCATAATTATATTGTACTAACCATGATTATCCACTATATATATTCATAGTCCAAAGTCATTTTCTAAAGAATATTATTATACACGCAACTGCTTCGTGTCGCCGCACGTTATATTATTCGAGGCTTTTCAGCTTAGCTTGCGTTTTTTAAGTGATGACGATTTTATTATTATTACTTTTTTTTTTTTGGATAATAAAATGACAATGATTCTTTCGGAGCTTACCATATACCAATACCCAAATGAATTTAAATACTTTAAAAAATATTATTGGACGAATTTATTTGTGAGTAATGAAAACTCTAATTGATATGGTCTCTAGAAAAAATTAATTGAAATATGAGAGTAATATATAATAAGCTCATTAAAAAAAAACTAATATTATTTTTTAGTTATATTTTAATATTTATTTTATAATTTGATAAATTTTTAGCGTGCAAGTGATATATATAGAAATTGATCAAGCATGCGTTATTACAATAGATAAAATATCTTATTTAATTATTCATTATTTAGAAGTTTTTTATATCAAAATAAACAATTACATGACACGTAGTGGAGTAAAAATCATATATTAATATTATAAAAAATATGATCTATTTCACTTTTTAGAAAAAAAAATCCATACTTAAAATCATTACATATATATATATATATATATATATATATATATATATAGGGCACTCTACTATATAGATTGAAATGATATAGAGAGAGAAAATAAATTCTTTTTATAATCATTTTTTATTATTTTATTGCTATTCAAAGTGTGAGTCCTATTTTTTTCAATTTCTTTTTCATCTCTTAAAAAAAAGATCTATAAACTTACATCTTTATCATATAATTCACCTATAATATATATATATATATATATATATATATATATATATATATATATATTTCTAGTATATCTATGTTTACAGTGATTACAGTGACTATAAACTGTTGTTAAAATTAAAATTATATATTTTTTTATAGTTTGATAATATTTGTTTAGCAACACATCTTAAAAAGCGTCACTAAATAATTAAAAAATATTATTTTAATTTTAATAACACTTTTTAAAATACTATAATCACTATAGCACAGATGATATACCAGAATAATATTATTAGTGATTATTATTTTTGTTAAATTATTATAATAATAGAATGGAATTGTGCGAGGAATTATGAAATAGTCTATATGATAGAAGTCTAAGCCACACGCCATCCAGAAGAAAAAGAGGGAGAGAGGAGGAATTTAACAAGTAATCATCCAGCATAAAATATTTAAATTTACCACGCATTTTTAATAAAAAATTTATATTTTTTAATGATATAGTGACAAGAGGGCATAATTTACTATTAACATTATTGATCTATACATCAACAAACGAATCAAGATTATGTTCATATGCTCCATTATTGGAGTTCGGCACACGGTACAAAATCATAACAACTTGATCTTGTTCATACTAAGTCTCTTCTTTACAATTTCATTTTTGTTATTAGTTTATAGTATATGTTTAGTGGGAGATATTACCTATTTAATTATTATATGTAGTATATACGATATAATATAAGAAAGAATGGAATCTTTTTCTCTTCTGATCTGCTAACTATATAATAGTGACAAGGTATTCCTAGAATTGATAATATTAGTTAAAGTAAAGTATATTTTTTATTTTTAATTTTTGTGATTTTTTTAAATATCTTTAATGTTTAGTTTCATTTAATTTTATTTTTAATGTTTTTTATTTAATCAATTTTATTTAAAACAAAAAATTATTTCTAAAAATTTTCAAATTTTATTCCTAATATTTTGTATGAAATTAATGTCTAAAAATAATTTTAATAAAAAAACAATTAAAAATAAAATTAAATGCAACTAATCGTTTGAAATTATAAACGTTATACTATACCCTATTAGTTATAAAATTTGGATTCCTTTCTGCAATCTAAATTCGAGGTAATTGAGTCTTATTTAAATTTTGGCTTCCAAGCCATTTTCATGCTTTATTTATTTAAACAAAGGGTGATGTGATGTCACTTTTATTTGGAATTTTGGCAACTTCAAGTTGGGAATACATAATAACACCACTATCACTAAAATTTGATATTTATTCATATGAATATGTATATATTAGAAATATAATTATTTATATTATTTTTTATTAGTTTAAATTTTAATTTTAAAATAAATAGTATCCTGATATATTATCAGAGTTTTATATTTAAAAGATTTAAAATTCAATCTTTAATGGTGAACCTATAAATAAAAAGAAAAAAAAGATTTATATAAAAATTAAAATAAATTAAAAAAACTCTTATTTAAAACAAATATTAAAAATATAATAATTTATATTATCTTTTTTACTATCAATTTAAACTTTAAGATCAATAATAAAATCACAATATATAATCTAATCTACCCCACCATATTATTATAAAATTTAGGCTATCATATAATAAGACTTTAGAGACTATTGTATATATTATAGGAGAGGACTTAAAATTAAGTCATTAAGAGTAGAAATTAAGGAACCAAGTAGGTTACTTTAGCATATATCTCTTTTGTGTTGGGGCACACAGACTATATCCTTTCGTGATTCACATGAGCACAATAATGTTCCAAGTAAGTATATATGTATAGTTTGATTTTAAATTGGAGACATCCGAAAAAAGTTTAGTTCCACAAGACAAGAAAGATAAGTTCAAATAATTCTATGTGAAACACATACCTTTAACATATGCACACGTGGGTTATTCTTATATGCCCACAAATAATAGATAGATATATCATATATGTTCTTCAATCTTTGATCTTCAATTTAATTTCCTTCTTTTTCTCAAAGCTTAGATGAAAGAAGGGAACAAAGATTGTGTCCCACTTAGTCTTATCAAAATGTACCACATGTCCATACTCTATCAGTCTATCTCTTATTGATGATGATACAATAGGGAATTGAATCGACAAGACATAATGCATGGTGGTAGTTATAGAATTTTGCTAATTATTTTTCTATATAAAAAGGTGATGATTGAATAGCTATGTATAAGTACATGTAAGGGATAAGGATGGTCATGCCAAAACCAAACATACATATTACAAAGGATAAGGATGAGACTTTTGATGTTAGACATTTAATTTGAAATCTAAAGAATTTCAAAAGGTAGTAGCTTTTTTAAGGAAAATAACTACATGATTTTTTAGGGGCAAAATATAAAATACAGATCAAAGTTTAAAGATATGCTTACGTGGCAAAATATAAATTATACATTCTAAAGTCATATTTTTTATCTAAAATCGTAACTTTTCACAAAGAAAAGCATCACTTAATGGAAAAAAGTAAATTAGAAGATTTAAGAGAAGAAATAATTAAATTATCAAAATTAATAGATCAAAAATTAATGATTTTAACTAATGTTAATTGTAATGACACCGAATTCTTAAAATCAATACAAAATGATTTTTCTGAAAATCTTTATTTTACTATAAATTTTATTGAAGGACTTCAAAAACCTGAAAAAACTTATTTTTCACACGGAATTTCTAAAAAAATGCTACCATGGAAATGATTCCCCACATCTTTATCATACTTTTAACCCACAATTAAATTCTATAGTAGATATGCTTGAAGAAATATTAGTATCCATAAAATTTCAAAGAAATAAGGAAAAAGAAAATCCCAAAGAAGAAAAATTTCAAAATATAATCAATATAACAGACTTAAAAGTAAAACCACCATTGAAATTATGAATATTGAAGAAAAATTAGAAAAAGTTACAATGCTTTTTAAACAATTAAAAATGGCTCAAGAAAATAATATTATGGAACATGGTTTTCAAATAGAAGAAGAATTAGTAAATTCTGAAAATATAGAAAATGAAGAACACATTCTAGATTATTCAAGTGACGAGGAACCAGCAATTCCAATACAAGTAAAAAATGAAGCTGAAACATCTAAGGATAATCAATCTCAATTTAAATGGGAAACAGGTTTTGATAATTATGCTTTTAAAAAATGGTTTATAAATAAAGATTCAAAATATACAAAAATACCATCAAAATACGTTCCTAAAATCCAGGAAATGGAAGGAGAAAGAATGCTCGACTTAGACTGTAAAAAGAATGAAAAAGAAATTTTCGAAAATTGGTTGAATTCCTTTTTATTAGAAGCTTTTACTAATCCAAAGCTTAGTGAATTGTCTGGAAGAGATATTTGGAATTACATAGGGTTTCATACTAAAGGAACTATAAGAGATTATATGACATCAATAGAAAACCAAATAATAGAAGATTTAGCAACAAAAACAATAGCTTATGATAAGATATTATATATAATGATGATTTTATATAAAGAATTTTTTGGAAAAAATATTATAGATCGTAGACAAGAAGTCTATATAAAGAATATCAAGAAGCAAAAAACCATTTAACTAATATTCAGATATATGATCTATGTAATGTGGAATCTTATATATGCAAATATAGAATACATTATTACAAATTAAAAGAAGAAGATAAAAATCATTATCTTAGTATGTATATAACAAAACTTCCATATCCTGCTAATGAATTTATAATGGGAAGATTTATAAGAGAAATAAATAGAGGGACAATTGAAAATAATTTTGGTGGAGCAACCTCTGCAATAAGAGAGGAAATAAAAGAACGTTGTATGCAAGAAGCAACTCAAAAAAGATTTGCGAATATAATTAGAATTTGTTGTCAGGATAATGAAGAGATACCTCAAAAATATGGTCTTAATAAAAATTTTCAAAAAAAAAGAAAATATCAATTTAGAAAAATAAAATACTATCCAAACTGGAGAAAAAAGAGGTATTTTAGAAAAAGAAATAACGATAAAAACAAAACACAAAGAAATGACTATTGCCCGAATAAAAAAGAAAATTGTAAGTGTTGGTATTGCCAAGAAGAAAGATACTATGCAAATGAATGCCCGAAAAAGAAGGATAAAAAGGATCTTACTAAACAAATAGAAATTGCTAAGTCTTGTTTCATGGAACCATTAGAGGAATCTGATGATAACTTAGACTATATTTTTGAATATGTCTCGGAAACAGAATCAGAGACTGAGTAATAATGCCACATTTATTACTATAAAAATAACAGAAAATTTTATAAATGCTTTCATAGATTCTGGAGCAACACAATGCTTTGCTAGTTCAAATATAAAACTTGATTGGAAAAAATTAAAGAAACCATTAAGAGTTAGAATAGCTGACAAATCAATACATAAAATTGACCAAAAAGCAGAGATGATTGAAATTTTTATTCAAAATTATAGGTTCATTGTTCCATCTATATATATGTTAGATTCTGGAATGGATTTTATCATAGGAAATAACTTTTTAAAGCTATATCATCCATTCATTCAAGAATTAACATATATAGTTTTAAAAGCTCCACACGATTCTTCAATAAATCAAAAATCAAAACGTATAAAAATACCAACTACTACTATAGATAAGATCTTAAAATTTAAAATATTTTCTATATTAGAAACATGTTATTTAAATTTATACTTTCAGATAAACATTCCAAAAAAATCTTGAAATAAAGATAGAAGAACTTTTGGATGAAATTTGTGCTGCAAATCCTTTAGATATTAAAAATACAAATAACGAATTAGTAAGCATTAAATTAAAAGATCCTACAAAAGAGATAAATGTTCCAAATAAAATTCTTTATTCCGCAAGAGATAGAGAAGAGTTCTCATTAGAATGTAGAGATCTTTTGGAAAAAGGAATTATAAGATTAAGTAAAAGTTCTCATGCGGCTCCAGCCTTTTATGTCGAAAACAATAATGAAATTAAAAGAGGAAAACGAAGAATGGTTATTAATTATAAGAAGATTAATGAAGCAACTATTGGTGATGCTCATAAACTTCCAAGAAAAGATTCTATTTTAGAAAAAATCAAAGAAGCAACTTGGTTTTCATCTCTTGATGCAAAATCAGGATATTGGCAACTTCGTTTAGACGAAGAAACAAAAAAATTAACTGCTTTTACTTGCCCAACAAAAGAATCAACAAGTGTGTTGCTCTATGAATGGAATGTATTACCATTCGGATTAAAACAAGCCCCAGGTATTTATCAAAGATTTATGGAAGAAAATCTAAAAGAGTTAAATGAATTTGTTTTAGTGTACATTGATGATATACTAATTTTTACAAAACAAGATAAAGAAGATCATCTTCAAAAATTATTAATAGTTTTAGAAAGATGTAAAGAAAAAGGATTAGTTCTTAGCAAAAAGAAAGCAAGAATAGCAAAACAAGAAATAGAGTTTCTTGGATTGATTCTATCCGCTCAAGGAAAGCTAAAACTTCAACCAAATGTTCTAGAAAAGGTAAATTTATTTCCTAATAAAATAGAAGATAGAAAACAATTACAAAGATTTTTAGGGTGTATAAATTATGTTTCTGATCAAGGATTTTTAAAGAATATAACAGAATACACTAAAAGCTTATTTCCAAAAATAAGTACTAAAAAAGTATGGAAATGGGATGAAAAAGATAGTATGCAAATTCAAAGAATTAAAGAATTATGTGAAAAACTTTCAGAACTTTATATTCCAGAAGAAAATGATTACTTAATAGTAGAAACAGATGCTTCAGACATAACTTGGTCATAATGTCTAAAAGCTAAGAAAGCTATAAAAAGTCTGGAACAAGAAAAAGAATCACTAGATTCTAAATATTCCCCAAAGGAATTACTTTGCAGATATATTTCAGGGACTTTTACTCCAACAGAACAGAGATATACTACTCATGAAAAGGAAACTCTGGCAGCAATTAAATCTCTTAAGAAATGAAAAATTGATTTACTACCCAGAGAATTTACATTAAGGACAGATTCAAGTTACCTAACAGGTTTCATACGATATAATTTAAAAGTTGATTATAATCATGGACGATTGGTAAGATGGCAATTATTTTTGTTACAATATCCAATACTAAGGGTGACAAAAATGTTATTGCAGATACATTAACAAGAGAATGGAGTTCGTCTACAACGCATTAGATCAAGAAATTCAAAAATATGAACAAGAACTCGTAAAATGCAAGCATTGTCAGCAAATAAGGACACAGATCCAATCCCTCAAGAAGGCCATCGAAGCAATGAAATCAACACAACAACCAAAACCATCAGAGTTCAGCCAGCTAAGCGTGGTGGACAAATCAGGTGAAGAAAAAATTTCAAAAAATTAAACAATTGCTGAAATTATCAAAAATCCACCCAAGATAAAAAAATATTATGTAATTTATAATGGCCCCATGAAGGGAGTATATGATGCCTGGGAAAAAGCAGCACCATTTACACATCAATCAAGGATAATTCATAAAGGAGGGTTTTTAACACTGGACGAAGCAAAGGAATCCTTCAGGGAATATGAAACTCTTCATCCAGAGCAAACCCTAAAAAGAGCAGATAAAGCTCCAATTCAAACCCAGAGAACAGGGATAATAAGAAACATTCCTACAAGGGCTGAAATCAAGGAAAAGAAAAGGGTCTGTAGATCAAATCTCAGAGAAACCCTTAACATAGTCCTGAATTGGACTGAAGAAAAAAGGGCAATCTTGGGATATTATCCTATTGCCAAAAAACAGGTAACAAAGCTGGTTATATTTCCAGATGCTTCCCCATCTGACACCTATCAGTTTTTCCAGTATAGATTAATTGATACAATTTTAATTTTTAATGATCTAAAAATTATTAGTGAGTTTCCTGCAGGATTCATTGATGCAGTAAAGAGATTTAAAAATATGATTGACAATGTAAATCCAAGGGATATATCCCTAAAATTTACAAACAGTCAACCTATTTTTAATGAAGAAGAAGAATGCTTGGTTCCAGCACACCAAGTAATATTCATGTCCGTCTTCCCAGGAAATTTTCAATCAATTGATCATATTCAAGATTTAACAATTTACAGTCATGAAGGAAGGCTAGCCAGCACATTAGTAAGGGTCTTTGAAAGAACTCAAAAAATAACGAAGGAATCTCACACAAGGATTAATTATAAAAGTCGAAATACTCTGCTTGTGTTCAGTAAAAGAAATGAAATTGAAGAAAGAGAGATGAGACTCTTGGTGAAATTTGAATCAGCATTCTACAACTTATCTGGACTTTTAGAAAAGCTCCCTGAAGGGATAAAGAGGAATCTCTGCTATTTAATAAAAGACAGAGAAGACCACAAGTGCCAGCTATGTGCCTCAGAGATATATGAAGAAAGCAATAATAAAACAGAATCAACCCACATGATAAAGGAAGAAGACAACGCATCTGAAGGTCACATGATGAAAGAGGAGGACAGCACATCTGAAGCATCTCTCAACATTATTGCATAGTGACGTAAGCACTTAGGTCATAAAGCACCAACAATGTAGCTGGTGCAAGATAGCAAACAATGACGTAAGCAATGACGTCATAAGAAGGGTAAGGATGGGAATTGTCCATCAAACCCAACTATTATAAATAGGTTGCTTAGGCAATTGTAGAAGGGATCAGACAATAGAAAGCAGGAGGCTAAGAGTACTCATATGCTAGGAGAGCAAGGAGGAAGCTGCCGAGGCGATTCTATAGTCTGAAGAAGAATTCCCTTAGGGAAAACCAATTCTAAACTCCCCTCTGGAGTTAGTATCTACAATCTCCCCTCTAGAGATAAAAACATCTTATGTAAAATATACTAAATAAAGGAAGTTTTTCTCTAGAAAGGTACGCCTTTATCCTAATCTCTTAGTTATGAATTATTTAGAAAGCTTAGAATTAACAGAAGAATCTGATTATTATAGATTAACTGCTTTATTAGATAATGAAAAACAGGCTGTTCTAAAAACAGAATTAAATCTCAAATTAAATGAAAATTTTAATAAACAAAATCTTTTAAAAGAAGTTTTTAATAGAAAAAATATAATATACTATGGAAAAATTCAACTTGAAGCCCCTATAAAGATAAAATCTGCCAATGGAGAACTTGAAATAGCTTTGATAAATGATGAAAATTGAGTAAACAGATTGAGAAAATTAAGGATCAACAAAAAAGATCTAAAATTGGATGGATTCATATTAGTACTATACAAGTCTTAATCAAATCTACATATATGAAAGGAATTAATTCACCAATAAGCTTAGCAATCTGTGACAAAAGAATTACTGATGACCCAATAGATCAAATAATTGGAATTGTTCATGAAAACTTGGCAAACGTAAATGTTAAATTCAATGCCCATCTTGGATATGTTATACCTTTATCAACTGAAAACCTTGGAAGATCTATAAGTTTGGCTTATAAATTTCATAGAAAGAATCTAATGGAACAAGACGATGAACCTTTTTCAATTACATATGCAATAAATTATGCTTTAACAAATAGCCATCATAGTATAATATTTAAAAACAGAGAAAAAATTTATGTTGATGAATTATTTCAGAAAATTGTAAAAACAGAAATACCAAAATATAAAGCTATTGAAAACCCAGTTCTATTATTAAAAGAACCATCAGAAAAATTAGTTTCATCAAATTTTCAAATAAGAGAATCTAAAATTAATAGCCCTTTAAGTTTATCCAAGTTAAAGATTAAAGAAGAAAATTCTGAAATAAAAGAATTAACAAAAAAGGTCGAAAAATTAAATAAAACCCTAAACATTAAATTATGACAATAAATAAAGAAAAAATATATCTAACTTATCAAGACAAGAAACAAGAGCTCTTTGAAAGAGAAAATCAGTTGAATTATTTACAGTTTTCTGAAATAAATCAAAGAGCATTTGAAGCTCTAAAAATAATCTATGACAAGTTAAAAAGAGAAGTCGAAGAGCTAGAAAAATTAATAGAATCTCTAGAAAATAGTGATGAATCGATGATAGAATTTGCAGAAATTCTAAGATAAATAATGAAGCATACAAAGATTGAAAGACCAGAAAATAAAATAAAAAGGAAAAGGGCAAAAAAATTAAAAAGTAAAATAAAGGAGTATAAAAGGGAATTAAATAATCTTCAGATCGAAATTGATGACCTTATAATAAAAAGGATAGAAATAAGAATAAATATAAACAAGTTGGAGTTAAATTTAAAAAATTTATAAATGCCTGGAAAACCGTATTATGACTTAAAAGAATTAAAGCTGTTAAAAGAAAAAATGGAAAATGAAGTTGAAAAATTAAAAAGATATTTAGAAACAACAGAAAGTGTAGAAATAAAAGAAATTTTTGAGGATTTAAGAAATTATATTAAAGAAAAAGACAAACAGATAAAAGATTTTATATACAATAATTCATGCAAAAAAGAATATTATAAACTAAAACAAGATTGAAAAACTATAAAAATCAGAATTATAAATACTAGTAATACGGTCAATACTTTTTATTATGAATTGGCAAATTATTCGAAGAGTTAATAGAAATTTCGAAAAAGAAATTAAAAAAAAAGACGACTTTAAAAATTGGTATCAGAGCCAAGTTAACGATTAAAGGTAACACTTTTTCTTTAAACAACACTTTTAGTGATACGCTTTTTAAATCAAAATCTATAAATCTGTACAAAAATGCATCTGTACAGTAGATGGACCATTTTTTAGGATGAAAAGTTTTAATAGGTAAAAACTATGAGCGGAGATATCTAAAAATTGTCATGCTTTATATGATTGACACATGTGAGAGCAAATAAACGAAATATTCTTTCTACCAGGGGTGTGGATGATTTGGTTCAATCTCGAATATTTTAAGGATTAATTTGGTGTAATTTTATTGGGTCTAAAATTAGGTAAAAGTCTCAAAAATAGATCCGATTATTATTTTAGGCCGGATTTAGGTTAAAGTGAACCCAACTTCACCTGATTTATGTGCAATATAAAGAAACTAAAAAAATATATATTTTAAATTAACTTCAATATTTTGTTATATTAATTATAAGCTTATTGTTTTATTTTTAATAACATTTGTTGAATTAGAAAATAGATCAAAAAAACATTAAATTAGAATTCATGGACAAATTTAAGTTCAAATATGGATATCAACTTTTCGATAACAAATTTTTTCTTTATAAACAAATGCATGTAAATAAAAATTTTTATACATAAATTTTTTTTATAAATTATTGTTAAAACTTTAAAGACCCGATTTTTACCTGGTTTAGATCAGATATAGTTGTGACCCAAAAATATTTATGTTTTATTGGGTTTAGGGTCGAGTTAGGGTCTAAAAAATAGACCCGATATATATTTAAAGTCGGATCTAGGTCAGAATAAACCTAATTTTACCCGACTTATAAATACCCTTACTTTTTAGGTCAAAGTGAACAGAGTCAACAATAATAAAGTTAATAAGTTGGGTAAAGTATATTTTTATTTTTAAAAATTTTAAAAAAATTTAAATATTTTTAAATTTTATTTTATTTTAAAATTTTTTAATTTATATCAAATATATCTTTAACAATTAAATTTTTAAAATATTTAGAATTAATCTATTAATAATGTATAACAATTATCTTTGATTTATTTGTATTAATGGTTATTTTTGTAAAATTATTGTTGTTGAATTAGTCGTAAATTTTTAAAAAATTAGTTGTTAAAAATTTATTTAATGTAAATCGAAAATTTTTAGAACAAAATTAAAGCAAAATAAAATTTAAAAATATTTTTAAAATTTTTAATAAATTTTAAGAATAAAAATTATATTTTATTTTAATATTTTTTTATTAAAATTGTTTTTGTCCCTATTCTCAATGTCCATATATTTGTATTACACTATTTTGTTCCACCTTTTTGTAAAATATTATTTTTTTTTGTCTATTTTAAAAATTAGTTTTGTATGAAAGCATCATCAGATGTAGTTAGTGTTCGTGTATCACATAGCAAATTAATAAGATGGAGAAAAACAATGAAGTCATATATATATATATATATATATATATATATATATATATATATATATATATAAAGGTTAATGCACCACTTAATTAGTTTTTCTGAGGTAGGCTGAAATAATGGTGTTAGGTTTCAAATTGGTGGATTTAGGAGATGAATATATGACATGGTGGACTACTGCAACATAAGTACATAACAATAATTATGGAGTCGTATATCAATAATGATATTATACTATTAGAAATTACATTTTTTGCAACGACCTTTTTTAACAATTTTATTGTTAGCAAAAATAATCATATAGCCATAACTGCCTAGAAGTGCCACGCACCATTTTGGACTAATAACCTCATCGTAATATTTATTTAATTGAAATTGATTATTCTGTATTTATCATGGTTAGAAAATTAGACCGATTATTTTTTTTTAAAGGTAGAGAGATTTGAACTCGCGATTTCTAGATGAATATAAAGAGATTATATCATTTAAGTTATAACTCGTTTGTAAATTAGATTGATTATTGAATCTTTAAAACTCATAAATATAACTGAAGTTGAATAATAACTAATATTTTAAAAATTGAATCGGTCATTGAACTAATTGAGTTAGAAATTTTAATTTTTATCGAAATTTAACTAAAATTAAATTGAATATAATAAAATAATATATTTAAAATATATAATTTTTTAAAAAATTGCTTTTTATTTATTATTTTAAACTAGTTAATCACTAAAAATTCTACCAATTTGATTGATTAACTAATTTTTGACCAATTTATTCGGTTTTTAATCGATTATTTATTGTCATGCGAGTTTTACTTAATTATAGGACTAATTTGCTAGCTGGTTTCTGATTAATTAGACCCAACTAACTAATTCAGTCCGATTCTTAAAACTATGATAGTAATCACAATAAAATAATATATTTATATATAATTAAAATATTTTAGTTTTTATTGATACTTTAACTAGTTAGTTACTAAAATATCATTATGAGTCAATGAATTCACTAATTTTTTACTAATTTGTTTTTACATACTTTTTCGTTCTAAATTGAACAAAATTAGTGATTGTTTTTTTAATTAATTTAATTAAACCGACTAATTATGTCTGATTTTATTATAAATGAAGAAGAAAAAAATGAATAAAAAAATGGGAAAAATTGAAAGAAAGAAAGAAAGAAAGAAGATCTCAATTTGGTTTTTAAGTTTTTATCTGATTACCAGTTTTGTTAATTTATTAGAAACTACCATTTTAGAAGTTTAACAGTTAACTTAATAATAATATTAATGTTCCGTTTTAAAATTTTAAAACTCAAGGTTCAAATTATCTAGTAAATTTTCAGGAGTTAAATTCAGAAGTTAACGTTTTTGAGTCTGCAATTGTGCATGCATCCCATCATAATCTAGTAATCATAAGTGCTATTTCATACAACAAAAAATTTGAACGCTGAATGTTCTAAGTAAAAGAATATCAAGTAATTTAATATTTATAAAAAATTAGATTAATTTGATAAAATTATTTAAAATGAGTAGTTTATTGAGTAATTTTATTGAAAATTTTGGAGTATTGAATAAAAAAAACTATTAGGGTTTTAAATAAAGGTAAAGTTAAGAATAAATTAAAATTATAAAAGTATAATTTAATTTTTAAAAATGTACTGTTTTTGAGGGGAGAGAGATATCAGATATATATGGGGCTAAAAGCCTAAAAGGAAATAAAACAAAAATGGGACCATACTGCAACTGCAACTGCAACAACTGCAAGTTAGGGAGCATGTTTCACATGGAGTGTTGTCATCTATCAATTGTTGGGGTTTTCCCAGCCATCATCCCCATCTATTTATTTTATTTTTTTATTTATTTTTGGATATATATTTCTCGTTCGGTTGTGTTGTGTATATCACTTGTATGTGTGTTATATTTATAGAGCATATAAAAAATATGCTTTCGTTTACACAGCTTGCATTGTTGAATATGTCGTCATTATATATTCTATATTATCTATTATACATGATAGTAGGGGTGTTCAAAACCGATCCGGACCAAACTAAACCGACGAACCAAATCGAAAAAATCGAGAACTGAAATAACTGAAAACCGAAAAAATCGAAAAAAACTCATTTTGCTGTTTTTTGTTTGGTTCGGTTCGGTTTTCGATTTTGAATATGAAAACCCTAACCGAACCGAACCGAATCGGTTCGAAAAAAAAAACCCTAAAATGCCTAACCCCACCCCCACCCCCCCAGACCAGACCCCCACCCCCCAAACGGACAGAGTTGCTCTGCGCTGCGCGATTCTGAGAGCGCCACCCCTCCCACCCCAGCCACCCACCGCGCGCCCCCTCCCACCCCAGCCGTCCCTGTCTCCCTGACCCAGTGACCCTAACCCCCCAAATCCCTAACCTCTCAGTCACTCTTGCTCTCTCTTCTCCAAATCCCCAAACCACCCACCGCGCGCCCCCTCCCACCCCAGCCGTCCCTGTCTCCCTGACCCAGTGACCCTAACCCCCCAAATCCCTAACCTCTCAGTCGCTCTCGCTCTCTCTTCTCCAAATCCCCCCAAGCACGACGCCAGCAGTGTTTCTGGGTTCAACCCACTCCCAGCAGTCCAGCACGGCAGCACGGCAGCACTTCCGAGTCTCCCAGTCAGCCTTCTCCCAAGTCAACATGAAACCCGAGCCACCGATTCAGGTAATTTGCTGTTTATTGCTGTTTACTGGCTGTTTATTGGTGGCTGTTTACTTCCAACATGGAGCCCGAGTCAATATGCTGTTTACTGGTGGTTGCTGTGTTTAGTGTTTATTGCTGTTTAATTTGAACCATTCCAAGTCAATATGGTTGCTGTTTAAGTGTTTATTGCTGTTGAATTTGCTGGTGATTTCTGAATATGGTTGCTGTTTATTCCTGAATATGGTTGCTGTTTAATTTGCTGTTTATTGCTGTTTAATTTAAACCAGTTGATAACATGGTTGCTGTTTAATACTCAGAGTCTGAATATACATTTAGAAAGATATTACTGACGTATTAGCCATTCATATAATATATTCAAATATTCAATTATGTATTATGTAAGCAGTTCGAGTCATTTATTACCTAATCCTATGAGTGCATTTCTTATTTAAATTGAAAGAGGCAGCAATTGCGTTCATTTCAAGCCAGTAACAAACAGAAGATACTCCAGCCCCAAGTAAGTATGTGTCTTTGTGTGTGTATGTGTATGAGAGAGAGAGAGAGAGAGAGAGAGAGAGAGAGAGATCAAACCCCTTAACTTTTGACATTCTGGAAATTGGAAATAATAACAATGGCAAGTATATATGATATGAATGAATGCACATGTAGTTGCTGTTTAATATAGTTGCTGGTTATTTCTTGTTGATAATATAGTTGCTGTTTAATATGGTTATTGATTTATTGTTGAATGTTGATAACTTGGTAATTGGTATTGATAGATTGTTGCTGGTTTATTGTATTGCTGGATTGCTCCTGGTTGATAACTTGTTGTATTTATTGATGGCCTTGACTTATTGTATTTATTTATGTAGTTTGACGTCAGTTCCAATGAGAATATGGGTGAATCCGGATTGCCGCCAGTTCCTCTTGCGAATGAATCAACAAGCATCAGATCTCCGACAGCATTGCCTCCTGATTGTTTCTACTTATAATTTTCTTTACTTTAATCTGGTTTTTATTAATATATATTATTTGTTATGATTATTTCTTGATTTATATATTTTGTAGAAGTTGCACCCATTCCTGATCCCAATGAAGAAGATTCTGGTGTTGAGTCTGATTGAGTACATCTTGTTATGGTAGTAATTGTTCTCCTTATTATTATTATTATTATTATTATTATTATTATTATTATTATTATTATTATTATTATTATTATTATTATTATTATTATTATTATTATTATTATTATTATTATTATTATTGTCGTTGTTGTTCTTATTATGTAATTGTTTTTTTTTTTATTTCAGGTTGGTTTGCATTAAGAAGTTTAGCTATTTTGTTGGAGAAGACACCGTAACTTTGCTATCAGTTTAATGACAATTTACTTTTATTTTCAGTTGTGTTGACTGTTGAACTATTGAACTTCTTTAATTGTCGTATTTGAATTCTGTTGTCGTTAAATTTCATTAGATCAAGACTTTGTTAGCTATTGTGTATTTTGGTTTGTCGATTTCAATGTTACGACTTTGCATAATAGTATGGTAGAAATTTTTTTTGATTGAAAAAACCGAACAAACCGAACCAAACCAAACCGATTTTAATGGGTTTGGTTTGGTTCGGATGACCTTGACAAAAAAACCGAACCAAACCGAACCGCACTTTAATTAAACGATCGGATCGGATGGCTTTTCCCTCAAAAACCGAACCAAACCGCACCGCGAACACCCGTACATGATAGAAACCACTTATCCCAAAAGTTTAAGATGATAGGAGAAGGTAATACTAATAATTATATTTTTATCATTCTCTTTCAAACAAGAATCTCTCTTTTAAATTTGCTTGATTTGTTATTCTTTTATTTGTTGGAGTTTACCAAAAATCGAATTCTTGACTTTTTGGACATAAAATTTTGATACCATATCATGAAATTAATTTGACAATAAAAATATATCACATATTATTTTTTTATTATTAAAATCGATTTTTTTAAAATTAAAAGAATTTCTCTTTTTTTTTAATATCTTTCTTATTTTTTATTCATTCTATTTTTTTATATATATCATTATTAATTATTAATAATGAATTATAAATTTAACAATCAAGATATATAATATGATATTCTTTAATTATAATTATAATTAAATTAAAATTAAAATATAACTATATTATATTACTAATTTAATAAATAAAATATGTTACATGATATTTTTTCATTAAAATTGAGATAAACTAATTTTCTCTAGAATTAACTCTTTTCCCTTCTCTATTTCTTTGTACTTTTTTCATTTTATATATAACTTATAATTTAATTTTCTATTACTAATTTAATAAACCAAAATGTGTCACGATATATTCTTTCATTAAAATTAAAATAAATTTTTTCTCTTGGATTCAAAATTAACAAATTTACTCTTTCCTTCTTCTTTCTCTTAACTTTCTCTCTTTTTCTCTCTCATTCTCTATCTCTCTTTTACATTTCTATTCTATAAAAAAAAATTAATAATATAATTTAAATAAATTCATAAAATTATAAAGAATACATTAAATTTATAATTAAATATTATTAAAAATAATTTTATCTTATTATTTACATAAAAATATATTATTATTATATGTATATATTTTCTTAGTTTTTTTTTTACTTTTAAATTTTTGTTGATTATTTTTTTATTTTTATTTTCACTTCTCTTTCTTCAAATATTTATTACATATAATTTAGAGAAAATACTAATGTTGTGATTAATAATTAGAATCAAGATTTAATTGATTTAAAAAATAATTTTGTGTTAACTTTATAACTATCAATATAAAATTTTTTATACTAATGTCTAATTATATATATAAAAAGAAAAAAATATTATTTTTAAATAATAAATATAAAAATTAATTAATTTTATTTATATAACAAACATAATATCTAATCAAATATAAAAATATACACATCAAATTTTTTAAGATTTAAATAATAAATATTAAAATTATTTATTAGAAAAAAATTAAACTCTTTTATATAAAAATAATAACTAAAAAAATTTAACACTTTTTTTTATCTACAAAAATTTTTATTTTCTTAACTGGTAACAACTTTTATTTCTTACGAATTTTTTTTAAATAATTTAATTTTATAAAACTTTTCTATTTTGACCTATAATATTAAGATAAAACTAACTAATTTAAAAAAAAGTATATTCTCATAATATTACAAACGATAACACCAATTAGTTATTCTAAAGTTGACTTAGTTTTGTTAAATCACCAGAACTTACATTAGCAAACATTATCTATTTGTCTTATTCATTAAAATTTAAAAAAAAACTCCCTTTGCCTTTTGGATTCAATAATTAAAATGTTCGTCGGATAATGATTTTAATTTTATTCATACAACGAGACAATAATTTATTGTTGGCCCCATGTGCAACTACCAACAACTAATTTCTTCAGTATTATCCCATTTTTCGTTAGAATCTAATCGTATATTCAAATTTTCAATAAAACAATATTAAGAGTCGCAATCATATATACGTATTAACATGGAAAAAGAAATCCTGCTAAAAGAATTCGTTAGAGAAAATATGTTTAATAAATATGGAGTTTTACTATATATATATAAAAGGTAAAAAACATAAACAAGTCAAGGAGAGAATAATTTGACACAAATAAGGCAAAGTAAAATCTGATTTATCAATTAACCAAAGCACATTTTTATGTAGTTCGAACCAACATGGTTCGAACTCACTTTCCATGTAATTCGAACCAAATAGGTTTGAATTACACATTGTAACCCATATCAAAATAATTCGAACCAATTTGGTTCGAACTCTAACTCCATAATTCGAACCAATTAGGTTCGAATTACAATGAAGAAATAGTCACCAAGTAATTCGAACTAAATTGGTTCGAATTACTAAGAATTCGTTCCCCACAGCAATTTAAGTTACGAACATAGTTTCTGCATCATGTCTTAATAAAACTCGTACAGTTATTTATTCCGGTGTGCATTAGACATACATTTCGTTTAAAAATGCGGAGACAGAACATATTCATTAACTAAAATCCCATTCAAAGTACATCGCACTAACGTTAACAAATTCTATCAGTCACCAACTACAAGTAAGAAAACCGATAATAGTGGAATCTAAATGCGAAATTGAAACAACAAAAGTACCAAAGCCACAAATACACCTAATCATGTCCCTGTGTGTGCTCTGCTCCTCCGAGCTGTGGGCAACTCCGACGTGTGTGGTCGGGCTGCCTACAAAGCCCACATCTCTTTGGCCGGTTCGGATCTACCTCGTCCATATTGGTCCGTATCCGAGTGGACCTCGGACGACCCTCTCTCGCACGCCTCTTATTGGGGTTAGGGATGACAGTCGGCCCGTCATATGGTGGCTAGAAACCTTCCGGAATGGGAGGTGTGAAACCCATCCGATACACACTGAAGACCGAACTAAGACGATACACCTAGTGGACGTAAGGCTCCCATGTAAGCCGTGAGTAGGCACAGCATGCCAGTGCGTGGGGACAGGGGAAATGAAGTGCCTGGAAGTATCCGCAGTCACATGTCTGAGATGCAAGCGAGACTCTGTAGCTACCCAGTGAGAAAGAACCAGTCAGAGTTGTCTCTGCGATGGTGAACTCGGAGTTATCCCTGTCGTACACAGTAACCATAAAGCACCTAGCCGTCTTCAAGTTGGCCTCTATACACTTCACCAAGTGCTGACTAAATTGTTTTCCGGTTCCCATCTGCGCCTCAGCCTCTCTCCCTTTGCGAACAAATAATTCGGCCAACCTTCCGTATGTTGCCTTCACTAGCGAGCACACAGGAAGATTTCTGACACCCTTGAGGATCGAGTTCACACACTCTGATATATTCGTCGTCATATGTCCGAATCTACGCCCCTCATCACAATGCTGTGTCCACAATGAATACTCAATCCGGTTCGCCCAGTCACACATCGCCGGGTCTTCAGACCTAAGAATGTCAAACCAGTAATGGAACTCGACCTCGGTCTTAGCGTACGCCGCATTCACAAGTAGCCTCCTTGCGTCTTTGCCCTTGAAGGTGAGGGCGAAATTTGCCGCAACATGTCGAATGCAGAATGCCCGGTATGCAGACGGAGGTAACTAGCCTCTGTCAGGAGCCTCAAGCGCGGCCTTGATGCCGTTATTCCTGTCCGAGATAACCAGCAGACCCGGCTGCGGTGTCACATGCTCACGCAGGTGGGCGAGAAAGAAGGACCACGACTCAGCATTCTCACCCTCGACTAATGCGAATGCAACAGGGAGTATGTTGGAGTTCCCGTCCTGTGCAATCGCGACAAGCAACGTTCCCCCATACTTGCCATACAAATGGGTCCCGTCAATACTAATTAGGGGCTTGCAATGACGGAATATCTCGATACACGGTGGAAACGTCCAAAATAGTCTGTGAAAATAAGCTCGAGACTCGTCCAACTGTCCACCGACACGAACAGGGCTCGTCCTTAGGACTGCAACAGTACCAGCCATCGTCAACTGGACTCCTAACACCCACATTGGGAGCTCGTTGTACGACTCATCCCAGTCACCATAGATGAGGGCAACAGCCTTCTGCTTCGCCAACCAGACCCTCCTGTAAGTCGGCCTAAACCCAAAGTGTGTGGCGGTGGCATTTAGGAGCACCTTGATGCTGACGGATGCATCAGCCCTAACCATTGGCATAATGAATGCCGATATCACATGGTAATCCAAACTCCTGTGGTCGCTGGAAATGGAGGTGGCGAGACAAGTATGCGGTCCGTTGTAACGTTTGACCTCCCAAACTCCCTTTCGCTGTCGGAGACTAAGCCGAATCAACCATGTGCACCCATTGCCGAACTCAGAACACTTGCCCACATACCAGTGATAGTCAGACTCCACGACCTTGTACTGTATCCCTCGATGGATGCTGTAAGTCTTGATACTTAAGAGGGCCTCTTCTTTATCCAGAAATTGCTGACCAACCTGAAACTCTGTTAGACCTGCAGACTCTTCAGCATCTCTAGCGCCAAATTCAGCCGGCTGCCCAGGAACCCCCTCCTGCCTCATGGCATCCAAGTCCAAAGAGAAAAAATGTGGAGGGTACTGCTGCGTGCCAGAGCTAGAACCACCGCCCGCCCCAGCAGGCTCACTTGCTCCAACATCATCGCCACTGTCATCAGCAATCATATCCGGCTCGACATCATCGTCCTCTGGATCATCCAAGAATCCATCTCCAACCCCAGCCGGTACATCACACTGTAAAGAGGTACGCAGATATCCCCCTTCTCCGACCTCGTCGCCTACACTGCCGTTGAGATCAACAGCGAACGAAGGGGAGACGACAGGTTGGACGGGTGGCTCATACGCAGGGACGGAGGAAGATGCAACGGCTGGTCTGGAGCTAGAACCGGCTACCGTGGCTAAAGTGGTGGTATTCCAGTTTGAACCCCCCGAGCTGGACACCGCGTCAACCAACTTTGCCAAAAGTTCTGGTGTCCTCACCTCTGGAAACTGCCGGCGACAATGAAACATGACATGCAAGTCCTCATCACTCCCGATTGTGAAACAATCGTACTTCATGGTTTCCTGGAGCACCATGATTGGAATTCGATAAAAAAACTTCTTAACCCGTTTCACACCTTCTAGACCAAGTTTCAGCAGTACAGAGCTAACAAGGTCCTCATACCTCGTCGTAGGCCTGACGATAATACAGAGAGGATCCTTATTAGTGAACTTCACACCGGGACGAGTTTTCCTCTTAATGGATCCTCTGTGGTGAACCAACACTATGAAACTCTCCTCACTAGCCATCTTACCTCCCCTCTAATGATAGCAACTCACGTTCACACCATATATATACAGGTCTGGTCCTCACTAATTCGAACCAGCCTAGTACGAAATATGGTCTGTGTAAATTAAACCAAGTTGGTTCGAATTACTTAATGTGTGTAATTCGAACCTAATTGGTTCGAATTATTGAGTTAGAGTTCGAACCAAATTGGTTCGAATTATGTTGATATGGGTTAAAATCTGTAATTCGAACCTATTCGAATTACATGGAAAGTGAGTTCGAACCTACATAGAAATGTGCTTTGACTCATTCGTGAAACAATTTTCAGTTTGGCAGATTTGCGTATTTTCCCAACTCCCTTGACTTATTTACGTTTTTTACCTATATATATATATATATATATATATATATATATATATATATATATATATATATATATATATATATATATATATATATAACAGTTTTAAAATATATAGTAAATAATCTTAAAAAAACCTTTGTGTACGTTGATGTGCTAATATATATTATTGGATGTCTATGTACCTAGCTGTATAATCTTTTAATCAATGTTTTTATTAATAGCTAGCCACACTATTTAATACATTAAAAAAATTATTTCAGAAAGTAAGATTTTTATAATGAGTTTACGTTTTATGAAATTCATTTTTTGTAGACATTTTTATTCTTATTCGTATAAATAGATTGAATCCACCATAAGGAAAACAATGAAATATTGAAAATCACAAATAATTAAATTAGAACATCATACATTCCACTAATATGCAAGTAGATTAAAAAAATCAATTCAACTACAAAATCAATTATTTTTTACCCAATATTAGCCAATATTTTTAAAATTATCGTTTTATTTTCATTTATTTCTTTCTTCTTCCTATTTCTCCCAACACCACAATTTCGTCACCGCTAGTTGGCCACCACTGTCAGCCACTCTAAATATTAATTTATAAATTTTAAATCTTTTAAATTTTGAATCCTAATTTCTACATATTTTAAAAGTGAGAGTTAAAAAAAAAAAGTAATTTTACAATAAAAAAATAGACTAATATTAAATAATTAAAAATTAATTTCTTATACTTATTCTAAAAAAAATTATTAGTCAATATCAAGAAAGCTTTTGGCTAATGAGTATCAGGGAACACCAAAAGAATTCAAAAGAAAAAAAAAAATAAAATAAATGAAAGGAAGCTTGGCTTAACGGAGATATCAAAAGTCATGTATGTATAAAGCTTAGTTGAAAGGGGCGTAAAACAACGAATAACGATTTTGTCACTAAATACAAAAGGTAATAACTCTATGTAGCTTCTAAAAGTCACAAAGATTTGGATGCAAAAGAACGACATTCTTTTTCTGAAGCGATGTTTTCCACTTAAGATTGATTATAAATTTTGATCTTTTAAAATAACGAAGTTTATAAATTTAGAAATAAGTGAAGGACTATAAATTCATCACTATTAAATCAATAACTTTTATTATTATTAAAAAACATTTTACCAAATAATTAAATGAATAGTAATTTAGTATTTTCTTGGCCAGAAAAAAAAGATATGATATTGAGTCTTTATTGTAATTTAGACACACAATTTAATGTATAAATAAGTAGAAATTTCAGTTTTCTTATCAGAAAATATATATGATAAAAATATTTTTTAAAAAACAAAATTATGTGTTAAAAAGTAGGAATCTGCTAAGTTATTTTTCAGGTACATTCGACAAAAATTTTCTCATACGTAAATTATTCTCTAATAATACAACTAATTAAATACTACTAAAAAAATTATTATTAGCGGCTATTTATTTTATTTTTAGCGGTAATACAAATAACTTTTAATATATTTATCGATAACTAAATATTAATCGTCTTGTGTTTCATTATTAAAAAAATTTAACAATAATTATGTAATTGTACGTCAAAAAGACTTTTTTAATAACTGTAAAAAATATATAATTGTTATTATAATATATAAAAATAACAAAAAAATATATAATTACTACGGAAACATAAATTGAATAACAAATATAGTAGTTATTGTGTTATTGTTATTAAAAATGTGTCGCTAAAAACGATTTTTATTATAGCGTAAATGTTCGCTTACTATATGAATGAATCTCAAATTCTTATACCGTACCATATATATTCCAAAAGAAACACTAGTGTATCTAAATTCACATACATATATAGAGCAACCAAATGCATATATAGATAGAGAATGATCCCTAAGAGATGTCTAAAAGCCATTTAAAACTAATCAATGCAAATTCAATTGGTTAAGTAATGGTTCACAAAGAGTTAAGTTAAGGAGACAATAATTTTATATTATTTTATTTTATTTAATATTTATAATTTTATGTATACTATATTTATAATTATATATTTATTATATTTAATATTATTCAATTATTCTAACAGTAATAAAAAATATAAAATAAGATAAACGGTCATTAAAAAACATAAAACAAGATAACTTTAGATTATTTAGACTGATTTTCTATTTTTTTAAATATTTTTACATAAATTAATATATTGAAGTTATAAGTTTTTTTATTTGATAAATAAAAAAAATTGTAGTACTTGTTAAATATACATAAATTTAAATGGTTCAAATTGTTAGCTCCATGACAATTCAGAGTTTTGATAATTAACAAAATTAAAGATAATTTAACAATTTTATTAACATGTCATTATCTAACGTTTACTCAAATGTGTCAATAATGTATTAAGAATTTCACCTTAAGTAATAAAAGAAAACTTGATACCTTTTAAATTTGAGTAAGTTGAAACTTAAATGAAAAGAATATCACAAGCTGAGCTAAGACGAAACATGACTACATCAAAAATTGTTTTATTTATCTAAAAAATATATATGGAGTAATACCCTAAATAGGTCTCCAAGGAATTGGCCGTACGACAGATTTGTCCTTTAGAAAAATTAACTAAGTTCCCAGTCTCCAAAATTATTAAATATGTGCCATATATGTCCTTGCTCCAGGTTTAGCCGGTTAAATGAACACTCTCTCTCCTACGTGGAGGTGTTGAGTGTGACGTGTCAGGTTAAAGGCTTTCAGGACACGTTGGTCCCTGTACACGTAGCCAAAACGATGTCGTTTAAGGCCTTATCAAAACGACGTCATTTTTAATTGGACAGATTAGTCCCCAAGCTTTATGACATGAATGTGTTAAAATGCAGCGTTTGAAGAGGGACAAGACATCGCTGTTTTAAAGGGGATGATCATGAAATTAGGTCTTCATTTTTTACCCCCTGTGCCTCCAACCCATGTATGTTAGTATGTGAGAGAGAGTTTTTGGCTTCGAAGAAGATAATGTCGAGTGGAAGCAGCACGTCAGTTGCAAGTCGGAGACACAGTCGGAAAACTATGGATGATGTCTTCAGTGTTGACAGCGGTTCGACTGGCGTCCGAAGGGGGCGAATTTGAAGAGGAGAACATCCAAAGTGTAAGTGCAAGACATATGCCATAATATCCAGATCTCGCACAACAGAAAATCCGAATAGGCTGTTCTTTGGCTGTCCTCACTTCAAGGTACTTTAGAGTGGTGGATTTTTGTGGTGCTGTAGTTTTGATAATTGGGGACTAAGACTAATGTGATGATTTATGTTCTGTTATTCTAATTGCAGGAAAAGCAAGGATATTGTGATTTTTTTGTATGGTTTGATGAGATCTTTGGGTATTTGGTGGATGATATAGTTGATAGGCATAGATTGGCCTCTGTGGAGACATGCGTGGGTGAAGAATTTGGTGCAGGTTTAGATTATTGCTTGGAGGAGAGAGTGAAACAATTGGAGGAGATGTTAATAAAGAGGAATGAAGATAGTTCGAAAGTCAAGAAGGACAGTGTTCTAAGCTTGTTTAGTAGTGTAATAATAGGTGCACTTGTAGTTGTGGTTATGTTTTGTATTTATGTAGTGGTTATTTAAGCAATTGGCCTTGTATCTTTGTTGGAAAAATATTGTATTTGAATGGCTCATTTTAGTTAAATGAATATAAAAAGTTGATAATGATGCTAACTTGAAGCTAGTCTATATCGAATTCAAAGTATGCAAAGTAATTTGGCAAAGTGGATTAAACCAAAAATAGTATATAATCCAAAGAGGAATATTCAAATAACATAGAGGATGTACATAAAGTTGTTTCAAAATGTTAGCAAAATAAAGAAGGTCTATTTCCTTCTACACACACTGATGTAAAGTGGTGCTCAAAAGTATTATAAGTGCAGGTCTATTTTCTTCAAAATAACAAGAGTAAACACTAGCAGGTCCATTTCACAATAAGTTTCTTCCAAAGCATCATTTCTTCTTAGAGTGGTTTAGTCCGAGCGTTGGAATAAATTTGAACATTCTGGAGGTTGTGCCACTACTTGCAGCTGTCATTGTCTCAACACTCACTTTCCTGTCTCTTGGGCCTAATTATTGTCTGCTTTGGACGTCTACTAGGCTGCTGAGGCTGAATTTGTCTTCCCTGATTGAATTATAAACAATTATGAGTATTCTAAAATAAGATATTAGTCAGTAATGTTTAGGAATTAATAGTGAAACATATTATGAAGCATACTTACAGTTGCAGCATTCACATTCATTCCTATGTCTGGTACAGTATGATTTGTTGGTGCCTCAGGTTAGGTAACCTCATAAGTAAGCAAATTTATTAGGACAATTAAACCCTTGACAATGTATTTTATAAGTCAAATAGGTCCTTTAGAAATGCTAGTATAAGTCAAACAGGTCCCTAATTACTAATTTATATGTCAAGTTGGTCTCTATAACACAAGAACTAATTCATGTCAAAAACCTGAATCCTAAGTATGTTATCACACATATCAAGCTGCACATTGTAATTCATTTAGCATAAGAATGTAAGTATCATTCATGTATACCTCAGTTACTGGTGCCGATTGAGAAACCTGAACCTCTTCTTGTGTTGTAGTTGACTTTTCCTTGGATTTGCCTTTGACCTTTCCTTTAGGATTAGTTCCATCCTTAGAAGCTCCCTTGCAGGTCTTAGCATTGTGGCCAGTCTCTCCACATTTTCCGCATGTGACTCGAAAGGTCTTTTTTGCCTTATTACCCTCTGCTCTGTCTTCTACTGGATCTCGTCTCCTTCTCTTTACTGGACGCCCTATTGGCCTCTTAATCTTGGGAGGGATTGAGCTTATTTCTCCAGAATTCTCCCAATACTCTTCACTGTTGACGGGGCTAATGGAATGACCATATGTTGCTCTGAAGGCATCCATCTTCAGCCACTTGTGCACATATGTGTCTGGTCTGTCTCCCCTCTTAGCAATAGCAGCCATGGCATGCACACATGGAATTCCTATAAGTGATTGTAAACAACAATCAGATATACAGTTCGTAAGAATAATAACTAAAAATGCATAAGTTGGAGTGTTATACATGTAAGTTGCCACATGTTACATGTACATGTGTTATTACCTAAGTGCACCCCAGCTTCTTGATGTGCATTTGCACCTCAAAAACCTGTCTAGCATTGTCGCCAGTCCATTAAGTAGTCCAGTGCTTGGTGTGCTTCATAATGGCTTCCATCCTTTTTTGTTGTACAGGAGCAACTACACCAGTGTACATGCTTAGGGCCTTTTTGTGTTGTGCCATCCTTCGCATAATGTAACATCTGAGCTCCTCAAGCATTGTGAGTATAGGTTTTCCCCTATAGTGTACTATTTTGGCATTCCACACCTCTGTCATGTTATTGGTGATATTGTCCAGTTTAGGGTAGTGGCTGAATTTTGACTTAGTCCAACATCCTGGATCCAATTTTGCAAGGTAAGCCCACGCGTCCTCATTTATTCTCTTCAGCCTTTGCATATTATCATTAAACTCTGCAACGGTTGAACTTTTGACACAAGCCCAGACCACATTCTTAAGCTGTGTATCCTTGTATTTGTTTGTGAAATTCTTCCAGATGTGCCTAACGCAGTTTCTATGATGGGCGTTAGGCATAACCTCCTTCAATGCTGGCAGAAGACCCTGCATTATAGTTCCAATAGACCAGAAAATAATAGGCATTAAAATTCTTGTTATGATAACAAAAAACATAGTTAACAGTCATTAAACCATGAAGAATACAATGCATTTACTTAGTTAACATAACAAACACTAATACATATTTAGGGATACCTTCTGTTGATCGCCTGATGAAGTTCCAACCATCGGCAGTGCATTGCCCAAGATCATCTTATAACAACTGCAGAAACCATTTTCAACTTGCCTTCGTCTCATTGTCAACTACTGCATACGCAATCACATAAAAATGATTGTTTGCGTCTTGTCCTACAGCTGACAATAATTGTCCCCCATAAAAACCCTTCAGGAAGCATCCATCTAAACCTATCAAGGGGCGATATCCAGCCTTGAACCCCCTTTTACAGGCGTTTAAGCAAATATACAATTTATCAAATAATGAAGGAGATTGAGGTATAGGCTCCACTGCCAACAGTGCAGATGAACCTTCATTGCTCCTGTGTAAACCAGAATTACACCAGAATTCACTAAGATCACTAACAATATTCTAATGTATTTTCATATCACAAGAATTAACATAAAATGTAAAAAAATAATATTCTTTATCAATTCACTAATAATATTCTAATATTTGTCTTTGAAATAAAATAATCTCATACCGGTGTATCTCGTTCAGATAGTCACGTAGCTTGCCATATTGCGCCTTCTCGTTACCAACATACTTTTTCCTGGCCATCCGAAGTCCTCTGTACATCATTTTATCACTGAGTATCACATTGTAATCAACCTTCATGTGATCCCATGCCTCTGCATGTGTCAACCGTGGCTGACTCAACAATATCTTTTCTAGCTTCCTTGCTACCCAATGTTGATCTGCCATATTGCTGCCAAACTCTCTTCCACAGGTGTGAGTTGGATTGTAGGTCTTTATTTGGTATCTACCTGATCGTGAGTTCTGTGCACAGTATATAAGCCAGGGACAGTCATGCTTCTCTGTTTCACCATTTTTCTCACCTTCATTTCCACATTTTGCATTTTCTGCTGCATTAGCTTGTGCTTCTACCTCATTGGTTGTATGTCCCTCATTGTTTTTCTCACCTTAAGGATGAGCCTTATTTGTTTCCATCACCCCTTTAGCTTTCTCGCTTTCATTAGCTTCTGTAGTAGCCTGTAACTTTTTCTTTTCCTTAGCTGCTTTTCTTGCCTTTGCCTTGACTTTTTGCACTTCTTTTCCAGGCATGAAGCCTCCATGTATACAAGCAGCTCTAACCCTTCTCTTATCATTCTTCATGTAAAATATCCTTCTACCCTCTGATATGGTAAAGTCCTTCAGAACCTGCTTAAATTGTTCAAGTGACTCAAATTCCATGTTCAGCTGAAATTGGACCTCCCCAAATTCTGCACTCGGATTAAATTGAGGCCAATTAAACCCATCTCCTCCATCATCACTTGAGTCATTCGGGGTCAAAAATTGTTCAGACTCATACTCAAATTCAATGTCTGACTCAGGTAACAACTCCACACCAAGTTCTTCATCAAATGTAGCAGGTTTTTTGGACTTCGATGGTCTCTCATTGGCACTAGCAGCTGTAATTTTGTTTTTTTTGCCACTAGAAGGCCCATTAACTACTTTGTCTTTTTCAGCATGCCCATAATCACTCTTATTGGGCCTGCCAGGCCCACCATGACTCTTTCTCTGAACAGATGCTCCAGCTACCTCTTCTCTTCCAATGGCTGCCCTTTTTGGCTTGCCATTGCCCTTGCCAACTGGCCCATTAACAGGCTTACTAACTTTGGATTTCTTCTTCCCATTATTCTTTCCTTTCTTCCCAGTTCCAACTAACTCTTCCTCTGAACTTGAATCCGAAAAACCATATCCTGAAGGTGGGGGCTTGTATAATACATCTTCTGTTGACTCATACCCATCATCACTATCTGAACTCTCAACATCTACATCATTGTCAACACCATCATCCTCAGTACTAGCCTCTTGCACTTCCACTTCCTCAACACTAACACCATCATCATCAATGAACTCTATATCTTCCATGATTGGATGGTCAAAGTAGATGTAGAATTCATCAGTGTCCTCATTTAGCATTTTATTCTTTTGAAGATCTCTGATCTCTTTGTCTCCATGAACTGGGTGAAGACCAGACTCCAGGTCAGTAGCAGTCGGATCATACCAAAACATTGCCTTATAGTCATGGTAACCCAAGTCCAAAAAAAGTTTCTTCAAGTCAAAGAAACATATCAGATCAATGTCCATTGGGAAAAACTTCTTGACTTCCCCATTGACGTACACAAGTACTCCCTTGTTGTCTCTCACAAAGCTTCCACCGTGGTGAAATATGGGTATCACGTCTTCACTCATCTAAACTAACAAAATAAAAATTTATCACAACTTAAACAAGCAACTAAGCCATTACAAGAACATTAAAACAGAATTCAAGTTTGAAATAGCTGAAGGTGCAAAAAGTGTTGGAAAGCTTTTGAGTATATCGGTATATTGGTATTTTAGTAAATTTTAACTTTTGATCTTAATTATATATATTATATATATATTTTATATAATTAAGATCAACGGTTAAAAATCATTGAAACATATACCGATATATACTTGAAAATTTTCTAAAAGTGTCTATTTTAGAAAGTTCGTGATGAGATGATTCACTTTGGCTCCATCTTTTGAATTTGAGCAAGTCAAATAGTTCAAAAAATTTCTCGCTTTTTTACTGCTAAGTACACTTCAAAGCCTTAAAATACGGAAGCTAACACAAGCTAAAGGCACATTACCGTATTCCTTTAAAGAAACACCAAGACAACAACTATAACAGAATTCCAACGTCTTTTTCCCATCTCAAGACTATATAAGAAAAGCATTCAATCTTTTACAAGCGATAAAGGTCTAGAAAAGAATATTCATTGAAAGATCAACTTGTAGATAATCTTCTTCTCTTCACTCATAAATTTTAGACTCATATAAGTTTAAGAAATTAAAGTTTAGAAAACACCTTTTGTAATCTAGATTGAAATTGTACACTACTACTGTAGATTACTAGTATGTAGATTTGAGAAAGAAGAATAGGAGGGTATATAGAGTTAAAAATTTCGACAATGTCCTTGCAATGTTGTGGGTACTAGTACTACTCTTCAGTACCTAAGTACATTTGAGATATGTTGGTCTTTCTAAACGATATCCTTGAACTATCTCAGAACCAGGACATGCTTGAGAATTGAGTTATTAAGCTTTTATGTATCTCAGCAACCTAGTTAAGACTGTGTGTTTTTGTACTTTTTTTTCCTCTTCATTATATCATGATTTGCTAACGATCTCTAGTCTTAAGAAGACTTAAGAAAAGAATATCTAAAATTTTTGGGCTAGGTTACGATCTAATCTGACTCTTGCCTAAGAAGGTTAGTTGAATATCTAAGGTTCTTGATTGGTGGGATATCAAGTCGAATTATTTCTTAGCTTGAGAATGTCTGAAGCAATAATATCTAAGTTTCTTAGATTGATGGAGTATCCAATCTGAGCCACTCATAGACTTGAGAAAGCTTGCGAAAAGAATATCTAAAGTTCGTAGTTTAGACCATGACCTACCTCGAGTAGTCTTACATAATAAGGTCGTAAAATATTTAAAATTCTTAGGTTATACAACAATTTAGTCCGAGTCTTGCATGAGAAGATCGATTGAATATCTAAGGTTTTTGGTTGGTAAGATATTCAATATGAGTTTTTAGCTAAAAAGGTCAGGAAAATATCTAAAATTCTTAGATTGAGTTGCAATCTAATTTTAAGCAATTCTTGGACCTAAGAAGGCTTGAGAAAATAATGTATAAATTTCTTAGGTTATGTTGAGATGTAATCTATAAAGAAGCTTTCAAGCTATTAGCATGATGAACGTGAGGGAAAGAGTTCGAGAGAGAGAAAAGATGAACGTAAAAGAAGTTTGTGATTCTGAAATATGTGAAATGACAAAGAGACCTTTCAATTGCTATCATAGAGTGTATATATATAGAGTTAAACCCCAAAATGGTCTCTGAGATTGACGTTTTGCACTAAAATCATCCCTGAGATTCCAATTGCACCAATTACGTCCCTGAGATTGAAAAAAATGCACCATGTTAGTTCCTGACCTATTTTTCATTAACGACGTGATGACATGGACTGTAAGTGACATGTGTCACTTCATGATTTAGCCACGTGTAATGATAGGATGATGTGGTGACCAGTGGCACGTGGCATGCTGACGTGGATGGTTGTGCCACGTGTCACAATGTTATTTGGTCATGTGTTCGGTTGTGCCACGTGTCGTAACAGTATTCGTCCACGTGTCATCCATTATGCCATCGTTATATATGCACCAAATTAGTCCCTCACTTTGTATTAAGTGACTCATTTTAGTCCCTGAAATTAAATGTCGCGCACCAAACTAGTCCCTTCACCAGTTTTTTCTCATTTTTTCTATAAATTCAAAATTCTCAATATTTTTGAATGCATTAATTTCAATTCTATTTTTTCACATGTTCTTCAAATAAAAGTGTTTTTATAAAATATTTTTTCTCTTGCGAATACCCTAATCGCCGACTTGGAGTTGACGTGAAGGCTTTTCAAACACCTTCACTACCATCTCCGACCTCTTTCAGTACTTTCATAAAATATTTTTTTTTCTTGCAGATACCTCTAATAGCCGCCGTCTTGGAGTTGACATGAAGGCATTTCAAGCTTCCCTCATTACCATTTATGACCTCTTTCGTCTAGATTGCAGAGGTCAAAGGTGGTAGTGAGGGTGCTTGAAATTCCTTTAATCTAGCTCATTTATACATAACGAAAACGTGTATTTCATACGAAAAAAAATGTTTATTTTAATTATTAATTTCTTGTTAAAAATATGTTTTTTTATGAAAAAAAATGTGTCTAATCAATCATATAATTATTTTTTTATAATAACATATTTATATATTACAAAATTTACCAATGTTAAATTATTAAAAAAATTATATAATTAAAACTAAAATCTTAAAAATTTTTATAAAAGCACTCGTATTTAAACGATATATGAAAAAATAGAATTGAAATTAGTGTATCCAAGATATTAAAATTTTAAATTTAAAAAATGAGAAAAAATTTGTGAAGGGACTAGTTTGGTGCACGACATTCAATTTCAGGGACTAAAATGAGTCACTTAATGAAAAGTGAGGGATTAATTTGGTGCATATACAACTATGGCATAATGAATAACACGTGGACGAATACTGTTATGACACGTGTCACAACCGGACACGTGGCCAAATAAAATTGTGGCACGCGGCACAAACATTTACGTCAGCATGTCACGTGTCACTGGTCACCACATCATCATATCATTACACGTGGCTAAATCATGAAGTGACACGTGTCACATACAGTCCACATCATCATGCCATGTCATCACGTCGTTAATGAAAAATAGGCCAGGGACTAATATGGTGCATTTTTTCAATCTCAGGGATGTAATTGGTGCAATTGGAATCTCAGGGACAATTTTAGTGCAAAACGCCAATCTCAGAGACCATTTTAGAGTTTAACTCATATATATATAAAATGTGTTTAACTAAACTAATTACTAAAAGACAAAAGAGCCTAAGAAACTAGTGTTATTAAGTTAATGACTAACCACCATACCACTAACGTGACAGCCGCACTCAAGCTAGGTGTATACATATTCAATAAATCGATCTAGCTATGACAAGTATTGAAGGGTGTTGGTGATAATGCTTTGGTAAGAATGTCTGTTGTTTGCTAAGTTGTCATGATGGGGAGCAGCTTCACCATTCCTTCCTGTGCCTTGTCGCAGACTAGGTGACAATCTACCTTGAGGTGCTTTGTCCGTTAAAAAAAAAGGATTAACTGCTATGTGAAAGGCTGACTGATTGTCACAAAAAAGAGCAAACGAAGCTCGATGCTCTGCTTGAAGTTCCTTAAGAAGGTACACCAGCCATTGGTCCTCATGCGTTGCTTGACTCATCGCTCTGTATTCTGCTTTTGAAGAGGAGCACGACACTGTTGTCTGCTTCCTGCTGCACCAACAAACCAATGTCTTCCCTAAGAAGAAGCAATACCCGGTCACTGATTAAGGGATGGTAAAACTCTCTGAAACGCAGG
This sequence comes from Arachis hypogaea, assembly GCF_003086295.3. Taxonomy (NCBI): domain Eukaryota; kingdom Viridiplantae; phylum Streptophyta; class Magnoliopsida; order Fabales; family Fabaceae; genus Arachis; species Arachis hypogaea. The sequence continues at coordinate 6,235,004 of NC_092036.1, read as the reverse complement.
GATCCCTGCGGGGACTATCCCGAATGGAGATCCGACTGTAGAGAATTTTTTTTGTGGGGATGGAGATAGGGGACAAAATTTTTCCGAGGCAGGCGTGGGGACTCGAGCTAGGATCCCCGCCCTGTAAGAATCGTGACTAATTAACCGTTTAATTAAATAATTAATATTGTCCAAAATAGGATCTGAAAATTTAGAATGAGAATTAGATGATTTAAATGTGATTTTTGAACTTAGTAGGTTTTTTTGAGTCAGAAAATGTACTTTCTGTAAAAAACCGAAAAAAACCGTGAACCGGCATTCAAACCGATTTAAGTTTGCCCGGTACTGTGCGAGAAAGATTTAAAACAGTCAAAAATCTTAGAAAAATATTAGAAATGAAAAATCAGGCATTAATTTTAAAGATATGGCCCAAAGTTGGGCCAAATGGGCTAAAAATGCTAACGGATTGGATCGGGTCCAAGTTGAGCCCAAGCCCAACATACATATAGGTTCATTGATGAACCCAACACACAACTCTCAATGGCCGAGGCATTGCACCAATGGCCAATATGTTGGCCTCACAGAAGCCACATCTCAGGTTCGAAACCCAGCTATAGCTGGTTATCCTATGCATTTAATGGTGGAAGTATACACATGAGGTATCTATACAATTGTTACAATGGGCTGTTTATTTGGCCCAATATAAATTAGAAAAAACAAATTAACCCTTATTTGCCCTAATTTTAAATGGCCTGATCAGTTTCAGTTTATCCTACCACCAATTTACCCGTAATTCCAATCTTTTTTCATTAACCCTTTTGCTCTCACGGTTACCCTTTTCCCCAAAAACCCCTCCTATTCGCTTCACAGAACCCACATGCCGCCCCACCGTGTGCGCTGAAACTTGCATCTGCGCCTAGCAGACCCGCATCCCCACCCTTCTTCGCGAGCATCCTCCCTCAGTGGCCGCAACTCCTTCGCACCGTCACCGCTGCACATCCCATCGTGACTATAGCCTAGCCTCTGCATGCAACTCCTCCGACCCGAACTGGGCTCCTACCCCCTCGTAGGAAGGAACTGCTTTGCACCAAACGCGGCTGAACATCCGACTGTGACCTGGTTGAATCATCGCGGAGGACGCGAACTAAAGCATCGAACTTCCTCGCGCCCAAAAACCAACCATCCACACGTATAGTAATTGTGAACATCCGACATTTGTGTGTAAAGATAATCATGTAATCAATAAGTGGTATCATATACGCAAAATGACCATGCATTTTGATTAATAAATTAACCATCCAAATACATACTGAAATGAACATCAGGTTGCTGGTTGGAGTCGCTGCGATGGTGCGGTGCAGCGAGAACAACTCACACGATTGGAAGGTAATGGTGAAGGGTGACCTCTGCGCACGGCGGTGAGAAAAGTGCTGGTTGGAGTCGCTGTCATGGTGTGGTACGGCGAGAACAACTCACATGACCGGAAGGTAATAGTGGAGGGTGACCTCTGCGCACGGCGGGGATAACTGAGGAGAAAGGGAGAGAGAGGGTAAGACCATATAGAGAGAGAGTCTGTGTGTTGATGTAACTGATTACAATCCTAATTTGTTTCAAATTTAAAATTAGAAATTATTTAAAATTAATTAATTGACTATAATTTAATTTTAATTACAATTTAATCCTCATTGTATATATTATATAATACATACATTAGCTCCTCATACTTTCTCATAAATTTAATACTTAAAAACATATATTCTATCTTATCTCCTAACGAGATAGTCATGTGATGAATCTATAGATAATAAAAAAAAAATAAATGAGATAATAAATCTTTTTCTTATAATGATATTTATAATAACTAGACCTTAATCATCAAAGATCTAGGTCACACAAAAATTTTAAATTGTTATTTTATTTTATACACTAATTTTTAGATTTTAAAATTGGTAATATCCAAAATCTAAATTGAACAATTGGATGGAGTTGTAAAAACATCATACTTAAACATTTAAAATTATTAATATTATATATTAAACTTATCCATATTATATATTTGTGTATAAATATATATGTCGTTTAATTTTTTTAATGAATATTTTATATTTTAATATTTATTTTATACTAATAACTAATTTTAATTATTGATTTTAATATATATTTAGTATGTGCTTCGGCCTGATCCAACACAGGCTATGGATCCAATTACGGACCACCGACCCTTCGGATATTCAACCCAAATCCGGAGATGACCTGCGCGCCATCTCATGTCATATTGAGAAGACCTAAACAACTAATAGAAGCTTTCAGATGGATGGACCCAAGAGAAGGAGTTCACTCGAATTGAGAGTATAAATAGGTAGGGACCTACCCCTCTTCAGAGGTACATCACCTTCTTACCCTAATTAGCTGCCTCATTGTACAAACCCTGACTTTAGCATCGAAGTGTGCTTGCAGGTGACCCCACCCGCCGACCCACCGACGACTCAGCCGATCACCCTATGCCCGAGGCTCACGCTTAGGTCCAGATCCTCTATCTCAATTAGTTGCTCCAGTCCCAACTCCACCCAAACCGCCATACACTCGAGCAACTGAATATTGACACCGTCTATGGAGAGTGCGAAGAGTCAGGGACAAAATAGAATTTTTTTCTACTTTCAAATCAGTCATGAATAGCAATATAGCATTTAATTCTCACGGCACAAAAATCGAAACGACACTCCAAGTAATGGTTGGGAACACCACACGCGCACTGAAGGTATGAGCTTCATCAACGGGTCCCTAGGGTACGGAGCTGGCCTAACCCAAGAAAACGCAAATAATTCGAATGTACCAGTCACGAGCTCTGAGCTTCACGGCTTGGTACATTGAGGGCACTATTCCGGCTTGGTCCAACACAGGCCATAGGTCCAATTACGGATCACCGACCCGCCAGATATTCGACCCGAACCTGAAGGCGACCCGTGTGCCACCTCGTATCCTATTGAGAAGACTTGGATAACTAGCAGAAGCTTTTAGGTGGATGATCCCAAGAGAAAAGGTCTACCCGAATTCATAGTATAAATAAAGAGAAACCTACCCCTCTTCAGAGGTACGTCACCTTCTTATCCTTATTAGCCGTCTTATTGTATGAACCCTAACTTTAGCATCGGAGTGTTCTTACAGGTGATCCCACCCGTCGACCCACCGACGACTTAGCCAATCACTATATACACGATTTTCGTGCTCAAGTCCAAATCCTCTATCTCAATTAGTTGCTCTAATCTCAACTCCACCTGAACTGCCATACACCCGCGAACAACCGAAGAGTATGATTGTTTGACAAATACAAAAACCACCGATTAATTTGCATACAAATCAATAAAGTCTATCACAAAAAAATTCTAAAAAAGAATTGAGGGTATATTTTCTGATTAGTTGGAAATCTTCAAATGCTGGTACATCTTTAAATAAATTCATGCACATTTATTGACCTGATCAGACATGACACTATTTAGAGTATTGGTCGTTGAGGCCCTTCATTATAGGGACCTCAGTATTTATAAAATTATATATACTTTAATAAAATTGTCTTTACGTTCATTAAATTTTTACGCACATAAATATTCGAATAAATAAATGATGCATACATAAACTAATATATTTTATATATATAGTCTCACAAATTTAAAAAAAAGTATCCAATTTTTCCTTAACCAACAAACTTATTTTATTAGCTAACATGTAGTTTACTTTTTTATCATCTTTTTCAATAACTAAATATGAATCATACAACCATATATATAATATAAATACAAGCTTAAACGTTCATATAAGATCCAACAATCCAAAATAATAATAATAATAATAATAATAATAATAATAATAATAATAATAATAATCTCATAAATATATATATTAATTGAAGCTTCCAATGTTATGAAGAAGATATTAATAACCAACAAGCTAAGTGGTGAGAAATCTTAGGTGTATAGTAGCACTAAGCAACTTGACATTTTCCAATTTGAAAGGGACTTGTTTCGTTTTTAATTTGGCTTCGTTTGTTTACGGTAATGAATTTAAGTTAACTTGTTCCCTATTCCTTTTACTTTTCCTTTTTGTAATCCAGTTGGCTAATGTTCTTATCCACTTCCACGTAAGCAAACGCGGCAAATACACATCGAATGGCCATAAAGTTGAGATTCATTATTGACATCTTCGAATAAGACAAATTAACATACATATTTCATCTATTTACCTAAAAAGTGTACTTTATTCATAATATATTGATATACAGATAATATTAATAAATGCAAAATAATGATGTTGTATCATAAAAAATAATAAAATGTGCTGCACGACGTAGCTTGTGACATTTTCTTATATTTTACCACACATGTATCATGGCGGTAGATGTGGAATAAGTTAATCATCCAATAAGTTTATGTGTGTGTTAAGTTGAGGAGATAGATGTTTTTACTTGAATATAATGTGTCTTTACTCATTACATGATATTTTATATTAACTATCTAAAATATCTATTACAATTAAGTCCCATGTTTTTAGAAGTATTAAGTCACACTTGCCATATTGCAGTGGCGGTTCTCATAACCGCCGCTACAACTTTATTTTATAAAACCAATCATAAAAATAATGTTGATTATAAATTGCCACAAATTAGTTATCTGTTTAGCAGTGATTACACCAACAGTTATTGGAAATAGAATTATTTAGCAATAATTTAAAATTATTATAAAATTTTTAAAAATGTCGTTATTATTCAACTGTGCTATAGCCCCTGTAGTGAGTGAAGAGCATTTTTTACTTTTTAAATTAATTTATGAAAAAAATAAATTTATAAAATTCTAATATGATATCATAATCTATTTGTGTAGTGTAGTTGAATTGGCTAACAAATGTGTTCATGTATAATAAATCTAATAACAATCATATTAAGTGTATATTAAAATTAACCACCAAAATCAGCATTAATATAAAATACATATTAAAATATAAATACATTAAAAATAAATTAAACAACATATTTATTTATACACAAATAAATTAGTATTTAATTTTGATAATTGATTTTGGTAATAAAAATTAATAGTCAAGGTGTATTATTTTACTTCACAATAAAGTTTTTGTTATCGTCTAGATGTTTTGTGAAATTGCCTCTCTTTATCAGGAAGCGGAAGTTTTGTAGTACTATGTTAATTTACCCTTTCATGAATGATGTTAACCAAAATAATATATAAAAAAATTATTGTACAAATAAAAAAACAATAAAATATTTATGTGTCCCTCCACATCGAATAATTATGAGTCTCCTTATAAATATGATAAGCCATATATATATATATATATATATATATATATATATATATATATATATATATATATATATATATCGTCACGGTTAGACAGTGAAATCATTTAATTTTCAGTGCTGATGAAAATTTCATTGAGGGTATGTTTATGTTTGGATATAATAAATAATGTGAGAGAAAATAAAAACTATATAATAAGAAAAGTATAGTAGCTTTTGCTATTTAAAATTTCAAACATAAATATATCATGCAAAAAAAATTTAAACATAATAAACAGGAAAGTAACTTGGAAACTCAATTTCTATATATCCCTTATATATTTTCTTCTAAAAAATTGTTTATTAAAATTTAAAAAATTTGGTTGAAGTATGTGTAGCTGAAAAAATTATGCCCTCTAGATAATATAATTGTTCTAGCTTGTGTTTTAATAATATTACTTTCAAACAAAATTAGGTTTTATTCAGTTAATTATAAGCAGAAAAAAATCAACTAAATTAACTAACTCTGTATTGTCAGTAAATTGAAATAAAAATATAATTTTTCATAAATCTCAATTAGTTAAATATATAGGTCACATATCATGATTACATCAAAGTATCAAGCTGAAATAACATTAAAAAAATTCAAAACCGGGTAATTGATTTTGGTCCTCTGATGTGATGACTACTATTTCCCATCACTTTTCTTCTGAAGATCATGTTATCTTTTATAAGATGTTAAACATTTTTTCTTAAATTTAAATCAATATAACATCTTAACCTTTTATGTTCTTTAAAAGCTACTCTATACTTGTAAAGAATTAGAATATTTTTTCTTGCAAAAGTGAGAATAAATTTTATCAAAATGAATTTTACGTGTAATTTTATAATATTCACAAGCTTCACATTCACAAATGTTTTTTTTTTGTCATTTAAATATCTTTTCGGATAATTTAATAAGTTTAATTTTGAGGTATCGAATAAGCAAAGCATTTTATATAATAATTATTTAATTAAATTTATATATTTAGATAATTTTTTAAATACTGATGAATATGAAAATTAATTACTTTTGATAATATATGATAATACATAATTAGATATTTGTATAAAATTATTTTAGGATAAGCTACCAAAGCTGTATTTGTGTTTTTTTTTTTGGAACACTGAAAAAAAAAACTGTTACATTTGATAACAACAAAATTCTCCTCCAAATATTATAAAACACGACAAAAATAATTAAAAATATTTTTTTTAAATAACAAGCGATTTTTTTATTTAACAAATTGTTTATATATTTGATCCAAAATTTTTTAAAAATATTTAAATAATTATTTAAAAATATAAAAATTATTTTCTAAATTGTTTATTTTTTTAAAATATTCTTAGTTATTTATAAAAAATTATAAAAAAATTTAGTTAATGTAAAAACCACTAAACTTTTAAGATAAAACTGTCTCATTTTCTTAATCATGTATATTTGTAAAAAACTTTATTAAAATTCAGTCACTAAAATATTTTTTAAAAATATATATTTAATATTAAATATTTTTATCGTTTTTTAAAATATTTTAAAGAGGTTTTTGATATTATCAAGAGTAAGAGTTATCTTTTATTAACGTGTCAAAAAAGATCGAGTATAATTTTAATAATTTATCCACTATTTTATATCCCATCAATATATATAAATTTTTTATTGAAATTATCTAGTTCACTTAAATATTTTTATCTTTTATCTCTGTAAATTAAAGAGGATGAGCTAAACAAAATTCCGCTCACTTTGTTACATTTTTCATTCCAATAATCTAGGCTAGATATATGGCATAGGCACAAAGTTTCAGTTGTGTAGATAGCATCTATCCAGTGAAAGTTTATTCTGTTTAAAATTTCAAATTTGACCAAAACAAGTCACCAATAAGAAATGATTAAAGCCACGTCGATAATAAGTAAGGATATATAAGGATGTCAAGCAAATGCCACGTTGGTTTTGTTGAAAATATGCTGCGAATAATTTTGACTCTTAATTTTATTTCTCGTAATCAAATTTCAACTTTTATTTTCTTTTTCTAAATATTTCATTTTCTCCTAATTGATAATTGAGGTAATTTCGAAAGTTTTTTTTCCCCGTTTTTTATTATAAAAGTTTCGCTTGAAAAAAGACAACCCTAACAAGAAATTATAAATATTTTTTAAATTATTATAATTATTATAGAATAATTTAAAATTTTGAATTTTTTTAATTTGTGATAAAATTATAATATAAACAAATAAAATTGAGTGAATTTTTTTTATGATATCAAAAAATTAAATAAAATATTAAATAATTTTTTTCGATTTAATTCTCAAATTATAGTATGAATAAGTTAGTTTGAGAAAATTTATTTTTTATTACTTCAAAAAATTAAATAAAAAATGAAATAATTCTCTTTATATTTAATTTTAACTTATTTTTTATTTCAATTTCAATTTTAATATATATTTTTTATTCAATTTCAATCTTTATTTTCTTTCCTTATCATATACTCTGGTTTTGTTTCTAATCCCAAAGTAAAAAAGAATTAAGGATAAATTAAACCTCGTTATTACTTTCTATGTATTTGTTTTAATTTCTTAATACTCTCTCATTTTATAATTTAATTTTCGTTTCTAATAAATGAATATTCTTTAAAAAATTACCAAACAAATGCATTGGCTAAAGACAATCACTGGTGGTGAATACAATGTTCTTATAAAAAGTGAATTCGTTTTTATTATTCAATTAATAAAGTACATTTTATGTAAGAAAAATTTAGAGAGACTACATGAGTTTAAACTTGTAAACTTTGAATGGGACAGTTAATTATTAAAATTTAGCTTTCCAAAATATCTCAATGAGCAAAAAATTACTATATCCTAAGAAATTCGTGTCAAACAGAAAGAATGGTGTAATCTTTTTTTTTTCTTTGCTTTTTAAAAGCATAAGTTGTTAACAACAAGAAAAAATAATAATAGAAAACTAAACAAAAGAAACTTCTTGTAAATAATTATTCTAAAGATAATATTAAATTTATTCATAATAACAAATTATTTTTACAATAAAATTTTTTAAAATAATTAAATAGTTTAACAAATATTCTTTAATAACATAATTAAATTTATATTTTTTAAAACCATAAGTTGTTAACAATAAGAGAACAATAATAATAGAAAATCAAATAATAAAACAAACTAAAGGTATTATTAAATTTATTTATAATAAAATTTAATTATTTAATAAATATATTTGAAAATAATTAAATATTTTTATGTTAAACATTTTAACGAGTAAATTATAAAAAGAAAAAGAATCTCATAGAAAACAACGAACGACGTCACGGCACGTGGCACAGCACAAGAGGAAAAGGCGGTGGTCCCGGTGTCGAGTCTGGAGGGACCATCCGGTTGCCGGTAAAATCCATTGCGAAGAAAGCAACACAAATATTCAACGAGAGAAATAATAATCAAATAATAGCATGACTCATATTTTAATTGGTAAATGCTATGATCCCTACACATTGTACCTAAATTATTAAAAAAAATAAATAAATAATATTTAATAAATTTTATATAATTTATTTTTTATTTTAAATATTTTACTTTTTACTTTAAAAGATAATTAGACAATTTAAACATCATAACAAAAACATTATAGAACTCACCATTTTAATTTGGAATATACGCTACATCTTATAGTAATGATGATGTAGTGAACTAATTTTCAAACAAAAAAGAATGATGTAATACCTCAAATCAATAAATTAATAAGTATGAAATGAGTAATTGAATCATAATTTAGTAATTAATTTTATGTGTTTGTAAAAGATTTAACTATTAATAAGTTATTAATTAAAAATGTAATTATTTAATGTTATTAAACGTTTATAATAATAACAAAAGTAGAATTAAATAATAGCAATTGTTTTAATTAATTTTAGTAAATGATATATGTTCAAGCCTTTCAAATTGTGTATAAAATTAAATCTCTTTTGAATCCAATTAATTATTGTCTTAAAATTTACCAAAAAAAACTTATACTAATAAAAAAGTAAATGAATAATTATATCTCTATAACATATTTATTTATACAATAATTTCTTTTAAATTTTTGTATAGAAATTTTTTTGTTATTTATTTATGCTATTTTAATTTGTTCTTTTAAAGATAACAAAGAACGAATTTTAAATTTGTCTAATATTATATTATAAAATTATTTTTTAAAAAATTTAAATAAATAAATTATATAAATAATTATATCACCTGTCAATTAGTTGAAAAAAGACTTATTACAAAAAAAACTTTCTATTATCTTATAATTTTTTAAATTTTAAAATTAAAAATAAAAAGAAATTAGCTTATAATTATTTATACTGTAGTTTGTTATTATATTTTTTCTAAAACGGTTCAAAAATAAAAGTAGATAAATGATAAATCAATGCATGCACGGTGCATAAATAAAAATAACAAAAAAAGAAAAAGAATAGAAGAAAAACGACGCCGTTTATGCGAACCCTCCCCATGGGGTTGCATTATAAATACGTGGCTGATGATGCGAAATACACTAAACTCAATAAACTGCGTCCAGTGCTATCAGTTGTTGTTCTCCGTTGTTCCCTCTCTTTCTCACTTTCTTTCCTTCAATAATTTCTTCCCATTTTCTTCTCTCTCTTTCTTTAATTTTCTCAGAATGTGTGGCATCCTTGCTGTTCTTGGTTGCTCCGATGACTCCCAAGCCAAGAGGGTTCGGGTTCTTGAGCTTTCTCGCAGGCATGCCAATAAATCCTTCTTTCTCCATCTTCTCCATGCATATACACTTTATTATATTATACTTTTTTAATTATACAAATTTTGATTAAACTGTTTAATATAATATTTATCTAAATAAATCTTAGTTATTTTCATTTTCACGTGAATAAATTCTTTTAAATACTCTGTAAAATGTTTGATGTCCGAACCCTGAAAGAGTTTTCTAATGTTTTTGGGTTTATATATAAGTTCATGATGATTGAGTGCACTGAATTGTGGTCGCGACTTTGGATAATACAGTGTTCTAAAGAAAAAGATTATATGAGTTTATGAAGTAAGAAAATACGCGAAGAATTGAAACTGATGGTTTAATTTATTTTCTTGTCAAGGTGCGGGGTTTAATAATTTGGATTAATTAATTTTCTCCTTGTTTTAACTGTCATGGTGGTGTCTTCTTACCCCATGGAATATATTTAAAAGTAAAAGGCTAAGCATATACGTCAGAAATGAAATTGTAAAATTATTATTATTATTGATACTCTTCCAATATATATGCTGGGACTCGATTCCCAGCTTTCTGATTTAACTTATTATAAGACTTTGATAAGATAAGCTGAAAACTATGAAAGAGTACTATTATTATTTTAATTTTATTGCTTACTTACTGTAAGGATATATAGAAACAAGTGGGGGTGTGTGGGGTCCAAGTAAAGTAACCATGCAATTATTGGTCAATTTTGGTGGAAAAAGTCAAAATAGAAGAGATTAAACTTGCTTAAAATAATAGGTTAAAATAGGTCGAAAAAATGGGTGAATTTGAGATTTTGAATCCACCAGTAAAAAAAATCTGCTAAACCTGTTTTGCTAAATTCGCGAGCTTTGACAAGACTGGATAAGACGGACTGATACGATTTTTTTAAAAAGGATATGAGGTGCAAATGAAAGTTATTAAATAATTTGATAAATTTAATTAAATTATTATTTAATAATTTTTAATTATTAATATTATATGAAATTAATTGTATCTAAATTTTTATTATCTAAAAAGTTACTCAACGAGTCACTTTTTTTTAATACTAATTCAAATACAAGAGAAAAATATCAGTTCTCTGATGTTTGTGTAAAATTATAAACGTTAAAATTTTCTATGATTAGAAATGAAAATTGATTGCATGTCTGATGTTTAAGAGAGTGAAGTTGTTGTTGTAACAGATTGAAGCACCGTGGACCTGATTGGAGTGGGCTCCACCAATATGGTGACAACTATTTGGCTCATCAAAGGTTAGCCATAGTTGATCCTGCTTCTGGTGATCAACCTCTTTACAATGAAGACAAATCCATTGTTGTCACGGTAATTACTTTTATTACCCTTTCTAATTCTATCACTAACATGATTCTAACCCCTTTTATGATTATATGATCCAATGAAAACCAGGTGAATGGAGAGATTTACAATCATGAAGAGCTTAGAAAACAGCTTCCTAATCACACTTTCAGAACCGAATGTGACTGTGATGTTATTGCACACCTGGTTAGTCATCTTTATTTATTATTGTTAATTGTTAATTAATCAATGATTAAACTAGACTTTCTTGTTCTTATCGACTTGTTTGCTTTTTTCTCTAGTATGAGGAGCATGGAGAGGGTTTTGTGGACATGCTTGATGGAATATTTTCTTTTGTTTTGTTGGATACTCGTGACAACAGTTTTCTTGTTGCAAGAGATGCCATTGGAGTCACATCCTTGTACATTGGTTGGGGTCTAGATGGTAAATTTCATGAGATTGCCCTTTTTTTTCTGAATTGGTTCGAATTGAATTGAATTGTGACGATTTTCATAATATATATATGTTTTAGGTTCTGTTTGGATTGCGTCTGAACTGAAAGGATTGAATGATGATTGCGAACATTTCGAGACTTTTCCACCGGGTCACTTGTATTCAAGCAAAGATAGAGAATTTAGGAGATGGTACAACCCTCCATGGTTCTCTGAGGGTATTCCATCAGCACCTTATGATCCTCTAGCTTTGAGAAATGCCTTTGAAATGGTACATATCATCCACAAAAAGATTAATCATGTTTTTAATTTTGGTATCGTGTATTGATGAAATGGATTTCGATTTCAGGCTGTCATAAAAAGGTTGATGACTGATGTGCCTTTTGGTGTCCTGCTATCCGGAGGGTTGGACTCTTCCCTAGTCGCCGCCATCACGGCTCGCCACCTAGCCGGCACGAAAGCTGCCAAGCAGTGGGGAGCAAAACTACACTCATTTTGTGTAGGCCTTAAGGTACTTGTTCTTTCAAATTATGACAGACATTGAAACTTTAGTACTCCATTTTTTAATCTTGAATCATATTATCTTATTTTGAGTAGGGAGCACCAGATCTAAGGGCTGCAAAAGAAGTTGCAGATTATCTAGGCACAGTTCATCATGAGTTTCACTTTACTGTCCAGGTATATATATAATCATAATTCATAAATATTTCCATGCTTAAGAATTTTGTGGTGTCTTCAATTTATGCAAAGAATTATTGTTTCAATCATAATATTTGGTGTGGATGCAGGATGGCATAGATGCTATTGAAGATGTTATCTATCACATTGAGACTTATGATGTTACCACAATCAGAGCAAGCACTCCCATGTTCCTTATGTCGCGCAAGATCAAATCGCTGGGCGTCAAATGGGTGATCTCTGGAGAAGGATCTGATGAGATCTTTGGAGGGTATCTCTACTTTCACAAGGCACCAAACAAGGAGGAGTTCCACCAAGAAACGTGCCGCAAGGTCATCATAATATAAACGATATATTTCCTCTGTTTCAAAATATCTGTTGCTTTAGAAATTTGAACAAGTTCATGAGTTATGAATATATCAAGTTTTCAAGAACATGATGTTAAAGGATTAACTAATATATGTTGTTCTTTTACCTTTTTGGTTAATCCAGATTAAGGCACTTCACAAATATGATTGCTTGAGGGCCAATAAATCAACATATGCTTGGGGTCTAGAAGCCAGAGTACCATTTTTGGACAAGGAGTTTATCAATGTCGCGATGAATATAGATCCTGAGAACAAAATGGTACGCACAACGAATGCTGTGACTCATGATCACTTAAAAAAGTTACATAACTTTTTATGAAGTGGATTTATTGTGTGACCTTTTCAGATAAAACCGGAGGAAGGACGCATCGAAAAATGGGTTCTGAGGAAGGCCTTTGACGACGAAGAACACCCCTATCTGCCAAAGGTAATATCTGCAATCTGATGAAGTTTCCATAGATCTTTGGAAAAGCTTATTTATTAAACTAACATATGAAATTTGAATGTCATGCAGCACATTTTATATAGGCAGAAAGAACAATTCAGTGATGGAGTTGGCTATAGTTGGATTGATGGCCTTAAAGCACATGCTGCAAAACATGTAAATATGAATCCAATCTTATGCTATATGCATGAAATCCTTAATAAAAAATTCTAGAGTTAAGTCATGTAATTTAATTGTTCTTGATATTTTCTTATAGGTGACTGATAAGATGATGCTCAATGCTGCTAATATCTTCCCCCACAACACACCAAACACCAAAGAAGCATATTACTATAGGATGATCTTTGAGAGGTTCTTCCCTCAGGTAACTGATATATCGAATCTCCTGAACGAATAAGATTCGAGATTTCTTCTTAATTTGGTTCCCCATCAACCCTGATGCTAGGGGACACCATGAAATGTATTGATTTCAACAAGGGCTAATTGAAAATCTATTGTATTGTGTTGTTTGATTCAATTTTGCAGAACTCGGCTAGGCTCACAGTTCCCGGAGGAGCGAGTGTTGCGTGTAGCACAGCCAAAGCAGTGGAGTGGG